>NC_080539.1:329522956-329822956 GCF_028640845.1 Ahaetulla prasina | reverse complement strand
ATGACCTGATTAACAGAAATTTTGGATAAAAAGCCAGGCTACATGAAAGGAGTTAAGTACTGTGTAAGATAAGCTTAAGCTTTCTTGCAGTTAAATTATTATTAGCTAAATGGATGTATTTAATGTATACATCCTTGATAATTTATGGCAGTGCTTGCTAACCTTTTTGCCATCCTGTGCTAGAAGCAGTGGAGGAGGTTGCGCACATGTGCCCACACCCATAATTCTGTGTGCCCTGCTACCACGCATGCACACGCGTCCCGTCCCCCACCCCAAGCTCTTGGCATATGATGGCATGGTAGGCCCATTTTTTCTTCTCCCCAGCCTCCAGAGCCTTTCTAGGAGTCTGGGGAGGGTGAAAATGGCCTTCCCCACCCCTCCAGAGGCTGGAAATGATCCATTTGCCAACTTCCGGTGGGACCCGAAGTTGGCAAACGGGCCATTTCCGGTCTCCGAAGGGCCTCCTGGGGGTGGTGGGGAAGGCCATTTTTGCTCTCCCCAGACTCCTAGAAAGGCTCTGGAGGCTGGGGAGAGAGAAAAATGGGCCTTCCCCACCACCACCACCCCAAGATCCTCCAGAAGCAGGAAACAGCCTGTTTCCCTACTTCTGGTGGGCCCAGAAGGCCCGAAATTCAGCTGAGTTTGTGTGCCCACCGATATAGCTATGGTTCACCATCATGGGATTATGGGAATGCTGTGGATATATCTTTATTTCAGCAAAGCATTTCTATCTATGAGATACTGACTGAGGAGTTACTTAAGTGTGGGCTGAATAGCCTAATAATTCCATAATTGGCTCATAAACAGTGAGGGATCTTGGAGATCATCACATCCACTTGCTTAGGAATCCACTGCTACTCTTTTATAAGGAGTAACTAAAGAAACTAAGTACAGGTAGTCCTCGACTTACAACCACAGTTGAGCCCCAAATTTCTGTTGCTAAGTGAGACACTTCTTAAGTGAATCTTGCTCCATTTTACAACCTTTCCTGCCACAGTTGTTAAGTAAAACACAGCAGTTGTTAAATTAATAACACAGTTGTTAAGTGCCTTCCCCATTTACTTTGCTTGTCAGAGGGTCGCAGAAGGGGATCACATGACCCCAGGACACTGAAACTGTCATAAAAGTGAGTCAGTTCCCAAGCACCTGACTTTTGATCACGTGAACATGGCGATGCTGCAGCGGTCATAAGTGTGGGAACACGGTCATAAGTCACTTTTTTCAGTGCTGTTGTAACTTCAGACAGTCGCTAAATGAACTGTTTAAGTCGAGTACTATCTGTACAATAAGGTTTGATAGTACAGACAATCTTGATTTGCAACCATAATTGAGGCCAGAATTTCAGTTGTAAGTTGTTGTGATCCTAAGTCGAGGCACCCGCATGACGAGGCCCAATTTTTTTGACCATACATATGGTGGTTGTTAAGCGAACCATGTGGTGGTTAAGTGAATCCATTTTTCCTGAAACTGGCAAAAATAAAAATAAAAACCATAAATCATGATCATGTGATCAAGGCATACTGCATCTGGTCATAAATGCAAGCTGTTTGGCAAGCACCTAAATGTAGTCATGTGACTCTGTGTGTGTGTGTGTGTGTGTGTGTGTGTGTGTGTGTGTGAGACATTTTATGGAGGCCAGAAGATTTTTAAGGGCTGTAAAGCACTTTTTCTGAGGCCATCATAACTTTGAATGATCGTTAAACCACCAGTCGTAATGGATCTAGAACCTGAACTCTTTTTATTGGGCATTTTTAAAAAAAAATACGTGAAGAGTATAAAATATTTAATACTACATATATTAACTGCTGCTGGGACAGCCTTCGTTCAATGCTGGAAACAGCCATGTGTGCCCACAGAGAGACTTATTATACAAAAGATCATGAATTGCACAGAAATGGACAAACTGACTCTGAGTTTGAAAAATAAAGAGACATTGGTATTTTATGGTATATGGGAACGGTGGTATGGATGGATGGAAAGGAGATAGACAGGGATATTTAGTTACTAAGTATAATCAATAGATAAAATAAGAACATAAATATGTACAATTTAATGTTTGTAATCATTGCACGGATTATTGTTAGAAGAAAAACACCACAAATAGCTTTTAAGTGATATAACCTTTTCTTTTTCCTTTTTTTCTATGTTTTTAATGTAAAAAAGTTCAATAAAGTATATATATATAAAAAAAAACTACCAGTCATAAATTGAAAAGTACCTGTATCCCATTTGCTCACCCAGAGAAATATACTGTTCTTTTCCAAGGCTTTCCCCCCCCCCCCCATTTTTGGACCTTTTGTTTCAGTGCTGCAGTTAATATTCTCTGTTTTTATATACATTACGTATAAAAGTTCAGTTACAATTCATATGCGGTAGACTGCTTTATATTCATTTTCTTAATAACTTTAACAGCTGTTCTGTTCAGTAAACCAGACCTAGGTCAAACGAGGGCTGAGATTTAAGGGCCAGAAAACAGTTTAGTTCCGCTGGCAGGTCTGTTACTAAAGGCCGAACGAACTCAGTAGATCCAACGCCTTTTCCTGCCTTCCTGATGATTCTGTAACAAAATGTTTTCTCCTTCCTTCCAGATGTACACGAATCTCCCATCCTTGAAGATGACGACTTTGATCCTGTCCCAAAAAGTACCGCCACAACCATTGCTACCTCAGAGCAGACCACCGAGTCCTGTGACACCAGTCCAGACATCATCTCCCCTGCCACCAGCCATGACTTTGAAGACCTGTCCCAGGGCCCTTACGACTCAGTGGCTGTGAATGGGCAGAGCATAACAGATGAGGACAATGAGACAGACTAGCCTCCACGGAAACTGTCATAGGAGCAGAGGTGGACTGTCTTCCCACTCACCACCCGCCTGCTAACAGACCTGCAAACGTCTTTCTTTTTTTTTAAAAAAAAAATCTATGTTCTCTGTATTGTCTTGGCTAACTGTTTCTGTCTGGGAAGAGAGGGCTAAGCATGGGTGATGGGCCTTTTGCATGAAGCACCATCATCCGCAGGGTGCTGATCTGTGTCTGATGCCAAATAAACTTAACCTTGAGTCTAGGCCACAGTGTTTCTCAACCTTGACAACTTTTAAGATGTGTGGATTTTTTAACTCCCAGAATTTCTCCAGCCAGCATTTTTCCCCTGGCTGGGGAAATTGTGGGAGTTAAAAGAGTCCACCCATCTTAAAAAAAGTCAAGGTTGAGAAACATTCGTTGAGGCAGTGTGCAGTTGGCAAGGCAGCAAAATCAGGAGTGGCGGCAGATAAGTGGTTGCATATTTGTGAGCTTCAGCCCAAACCACTCCCTTCTCTTGGACAGACTGATTAGTTAACGGGAGGCTTCCTCAGTAAAAGACCTTGCAGCCCAGCTTTTATAGACAACAGTAGATTGAGCTGGACATCTTGCAATTCCTGACCCCATTAATTATGCAACAGACAAACTATCCCAAATCTTTGGCGTCCACAGGAAATGCTATGCTAATAGCCGGCTACAATTTATTCAGAACGGGCAAGGATGCCTTCAGGAACACAAATTCCTGTGTTTTCCCTTCTCTTTCTTAGGCGTAAGACCCCATTGCTGAGTCTTCCCATTGGCCTCTATATGCAGAATACAGATGATCAGAATCTGCTTGGTGGGGTGGGGTGGGGTGGGGGATGGGGTTTAAAGCAAGCTACCATCTGTTCACTTCAGAGGGACTGGCATGGGTGAGATTTCCAGGGGATTGTGCCTCTTAGTAATTGCTGCTATCACTGTCCTCTCGAGCTATGGCTCATCTTTGGTTGTAGATCTGATAAGTCAACAATGGTCGAAGTGTTCGGTATTCCCCATTCCCAAAACTCCCCCCTAAAACAAAGCTGACTTTGTACAACCTCTATCAGCTAACGATGCACCTTATAAAAAGATGAGGGCCATATGCTGCATTGCACTTGCCTTGTGCTATTTTCTTAAGTTTGTCTGCCACACTCACCGTTACACGTCATATTTAATATTCAAATAATTTTCCTGTGTGTTTATAAACATCTCATTCCCTCTTACCACACTTTCAGTTACTGTAATGCCAATGAATGTTTTTGTTTGGTTTTTGATAGTTCCCTGTGCTGGAACTTAGCAAAACTAGATGTGTTGCTTGGAGGATGGGGTGAACTGGCCTCTTTTCCTCTAATGTAATCTTGTGGAAATGCGTTCTAATTCAAAGAAAAAAAAATATTTTTGTACTGCTGTAAGTTTACAGAGGTTAATAAGATAATAACCAATAAACAAATTACCCGAGAACTCACTTGCTTGATAGTAAGTGGAGTTGTTGTTTTTGATGTTTTTTAAAACTATCCAATAAACAAAATTTTCTGATAGCAAATTATAGAAGAGCTGGATGAAGAGTCAACTTTTAGTTTAACTAGCCAGTGAAGCAAAATGAATTTGTTGCATTTAAAAGCAGACTGAAGGAATTCATGACATCAATGTTCTTACCAGATTGGTGCATATTCCTGACAGATAACGCACCACCGAAACTTATTAGAATAGAATAGATTTTTTTTTTATCGGCCAAGTGTGATTGGACACACAAGGAAATTTGTCTTGGTGCATATGCTCTCAGTGTATATAAAAGAAAAGATACATTCATCAAGAATCATAAGATACAACACTTCATGATAGTCATAGGGTACAAATAAGCAACCAGGAAACAATCAATATAAATCATAAGGATACAAGCAACAAAGTTACAGTCATAGAGTCATAAGTGGAAGGAGATGGGTGATAGGAACGATGAGACGATTAATAGTAGTGCAGATTTAGTCAATAGTTTGACATTATGACATTCGACATAAATTATTTGTATCAGATAAGATAGTTGGCTGGTTTAGATGCCCACCTTTATTCCAACTCAGCCTGGAAGATAAAACTTACCATCACTCATCCCTAGGATATGTTACACTAAGAAGTATTATGTATGTGAGAGAGACTTGTAGAGTATTTAACTACACTGTAAAAATTGTGGCAGTGCCCTTGCTGTGATCAACAAAAGTGATGTTTTTACATTCTCTTCTGCCATTTTACTTATATCATTGAGTGTGAATGCCACTGAGGTTGTCCTATTTAGTACAATTAGATAAAATGCTTGACCGCTGCATGTATTTTAGGAAATGTGCACTTCAAACAAAAAGTTACAAACAAATGTAAAATATTTTGATTTGGATTCACAGACATCCTAATTTTTCAGTTTTCAGGATGCCCACCACTGATACACCACTGAAAAAGAGTGAGAGTTTCTGAATATGTTGATCTGACACAATGGTGAAATCCAAAAATTTTTTACCAGTGGTTCTGTGGGCATGGCAGGGGAAGGATACTGCAAAATCTCCATTCCCTCCCCACTCCAGGGAAAAAATCCTGCAAAATCTCCATTCCCACCCCACTCCTGGAGAAGGATACTACAAAATCTCCATTCCCACCCCACTCTGGGGCCAGCCAGAGGTGGCCATTGCCAGTTCTCTGAACTACTCAAAATTTCTGCTACCAGTTCTCCAGAACCTGCTGGATTTCACCTCCGACCTGACAGCCACACAATGTATTGCCAGTTTCTCAACCTTGGCAATACGATGAGTGGACTTCAACTCCCAGCATTCCCCAGCCAGCATGGCTGATTGTGGAATGCTGGGAGTTGAAGTCCACTCATTTTTAAAATTGCCACAGTTGAGAAAACATTGTGTATTGTATCATAGTTCTGTATTCTGATTCTTCACTAAATGCACACCGATACATCAGAAAAAGAAAATATTGCGCTGTGTGAGTTTATCATTTCTGTCTTTCCAGTCTTTCAGAGTTTTATAACACCCAATGTTTGTTATTGTTGTACGTAACTTTTTATTGCAACGGTCTCTCCCACTCTGACGGGAAAGCTTATTCTCAGCTAGATCTACAATCCTCGAGGGAGGAAGTGCGGTCTAGAATTTTCATCTCTGTGATCAACAACTTGACTCCTCGAGACCTCGACTTCCTGCTGCGCCTGCGCACGATAGAGGAGGAGGGGGTGTGTCGGCGCGGTCCGGACAAGATGGCGGTCGCCGGCGGAGGTCTGGGGGGACCCGTGGAAGTGGCGGTGGTGGCTGCGGCGGGCGAGACCTCTTTGGGACCCGGTAGCGGCGGCTCCTCTTCGAACTCGTCGGGTAGCGGCTGCTGCTCGGTGTGGGAAGTGAGCTCCGGGGCATCGGTAGCCGGCTACCGCGGGGGCTGCTGCGCCCCTCGTGGGCTGACGCTGCTAGGCGGGGAGCATCTTCTCGGGGCGCAGCTCGGCAAGGCCTGCGTGGGAGCCTGGGAGCTCCAGAGGAAGGTAATGCGGAGGATGAGGAGTGACTTTCGGAGACAGATATTATTTTGGGAAGAGTTTGACTTTTCTCTCCCAAGCCTTCGCTATACGGTGCCACGCTATCTATACTGTAATCGTCTCGATGTGTGGACACGCATTATTTTTATTTATTTATTTTGTCACAACAGTATATATAACCATAAGCATGAAAATAACTATACAACATATAAGCATATATATAAGCATAAGTATGTAATAACTATATTAATTGGATATAATGAAAGGAAACAATAGGACAGGAGCGGTAGGCACGTTTGTGATCTTATGCACGCCCCTTATAGACCTCTTAGGAATGGGGTGAGGTCAATAGTAGACACACGATACACGAGTGCACGTGATACAAATACACGTATGTGTATACGGGTGCCTGCACGCATGCATAATGTGAGATTTAAAACCCCCAAAATTTGATACGACTCCAAGACAATCCTTCCTATAAAAGGCTACTTCACCTTCAGTCGCAATAGTACAAGAGCAACAAATAGATTCAAGCTAAATGTCAACCGCTTCAAACTTGATTGCAGAAAATATGACTTCTGTAACAGAGTTGTTAATGCTTGGAACTCATTACCTGACTCCATAGTCTACTCAAAATCCCAAAATCTTCAACCAAAAACTGTCTACTATTGACCTCACCCCATTCCTAAGAGGACTATAAGGGGCGTACATAAGAGCACAAAAGTGCCTACCGTTCCTGTCCTATTGTTCTCTTCATTATATCAAATTAATATCGTTGATGCATATTTTTTTACTTATATATATATATTTTTCTTCAAGATATGTTTTATCTATGACAGTTGTTTGTGTATACTGTTGTGACAAAAAGAAATAAAAAAAAATAGTCTGCTTAACAAAATTAAAGATTTATTGGAGAAAAATATGAAAAGAAAAAAAGAAAAGCGGTTGCAAGCACAGCCTCTTAGACTCTTCCTAAATGGATTGAGTTCAAAGAGCACAAAAAGCAGTTTTCAAGCTATACATTTTATACACCTTCACAATGCACGCCACGCCTACAAAGCCCTCCCAATTCCCCCTTATTCTCTTAGGTCATCCTTTTAGTTGTTTTACACTGTAAAGGGTCATCTTGGTGATTTCGTCCATCCGTAATATCTTTTCTTATTTACTTGTAATTTTCACCTTGGGCTGATGTTTCTGTCTCCTGATAGCGATTTTTGCCCGAGGTGTAAGTTCCTGTCTCCTTATCAAGTCATAATACGTTGTCTCCACTGATTACCATTTGTAGTCACTTTGCATACTCAAGAAACAGCAGACAGATAGTCTTACACTTTGGTATTACATTTGTTACGATATATAAAAGAATAAACTTTATTTCCTTTAATTATTACAGGTAGTCTTTGACTTACAACAGTTCGTTTAGCAACTGTTCAAAGTCACAAGGGCACTGAAAAATGCGACTGATAACCGTTTTTTCCCAATTATGACTTTTGCAGCATCCCCATGGGCGTGTGATCAAAATTCAGATGCTCAGCAACTGGTTCATACTTACGACCGTTGCTGTTTCCCAAGGTCATGTGATCCCCTTTTGTGACTTTCTGGGAAGCAAAGTTGATGGGGAAGCCAGATTCATTTAACAACCAGATTATTACCTTATCCAACTGTAGTGATTCACTTAACAACTCTGGCAAGAAAGGCTGTAAAAAGGGGCAAAACTCACTTAACAGAAATTTTGGGCTCAATTGTGGTCGTAAGTCAAGGACTACCTGTATAACATCTGGATGTATTTATATGCATTAGTTTTATAGTCTGCCTTCTCTCTAGAATTCAAGATGACGGACATTTCCCTATATAATAGGAATAATAATATAATCCTTAAGTTTTTCTCCAAAGTACAACCTTATCTAGTAGATTGAATCGAAAGACGGATCCAGAGTTTGTGAAAAGTTTGGGAGGATGAGAGGAGATTTGAACCGGAGTTTCTGAGATATAAACCTTCCACAATAACCTTTTTAAGAGTTGTCATTTGGTTCCTTCACTGAGAATGCTAAAGCTCCCTGTGTAGAAATACCCCATAAAAATACCTATCTCTTTGGGAAGTTGTTCCAGCATAGTCTCCACAGAGATCTTCATTCTGAAGACAACTTCAAGAACAAAAATCTTGTTAGAAAAAATTAATTATATATTCCCTATGGGAGTTTCTCCCCTGGTGCAAGTATTTTCAGAAAGAATCACTAATATAAAATTTTTCAGTAGGAACCTCTTTTCCTAGAACCTCTGATTCAAATTTCTTCGTAGCATGGCCCACATAAGACTCTAGTAATAATTCCCCGACTCATACGCCCCCAAACTATTCCCATTTCTGACGTGAAAATATTCTTCATGATTTCAGAGAGTCTCAGTATTTTGTGCATATATGCAGAAGTTGTGTTTCTATACAGTATGAATTCTAAATGTATACATTCCATAAGAAACAATTGAAATAAAATGTAGACATTAATCCATCTAGTTCATTATTTGTCCAATGCAGGGGTGTCAAACTCAAGGCCCGGAGCCTGGATATGGCCCACAGGGTGCTTAGATCGTGGGAAACAGCAAAGGCCTGGCTTGTGGTGCCTCTGCCAGCCAAAACAGAGCTCCATTTTGGCTGGCAGAGGGTTGCAGAAGGCCATTACAGCTGAAAATTGAGCTTGTGAGGGCTGCGTGTGGCCATCCCAAGCTCTATTTTTGCTGGCAGAGGGTTTCAGGAGGCTGTCCCAGCTGAAAACAGAGCTCTGGAGCCCATTTTTGCTAGCAGAGCACTTGGACCACCAAGGCAGCCCTGACACAAGTGACATTGCCCACTCCCAGCCAGCCCCCCCCCCAAGTCAAACAAAAACCCTGATGCGGCCCTCAATGAAATTGAATTTAACACCCCTGGTCTAATGTGTTAACTGTCCAAGATACAGTAGAAGTTTTTTGCAGTTTTGCTGACCAGGGATTAGAATTTTCTACCTGCAAAGCAGAAACACTGAATTACACCCTCTTTCCAAGTGAGATGGACAGTCTGTAACCACATGCTTCCCTCAGCCTGGTTTTGATTGAATCTGGCAGTACCTACGTATTTGATTGTCTGTGGTATACGGTAAATAATGGATATGATCCTGTTCAGATTCTGCATTGTTCCATACACTTCTGTCCAGATTGTAAGATGCTTAAAAAAGGACATTCGCCATTTTGCAAAGGTATATTTGGTAGGAATATAAGAACATCCACCCAAATGTTGCCTGTAGACTTTGAAAGTCACGGAACCCTAGGCTAATACTTTTATCCCTCTGTTGACAAACAACTTCTCTTTATGTAAACAGATTGGCTGCTAGTACTCCTTTTTATTTATTGAGTTCTGTTAATTCTTTCTGACGGAGTAATGTCAGCCTCAATCTGGGTGTTCTGCAAAATGTCTAGATTTAAACTCCCAGAATTCCCCAACCAGCATGTTCACTGCTGAGAATTCTGGAAAATGAAAGTTTTGCAGAAGGTGTGTTTCACTTGAACTATAATTTGGTCATTTTATTTATGAGTAAAACCTACCTCATAGTTAATTACCAATTGATTCCACTTCTCACAAGGTGGTACCTGTAGTTTTTTCGCCCCTTTTTGGTTTGGATTATCTCTACCTTTTCCCCCTCATTTTATCCATTATGCCAACTGCCATGAGTTGTCCAGGTTGGGAACATTACTATAAAGCAGGGGTGTCAAACTCCTGTCATCACGTGATAGATTATGACTTTTTTCCCCCTTCGCTACACCATGTGTGGGCATGGCCAGCTTGTGACGCATCTGGCCCGCGGGCCACAAGTTTGACACCCCTGCTGTAAAGCATAAGGCAATAGGACCCCCCCACCCCCGTATCCAGAAAACTATTTGGTGCTGACTTTGTAATGTGGATTTCTGTCTTGGGGGACATCTCATTGGTCCTAAACAGTATGGGGACTAGAATAGAATAGAATAGAATAGAATAGAATAGAATAGAATAGAATAGAATAGAATAGAATAGAATAGAATAGAATAGAATAGAATAGAATAGATTTTTTATTGGACAAGTGTGATTGGACACTCAAGGAATTTGTCTTGGTGCAAATTTGTACATAAAAGAAGAAAAGATACCTTCATTAAGGTACAACATTTACAATACAAATGGTCATAGGGTACAAATTTAACACTTAATGATACAACACTTAATGATAATCATAGCGTACAAATAAACAATCAGGAACAATCAATATCAATATGAATAATAAGGATTACCAGCAACAAAGTTACAGTCATACAGTCATAAGTGGAAAGAGATTGGTGATGGGAACGATGAGAAGATTAATAGTGGTGCAGATTCAGTAAATAGTTTGACAGTGTTGAGGGAATTATTTGTTTAGCAGAGTGATGGCCTTCGGGGAAAAAACTATTCTTGTGTCTAGTTGTTCTGGTGTGCAGTGCTCTATAGCTATAGCTCTATAGAGTTGAAACTGATGGATGGATGATGGAAAATGAAATCCAGAGGCCTTCCCATACCACTCCACCCCAAAAAAAGAATTTCTTTCTTCCCCTCCAAGAAATGCCTTCTGAAAAAGAAGCAGAGGCAAGGTAGTGTCATCCCAGTAAAAAGTCTCTTCTGTCTCCATTATCTAGTCCCATGATGGGGAACCTATGGCACATGTGCCAGAGGTACCACACAGAGCCCTTTCTGCGGGCATGTGCGCTATCGCCAGCTGCTCTTCTGGTTTCCAGTGGATGCATGCGCGCCATCCAGCTGGTCTTTGCGTGTGCCAGAAACCCAAAGACCAGCTGGCCGGTGCACATGTGCATACTGGCCACCTGGTCTTCAGGTTTCCATTGCTCCGACATGCACAAAGACCAGCTGGTGGGCACGCACATGCACACCGGCCAGCTGGTCTTCGAGTTTCTGGGGCTGGGGCAAGCGCGTTCCGGTTTGGGCACTCACTGCCCAAAAAGTTCTCCATCACTGGTCTAGTCCCATTGCTTAGGAAGGATTGTGTTAGAGCCAGAAGAATGGTGCTTATACAGTAGTCCTTACGCAGGACCAAAATCCTCACCTTCTGTTGTTACAGGAATGGCAAGAGAATCCCCTACAGCAGGGATAACACCCTTTCTTTGGCTGACATCTGCTTTTCTTGAGAGTTGTCTGTTGCAACTTACCTGTGATAATAAGGAGAAAGATGGTGGGGAACGGGGAAGAATCAGATATGAACAGATGTACCCCTTTTCTTCTTCTCAACGGTTTAATTATTGAGAATTCATTTTCCCAACATTTCATTCGTGCCAGACATTTGAAGCAGCAATGTGCGCAAAATAAAAGCATATTTTGCTGCCAAAGCAAAACACTTGATTACCTAGGTTAATTCAAATTTTAGCCAAGACAATTCTGAGAGAGAGGCAAATAATGCAGTGCAGATGTACGGCTTTCCTCCCCTTTCATGTGGCCTGCATACTGGCCCATCTGTCAGTGTTCTCAGTGTTTTTTCAGGAGGCAACTGGACTTTCCTGTTTTTTCTTTGAAGATGTTTTGCTTCTCATCCAAGAAGCATCCAAGAAGTCAGAGCTGAAGAAGCTTCTTGGATGAGAAGCAAAACATCTTCAAAGAAAAAACAAGAAAGTCCAGTTGCCTCTTGAAAAAGCACCTCTGGGTGTTTTCAGCGTCTTTTCCTTACGTTCCTTCACTTCTGTCACAAAAGATTCAACCGTTGCTTACCTGTTCTGTCCCCCCTCGCCTCCGTCCGAGCGATGGCTTAATTAGCCGGCACTATCAGCTCTGGCAGCAAACTAGCGAGCGTATGCCAAGTGACTCTGTTATCTCCCTTGATGCCGATGAGTCACCCAGGAACAAACAGTACTTCAGCTCTTAGTTAAGCAGTTGATTTTGCCTGCTACGAAGAGGCATAGCAGCCCTCGCTGGTTTTATATCCTGTGGGGTATGGCTCCATGACTCAGCACTTCCTAGGCCTGCCCCACCCCTGCTTCTGTTGTTCCCGCCTGTCCTGCCTACGAAACCTAGGGTCCAGCCAGGCCTGATTGCCATCAGCTGGCTCTGGAGGCGTGGCCTGGGGGGGAGAAAAAGTCAGGGGATGGAGGCCTCGTTATCTCTTCCACCTGGCCTGCCTCTGGCTCCTGGAGCTGAGCCAGGGAAGCCGGTGCTCCTGAGGTAAGTCCTGATGGCCCTTCCCCCTCACTTTCCAAGTCACTTTCTGGCAGGGGGCCTGGCTCGGGGGACGCAGACACAACATTACCCGCCTGGGCTCATCCACTCTTCCCAAACTGGACTTCTCTGCAGCACCCTACACCTCTACCTCCCTATAGCACCTCCGTACTTTCCTTTCCCACCATATCCACTTTCTGTCTCTGCTGTCCCCTCTGTTTTTAGATCATTACAACTGCATATATTTTCATGAAGTGCTATTCTGGTGAATTTATTTATCCCTTTTCTGCACAAATGCAGTGGGACCCAGCTGGTTCGAAATAATTATTTTTTTGTCGTATAAGGTGTAATCTAAAATCTAATGAGACATTTTGTCAGGCTGCCTCTGATTATATCTAGGAAAGAATACACCTTGACTTCATTTGAAAATAAAGAAAAGTACTTTTACTAGGTACATCTTGATTGCAGCAGTATAAAGTTGAATCTGAGACAAAATATGGCTAACAATCTATATCCCCCCTGTTTCTCCCTCCTCTTCCCCAAGAGGTCATCAGGTCTGGTCCAATGCCAGCTCCTTCCCGGGGTCCCGGGGTAATCTTCTTCCGCAGGTCTCTGGCTATCAATCATATCAGGAATGCAATGTCCGTTAGAGTTCGCGCTCAAACATTCCTGTTGAATTCAAAACATTAATCTCCCCTCCCCCCTTAATTATGTCAGACCGACACTCTTAAAGGGCCCTCTCTACTTAACTTGAATCCAAGAGCTATTTACATTAGAAATAAAATCCCATGCTATCTAACAACTGAATATAAGGAGTACAAAATGTGAAGATGTGAAGATTGGAGTGGAGGCTGACACATTTGGTATTAAGGTTAAAACATTTTCTTTGTCGTTTGAGCAAATTTGGGAGTCCGTTCCTTACTGCATTCTCACTTTAAAGTTTTCCTATCAGATTGGTTTGATAATAGCTATTTATGAAGACTGGTCTTATAGGATTTAATGATCCCATCTAATTCCTTAGATGTCTTTGAGGCTGAAAATGCCTCTGGTCCAAACTGAGATGGCAGTTAATGTAATTGTAGATGCCGCCACAGGGTGGCAACTGACAAATGGTATTTACTACCGTATATTCCGTAACATAGAAATTAGAATTCCTTGTTATCATCTGCTAATTGAACTAATGTAAAGTTCACAGCATTAATCATCACCTTCTGTAAAGTCATTTTTAAATCAGTTTTGAGATTTGGGCTATTGTACCATCATGCATCAATTTAGCACGAGAAAAAGGATTAAATTCATTTTTCAGGAAATAGGAGAGTATGATATTCAATAGTAGTGAAAAATATATAACAAATTTTAAAATACTTTGATTTTTGAAATTGTCCAATTACTTAAGTCAGGGGTCTGCAAACTTGGCTCTTTTAAGACTTGTGGACTTCAACTCCCAGCTTCGTTGGCTGAGGAACTGTGGGAGTTGAAGTCCACAAGTCTTAAAAGAGCCAAGTTTGCAGACCCCTGACTTAAGGCATTATACAGTTAGTCCTCAACTTACAACCATTCATTTAGTGACCATACGAAGTTACAACGGCACTGAAAAAATTGACTTCTGACTGGTTTTCACAGTTATAACCGTCACAGCATCCCCCACAGTTATAAGATCAAAATTAGGGTACTTGGCAACTGGCATGAATTGCAGTCCTGGAGCTAAATCAATGGGGAAGCCAGTACCATTAAATACCAAACGTTTTACTTAACAACTGCAGTGATTCGTTTAACAACTGTGGCAAAAAGTCTGTAAAATGGGGCAAAACTCACTTAACAACTTCTGTTGTGATTCCAGCCCCCGAACCTGGCCCTATGCCCGAAAATGACTCCGAGAGTGAGGGGGAAGGGCCAGTAAGGCTTACCTCGGGAGCACCGATTCCTTTGGCTCAAGTCCAGGAGCCAGAACCAGACCAGTCGGAGGACGTAATGAGGCCGTCATCCCCTGATTCCTCCCTTCCCCAGGCTGCGCCTTCAGACCCAGCTGATAATAATAATAATCAAGCTTGGCTTCAGAAGATTAGAGAGGCAGTGTCATCAAAAGGAAGGGTGGGGCAGGAGCCCCACTCCACAGGATATATAAGGAGCTTTGGGACTGCTCTCACTCCACGGGAAGCAAAAGTTTAGCTGAACTGTTTCAAAGAGAGCTGAAAGTCTTGCTAGGTGAGTCATTTGTTTGAACTTTGGCAGGCAGCTGTGATTTCTCTGCCAGGACTGATAAGAGCCCTGAATCCACTGGCTGAAGGCCAGCTCGTGGGTCTGAAGTGGGGAAGGAGACAGAACAACTTCCTTGCTTAGCAACAGAAATTTTGGGCTCATTTGCAGTCATAAGTCAAGGACTATCTGTATACTGTACAAGATATTGCAAAAGTGTCCAGGATGAAGAATTTGTGCTGCATGAAAATGAGTGGAAATTGGGGCCAGTTGAAAGGCATGCATAGTACTCTTGAGTCAAGATTTGGAAAAATGAAACCCTCCTCTTGAATTGACAATTGCATCTTCTTCAATGATAACTGGTATTAAAAAAACCCACATAGAAATATATGAAATGGTACAGTGTTTTCAGAACGTGTATATAAGGAATTCCACACAAAGTATAAAGTACCCTGCAATTTCAATTTAAAATTCGTTTTTCCTATCCCAGGAGGTAAGATTTAATGACTCCCATCCAGCAGTATCCATAGAAACATTCTTCCAACCCTTTTATCGTAAGCCTAAATAAATTCTGTTAAATGAATTCTGATGGTCCATAAATAAATATCATTCTAATATCAATTTTTGTAAGAGCTGAAGTGTATCTTAATGTGTATTATAAAGTCGTCTTGTAGTAAAAAAACAACAACCCCATCTTGCTGTGAGTAGCACATTAGTAATTGTTAACTGTCTGAATACAAATTAGATAAATGCAAACCAACAATAAAGAAAAAACCAGTAGAACATAAAAAGTAAAATTGGATGCGATAGAACATGATAAAACAGGAAAGAAAAACGAACATGAGAAAAGGAACGTTGCCCCAATGTGGAATATGTATTTAATGCAACTCATCGAAATTACCTCTTATTTTAAAACTACTAAAATGTTTCTATTCCTCAATAGGGACAGAGTTAGGTATTACTAACATTCCCTTGTGCCTTTTATGAACATAAAAATTGCTTTGTTGAATCTCGAGGATGAAGAGACCCCAATGTCCTACTTAGAAGCTACCTTGGCCTCTGGTAATTAAGATTTATCTTCTGTGAATTGATCTCTCTCTCTTTAAATGGCCCATCACCCAAACCTGGAGTATTTTACACCTGGAAGATTTAGAGTTGACAATCTCAGATTGTAATCCTGTCTGTAGGAGTTCTCATTTAAGTACAATTTAGTGTTGGCATTCGGTCAAGCATAAAGACCAAGAAACAAGTTTATTTTGCTCCTTATAATGCTGCAGCTTGATTATTTAGGGGCTCATTTGGCAAGAAGTTAATAAAGGGCTTCTTTGCACAAGGTGTACCATTCCTTCTAATGCAAGAATGGCCCTCGGATTGGATGGTTTTAAATAGGGGAGTGCTAAGAAAGGGGAATTTACATCCGCGATAATGACTGTATTTGAATTAACTCTGCAGCTCCAAGGTTGAAAATAATTACATTCCAAATGCAGGGGAGCACCAGCAGGAGAGAGCCATTGACTTAGTATCTCATTTGTGGACTTTCTATTGCATCTCCAAGCCTATGTTGTAACTCTAGTCTTACTACAGCATCCTAATCGTACATGTTTATCTTAGATTGTTCTCACTTAGCATCTATAGAGCAGTAATTAAGATGAACATATTATCTAGACCCGTGATGGTGAACCTATGGCACGCATGCCACCAGTGGCACGCGGAGCCATATCTGTGGGCACGCAAGTCGTTGCCCCAGCTCAGCTCCAGTGCGCATGTGTGCGCCGGCCAGCTGATTTTCGGCTGGCCCTGCCCACGCTACCCTTCCCCTCCCAGGCGTCTCCATGTGGCCCATTTTGGATGCCAGATAAGTACAGGGATACCGCGGAGGCTCTGGGAGGGCATTTTCGGCTTCCGGAGGGGGTGGAGAAGGCTGTTTTCACCCTCCCCAGGCTCCAAGAAAGACTCTGGAGCCTGGGGAGGGTGAAAAACGGGCCTACCGCGCCCACCAGTAATCTTTTCACCGTCGTGTGCCAAAAGCGGGGGTCGCACGGGGGGATCACACACACATACACGGGGGGTGGAGGACAGGGGGGCATTGAATTATGGGTGTGGCCACGCAAGCGCGCAACCCCCCTGGACTCCCCCCGCTTTTGGCACGCGATGGCAAAAAGGTTAGCCATCACTGACCTAGACCGTTGTTTTTATTTCAGATAGTACCAATAGAATTAGAAAAGAAATATTTTGAAAACCTGAGTAGAATGATATTGAAATTTGTATGGCAGGGGAAAAAGACGAGAATTGATACGAAAATGTTACAAGATGCAAGACTAAGAGGAGGACTTGGCCTACCAAACTGGGAACTGTATTATCAAGCAGCAGTAGTATCTTGGATAAAAGAATGGATTGTATTAAGAAACACAAGATTGTTAACCTTGGAGGGGCACGGCTTACAACTGGGTTGGCACGCTTTTTTATGGTATGGGAAAAACAAGATGCATAGTTATTTTCAAAGGCGTTACGTAAGGAATGCGTTATTATTAGTATGGGAGACAATTTGAGAAAAACATTTGAAAATACCAATATGGCTTTCAACAATGGAAGCATTAGTACATCCAAATATTACTAATATGGGAAACATTATAAGGTATAAAGATATTTTATCAGCAAACCTAGCACACACTCTTATCTTCTCCTTTTGTTTGTCAGGCAGGGCTTGCTCCCTCTGATCCCTGTTGAAATCCTTTTCCGGTCAAGTGTATCGGTGCTCATCAGCATTCTTTTTTTGTGCCTCTAGGATCAACTCCAGCAGAAGATAATATGCCCGGGCCCGGTGGCTTGCCTGACAGCTGCTCCCAATGGTCTCTACATCTTGGCAGGTATTGCTGAAAGCATCTACCTCTGGGAGGTAAGGGAGTTGGTAGCATTGGTGTGGAATGTAGTCTGATTGTTTTGGCTGATCAAGGAGAGAGCGGGCTGAAAGTTTAAGAAGCTGAAACACTAGTGGAAGAGTTGGACTTGCTGTTCTCCCCTGTTAGAGTACATTTGCTAAAGTTAAAGATATTCAACCATACACAGTGAGAACCTGGAGATGTTCTTAATTCAGTGAGAGCGGGAAATAGCATCATCTCTCTCACTCTCTCTCTCGTATGTGTGTACGTATGTATATGAATATGATACTTATATACTGTAATACATATGTGTATGTATGCATATAAAAAATGGTAAAGGTTCCCCTCGCACATATGTGCTAGTCGTTGCCAACTCTAGGGGGCAGTGCTCATCTCTTGTTTCAAAGCCGAAGAGCCAGCGCTGTCCAAAGACATCTCAGTGGTCATGTGGCCGGCATGACTCAACGGCAGAGGCACACGGAACGCTGTTACCTTCCCACCAAGGTGGTCCCTATTTTTTCTACTTGCATTTTTACGTGCTTTCGAAACTGCTAGGTTGGCAGAAGCTGGGACAAGTAACAGGAGCTCACCCCATTACACGGCAGCACTAGGGATTCGAACCGCTGAGCTGCTGACCTTTCGATCGACAAGCTCAATGTCCTAGCCCCTGAGCCACCATGTCCCTTATGTATGCATATAGCCTGCCTTTATTATTTTTAATAATAATAAAGATGGTACACATGACTAATAGCTCCTTCCTCCTCCTATTTTCCCCACTCTCTGAGGTCTGTTGGGCTGAGAGGGTGACTGGCCAAAAGCCACCTGGCTGGATTTCATGACTTTAGGTGGGACTAGAGAGTCATGTTTTCTAGTCTGATGCCTTAACCACTACTTTGGTTTTGTATTAATCTGTTTTATTTAGAACTCACTCACTTCCACCAAAGTCAGATCATGACTATTAACAGCTTTAGTTAACAAAAATAGATGAGTCAACAAATAAAAATTAATGCTTATAGCACCATTCTTAAAACAGCCATCAAAAATGGCTGAAGTACACACTGAAAAGTCAGCTTAGAATGGTTTTTCAAATTGCATAGAATGGAATAAAGAATAGAATAGAATAGAATAATTTTCTCAGCCCTGGTGGATGGATTTATTTCATAATCAATAAACCTGATCCAGGACTGGTGTCATATGCCCCCAATAAGGAATATGTCACAGAAGCCTGGCTGCTGCATTCTGGATCTGCTGCAGCTTCTGAATTTCTTTCAAAGACATCCCCAATAGAAATTTTATAACAGTAATCTGTTGGAGGTAACTAGTGTGGATCAGAAAGGCACGGTCATAGAGTTCAAAAAAGCTCAGAAATCAACTCATCCAACCCACTCACTGCAGGATCTGCTAAAACATTTTGGCAGATAGCTATCCAGCGTTTGTTTGAAGCTCTCTGGTCAAAAGGACTGTGCCACTTCGTGAGGCATCCTCACCCCAGGGAAAGGGCCTTCTCTGTTGGAGCACCTACCCTCTGGAACGAACTTCCCCCTGGTTTGTGTCAACTACCTGACCTTCGGACCTTTCGCCGTGAATTGAAAATGTACTTGTTTATTCAAGAGGGACTGGCTTAATTTTAATATTCTAAATTTTTAAATTTTTTAAATTTTAATAATTTTAACTGGTGTATTTTATTGATGGGTCAAATTTGACGGTTTTAATTTTCGGCCATTCATAGAATATGTTATTTTAACTATGGTTTTAATCTGTATATTGTTCTGTTTTAATCTGGCTGTACACCGCCCTGAGTCCTTCGGGAGAAGGGCGGTATAAAAATCTAAATAATAAATAAATATTTCCCTGTAGTTTCAACTCATTAGTTATGATCTCTTGGACCATAAAGAACAAGTCCATTTCTTTCTTTATTGAAACTCTTTTTTTCCTTAAGTTTTGGAAGATTGCTGTCATGCCGATCCTCTGTCTTCTTGTTTGCGGGCCAAACGTACTTAATCCCTGCAGCCCTTGTTTCCAGGACTTAATTTCCAGTCCCCTCGCCGTCTCTAGCGTATTCCACTTTGCTAATGTCCTTTTCAGACTGCAGTGCGTCGAACCGGAGAGATGGTTTTATGTGGGATCTGAATATAGCGCAGCGGAGTGGGACAAGTATTTTCCACAATCTGGGTTGTGTATTCCTGGTAACACTTTCCAACATAGTGTTTTCTTTTTTAGCAGCCGTTTCATTTTGTTGGTTCATGTTCAACTTGTGATCTTTTAGAAAGCCCAGCTCTTTTTCACATACAGTACAGCTAAGTCCCTTCCATCCTACAGCCTTCCTTTTTTTTTCTTGCCAAATTCAAGACTTTGCATTTCTCCCTGTTAAATTTCATCATATTGATTTCAATACACTGCTAAAGCCTAATCTTTTTTTAAACTTCTCTTTCTCAAAGTATAAGCCAGTCCCTTATTTTAGTGTCATCTGCAGGTGATCAGTCCCTCAACGCTTTTATCAAAATCACCAATAAAAACATTAAACAACATAGCACCGAAGACAGATTAGGGGATTGGAGGTTAAAACGTATAAAGAACAGTTGCTGGAATTGGGTATGTCTAGTTTGATGAAAAAAAGGAGGTGACATGCAGTGTTCCAATATCTCAGGGGCTGCCACAAAGAAAAGGGAGTCAAACTATTCTCTAAAGGGCCTCTGGTGGCTCAACGGACTAAGTCTGTCTGTTATTAACACAGCTGCTTGCAATTACTGCAAGTTCAAGTCCCACCAGGCCCAAGGTTGACTCAGCCTTCCATCCTTTATAAGGTAGGTAAAATGAGGACCCAGATTGTTGGGGGCAATTAAGTTGACTTTGTATAGAATAGAATAGAATAGAATAGAATAGAATAGAATAGAATAGAATAGAATAGAATAGAATAGAATAGAATAGAATAGAATTTTATTGGCCAAGTGTGATTGGACACACAAGGAATTTGTCTTGGTGCATATGCTCTCAGTGTACATAAAAGAAAAGGTATGTTCATCAAGGTACAACATTTACAACACAATTGATGATCAATATATCAATATAAATCATAAGGATTGCCAGCAACAAGTTATAGTCATACAGTCATAAGTGGAAAGAGATTGGTGATGGGAACTATGAAACGATTAATAGTAGTGCAGATTCAGTAAATAGTCTGACAGTGTTGATGGAATAATTTGTTTAGCAGAGTGATGGCCTTCGGGAAAAAACTGTTCTTGTGTCTAGTTGTTCTGGTGTGCAGTGCTCTATAGCGTCGTTTTGAGGGTAGGAGTTGAAACAGTTTATGTCCAGGATGCGAGGGATCTGCAAATATTTTCATGGCCCTCTTCTTGATTCGTGAAGTATACAGGTCCTCAATGGAAGGCAGGTTGGTAGCAATTATTTTTTCTGCAGTTCTAATTATCCTCTGAAGTCTGTGTTTTTCTTGTTGGGTTGCAGAACCGAACCAGACAGTTATAGAGGTGCAAATGACAGACAGACAGACAGATAATATACAAATGGATGAAGACTATTGCTTAACACATTGTAAGCCGCCCTGAGTCTTCGGAGAAGGGTGGGATATAAATTCAAATTAAAAAAAAAAAAGCACCTGAAGGCAGGACAAGAAGAATGGGTGGAAACTAATCAAGGAGAGAAGCAACCTAAAACTAAGGAGAAATTTCCTGACAGTTAGAACAATTAATCAGTGGAACAACTTGCCTCCAGCAGTTGTGAATAGCACTTAACAATAGCACTTAGACTTATATACCGCTTCATAGTGCTTTATAGCCCTCTCTAAGCAGTTTACAGAGTCAGCCTATTGTGCCCAACAATCTGGGTCCTCATTTTACTGACCTCAGAAGGATAGAAGCCTGAGTCAACCTTGAGCCTGGTGAGATTCGATCTGCCAAACTGCTGGCAGTTGGTGATCAGCAGAAGTAGCCTACAGTACTGCACTCTAACTACTGCACCACCGTGGCTCATATTGCTCCAACACTGCAAGTTTTTAAAAAGAAATTAGATAGCTATTTATCTGAAATGGTATAGGGTTTCCTGCATCAGCAGGGGGTTGGACTAGAAGACCTCCAAGGTCCCTTCCAACTCTGTTATTCTATTTTATCCTAAAAAGTAGGCTGGGGTGATAATCTATGTTGAGTGTTTCATATTAATAAAGCTACAGGAAGTAAGTCATTTTATCCTCATTCCACTTTCCTAAGGCCGGGGTGGCCTCCCACTTTCTCTTGAAATGCATCTTAATGGGAAATTACCAAACCAAGAGTCAAGTGATTAAAATTGCAGCTGTACATTTAATTCTATCAAATAGCCAACAGCCAGGACTTGTTAAACAGACTCGCTGAGTCAGACTTTTATATAGATGTTTGTTTAAAAGATTTATAAAGCTGCCACTCTCCCAGTTTAACTCTTAAGTGGCAAACACCAATAAAAATCAAAGAGAAAATCAGGATCAAAGAAGAAAAATACCGTGCAAGACCAAAATAAATGGCACTTAATTGAGACTGCTAATAATAACATATAGTCTCACTGCAGAACTGGCATGTATACCTGTTGTAGTCCGCTGGCAGCCTGCGGAGCTGGCAGCAGAGTTGGACAGTGAGGAAGCTGGAGAGGAACATGGGCCAGTCCTGGAGTCTGGGGAAGGCTCGGACGAGGGCTCTGCATCAGAGGCAGAGATGGGGCCAGGGCCATCTGGGAATTATGTGCTGGCTCCGGGAGCCTCCAGAGTCTGATGTCAGCAAGGCAAAGGAACAGGAAGACCTTATTCCCAGTGTGCGCATGCGCAGAGCTGCCAAAAGGGGCAACTCGGGAGTAAGGCTTAGAGATGATTGGCCCCTCCCATAAGACATAAAGGAGGAGCAAAGGAACATGAGCCTTTGCAGGAAGCAACTTTGTTTGTGCTGGTTAGTTGAAATTCTGAAGCTCCGTTTTGACTCTGTGCTCCGTGTGGCCTTGCAAAGCTAATTGTCAGTTAGGTCTTTGGCAGCGTGTCAAGGGAGATAAAGGAACCCTAGGTCAGAACAATACCATACTGGTCTCAGATGAGAGAAAAGCCGGGTGTTTTATGTCTCTGGTGATAACTTGCTAGGAGTTGTGTGGCATATACTGTACAATTCATAAATTATTATTGGTGGGTCGCACACAGATTTGGCCTTTTTGTCCACCTATTGGGTCTTTTCCAAGGACCTGGATTAGATAAATGTTGCTCTTTGAATGAATGAATGAATGAATGAATATTATCACCACCAAATAATATTCATTCATTCATTCATTCATTCATTCATTCAGTGAATGAATGAATATTATACCTGTAAGTTTATTGGCAGCCAGAACAGCTCATGTAGTAGTATAACTTTTTTCAGTGCTGTTGTAGCTTTGAACCAGTCACTAAATGAACGGTTGTAAATCGAGGAACTTCCTGTATTGCAGACTGCCAGGAGTTTGTTTTTCATAGGCTCAAGATTGACTGGGCCTTCCATCCTTCCAAGATCAGTAAAATGAGGACCCAGGTTGTTGGGGACAATATGCCGACTCTGTAAAATCGCTTTAGAGAGAGTTGTAAAGCACTGTGAAGAGGTATATAATTCTAATAATGCTATTATTATTGCTATATGTTGGTGTTATTTGATTCCATACCGCTAAATGACCCTACCCGATGGCTTCTTGGAGGTTTCAAGTGCAAAACAAGAGCCTAAACACATTACACCAATACCAAATGGAATTGACCTTGGTAATCAAGCACAGTCTTCTGAACCGGCCTGGAAGGGCACCATGGTTTGTTGCTCAGTAATCTCCACCCCCCCCATCCCCCACCCCCATTTAAATGGAGCTACAAATGTCATATCTCCCCCCCCCCCGCTCTTTATAACAATTTTATTTTACTTAATACATCTCAGCAAGGTTCACTGCTTTTCCCCAGTCTGTTTTCTCTCTGGATTTGCTCTCTGCAAACATTAAGCTGCCGTGCTTTTTGGCTCTGTACTCCTTAACATCCTGGAGAAATATAAAATCAGGTTTTATTTGAGTCAGAGGATTTGAAAATTTGCGTGGAATGTGGTTTTTTTTTTTTTTTTAAGATCCATGGATTGGAAAGTACATTAAAATCCATCTAATCAACTCCCTAATTCAGTGCAACAGCTGCAAGTATAGAGGGTCCCAAAAAGAGAGTACGGTAGTTAAGTCAAAAAGAGACCGTCACCTCTAGAAGCAATCTACTCTCTTGTTAGAAAATCAAAATCCAGTCAAAAGAATTGTATGCGGAATTCTATGTTCTATTCTGGGAACTGTCCGAGGTGATCCAGAATGTTCTAGAGCACTATCCCGGACTTTCTGTTTTGGAAGAGTCACTTCCAGAAAATGATGGACTTATCCCAGGAATGATCAAATTGGCACATTCCCAGAATAAAATGAGGGTGAACTAAACTATAGAACCAATGAAGATGTTCTTCTAGTTTATTTAAAACCTGTTCCTGGTCTGGAACTGTTTCTAGAATTACTCCATCATCACTTGACTGGCCTTCAGATGCTGGAGCTGCTAATGTGCTTTTAACCCTCTCTGAAGCTTCTTGTGAGGATAGCACTGTTGATACAACACCATGTTAATTTCCAGAGTCTTGAAGAGTATTATATAGGATTGCTAGTGAATGGCCTTTCCCCATCTGCTAATTCTAGATGGCCCGTTGGTTTTTGGAGGGGCTCCAGGAAATAAACTGGAAATTTTTGTTGCTAAGTGAATTTTGCCCTATTTTATGACCTTTTTTGACCCAGTTGTTTAGCAAATTGCTGCAGTTGCTTTTCCCCCCATTGACTTTGCTTGTCGGAGGCCATCTGGAAAGAACTCAAATGGCAGTCACATGACCCCAGGACAGTGTAAACTGTTATAAATACATGCCAGTTGCCGAGCTCCCCTGAATTTTGGTCACATGGCCATGGGGGAGGCTGTGATGGTCATAAGTGTGGAAAAACCATCATTTTTTGAGTGCTGTTGTAACTTTGAACGGTCACTAAACAAATAGTTCTAAGTTGAGGACTACCTGTACAACTCTGCATTGTGCAGTGACACAAATTACTAGAGTCACATCTAGGTAAAATGGGTGGCATGCAAGCCAAATAGGTAGGTAGGTAGATATTTTATACAGAAGCATCTAGTGCCAAACACTTTGGTTTCTTATTTAGTGAGCATGTTTGCCACAATATCTATAGCAGTGATGGCGAATCTATGGCACGTGTGCCGGAAGTGGCACGGAGAGCTATCTCTCTGGGTATGCGAGCCATCACCCGTTGCTCTTCCAGGTTCCGGGGCGCCGGCCAGCTGATCTTCACGGGGACACCTGAAACAAGAGCAGCCTCCCAGTGTGCATGCGTGCCGGGTGGCTGCTGTTCTGGTTTCTGGCACACACATGCACACCGGCCACCTGGTCTTCCGGTTTCTGGAATGCATGGTGCGCAAAGACCAGCTGGCCGGAACGCATGCACGCAACGGAAACTGAAAGGTCATCTTCCCGGCGCGTGCATGCGCACCAGGCGGCTGCTCTTGCAGTTTCTTGTGCGCATGCGCACCGGCCAGCTGGTCTTCACAACGTGCATGCACGCCAGAAATCGGAAGACCAGGTGGCCGGTGTGCACATGCGTGCCAGAAACTGGAAGAGAGCGCGCCAGGCAGCTGTTCTTCCGGTTTCCAGCATGCGCACAATCCCGTTTCGGCACTCGGTGCCGAAAAGGTTCGCAAACACTGATGCAAAGAATTCTTTGAAAGGGACACAAGGGTTATTTAAAAATCTTTCCAGGAAATAACTGAGGAAGGAACTGCATAGTTCCTTTTACCTATAGGAAGGAAGTGTCATTTACAGATCAATCATGAAGCTAATAAAATTATATTGAACAGAACAGAATAACAGAACTGGAAGGGACCTTGGAGGTCTTCTAGTCCAACCCCCTGCTCAGGCAGGAAACTCTGTACCATTTCAGACAAATGGTTGTCAAGAGAAGAGAAGAGAGATTTCAAAATCATCAAGAAGTCCAGCCTCTTAACACATCCAGGAACGGAGAATCTTCAGCCTTTGTAAGAGAATTGTTTCACAGTTGTGAAGAATGTGCCATCAAGGAGTTTTCCCCTGACATAAGCAAGAAAGTTCCTGTGAATTTAAAGTGTGTTGGTCTCTCTATAAAAATTGCACTTCTTTGCTCCACGTTTGGTGGACAAGTTGAGGTGAGAGACAATGCCACTTCGATGCTATTCGTGACGTTTTGGAGTGTGCGGTCTTGAAAAGATTGCTGGTTGATTCTCAGAAGGCCTGTCCTAGAGATTTCAGCATGAGACAAGCATCAACTTCTCTTCCGCTTCACCTGTTTTTAGGAAAAATTGTAGAGAAAGTGATGGCGTGACAACGACAAAGGGCCTTTGAAAGGCCCAACTTTTCTTTTAAGTAGAGAAGATACAATAAGAAATAAAGTGGGGGGGGGGATTTCTCTCTTCATTTTGGAGAGTTGCTATCAGATCACTAGATAATCCTTGGCACGTGACAGATCTTTATATTATCCTCAGATTTTTCTATCCCATAAATTTAATGCCACATTTTATTACCCCATTCAAGATTCTGTTCCACTTGGCTACATATTCCTTCTTTGCTTCACAGACTGTTTTTGAAAGGCATTTTTCCATTCTTTTTTCTTTTTTCTTTTTTTCTATCTGGATACTGGGTGGGCAAGAGAGGATGAATAATTTAAATGCAAAGTCTTCCCAGGATTGCAGATGTCTTCTTTTTCTTTTCTTTTTTTTTTTACATTTTTTTTTTGTCTGTACCAGATAATGCTCTCTCTCCTACAGCCTCTCATCCAGGGTTAATGAGAATACCGCAGGCTTCCATCTGCTGTGAAAAGAGTGCAAATGTTATTTTTATAACAGCAGTATTTAGAGTGCTTTCAAATTCAGATCCGTCTTGGGTGAACAATAGGTAATGAAAACGTTGTCATGCGTCCTTTCAGCCTCTTTGAGTATGTTGTGATTGAATACTTCAAGTGTGCTCTCATTGGAGAAGAAGGAGGGGAGTGGCTGTCCTCTGAGGGTCTCTGCACTTGCTCTTCCTCCTGTCACATCCCAAACTTTTAGAATTACGACTCCATATCCCTTGATTTGTTATCACAATTATAGCGAGACCTCGACTTACAACCGCAATTGAGCCTAATGGTTCTAGGCTCAAGCACAAAGTTGTTAAGGCTAAAGCAAGACAGTTGTTAACTGGAGTTTTACCCCATTTTACAACCTTTTTTTTTTAACCACAATTATTAAGCGAATCATTGCAGGTGCTCTGTGAAGCGGTATATAAGTCTAAGTGCTATTGTTAATTTTGGACAGAGAGGACTGCTGGTTTGAAAGAGGGGTGTTCTGACCTAGGCTTCCTTAGAAAGTATAAAGCACAACCTTAGTCCCGGCAAAACCTCTTTTATTTACATGGCTGTGAATTATTGTCATTCACAGTCTGCAAGGCTTCACAGTCTTTCAGGGGAATGTTTATAAACACCCAACTTATCTCCCTTGGCATGCTGCCAGAGAACTAATTGCCAAACGCAGGGCAAGGCCAAACGTGGCACATAGTCAAACAGAACTTTTCAAAGTTTGAACCAACCAGATGAACTAATTGCTTCCTGCAAAAGCTCCTCTTTTATGTCTTATGGGAGGGGCCAATCGTCTCCAAGCCTTACTCCCAAGTGGATCCTGTTTTCTTAATTGTTCATGTCTTCTGGCAGCTCTGCGCATGCACACACTGGGAACAGGCTCCCGCTGTTCTCCTTCCCTCGCTGATGTCAGACTCCAGAGGCTCCGGAGACTCTAGAGGCAACATATAACTATCAGATGGCCTTGGCCCCCTCTCTGCCTCTGATGTAGAGCCCTCATCCGAGCTTTCCCCAGCCCCCAGGACTGACCCAAGTTCCTCCTCACTGCCCGACTCTGCTGCCAGCTCTGCTGGCCGCCGGTGGGCCACAACAAGGGGTCAAAGAGGCCATCTACGTTGAAATCGAGCAGCCCTCTCTCAACGGAGGAAGAGGAATACAACATCATCCATCTCCAGTCTACAACATAGTCCTTTCAGCAATTCCAAGAAGACTCCATGCCAATCCACACCGCTCAGGTGACCCTGAGGACACAGATAAACCTCCAAGTGGCCTCAACGGCTCTTTAAAAGAACGCAAATGACCAGGGGTCGAATGACGATTTGCCAGGGGTCGCCTAAGACCATCAGAAATATGGGAAGTATATTTGCGAGTTGAAGAATCGCGCTCCAATGGTTGACTCCACAAGCCAGCTGCAGGCTCTTCAAATCGCTAGCCGAATTTGGCTTCAGGCGCAATGAATTAAAAAAGAGAGACATCTTTGCTCTGATGTCTCCCTCTCAAGCCAACTGCAATCACTCCCAATTGCTAGCCTAATCTGGCTTCAGGCGCAATAAACTTAATAGGGGAGGAGTCTCCGCTTTAATGCCTCCGTCCTCAAGGCAATCGCAAACAGTTCAGATCGCTAGCCAATACAGCTTCAGGCACGATAAATTCAAAACGAAAATAATTTTACGGTTGGGGTCGCCACATCGTGGGGAATTGTATTAAAGGGGTTGCAGCACTATAAAGGTTAAGAACCACTGCCTTAGATGGTTTTTCACTTTCTCTTGTCTCTTTTCTTCATTTGTATTGTGTCTGCTGAATTGTTAGCCGTTGTTTGAAGCTGAGCCCCTTGAACTGATTTCTATCTGGGAGCAAGCTGCTGAGATAAAAAGTAGCAGGTGGCAAGACCACGCCATTAATTTCTCTGCGGCCACATTGTCTTTAGGGCTGTGATTCCATAAATTAATTGTTAGCACAAACCATGGTTTGCAAAGAATAATCAGAAAGTTACGAATCCTGGTTCACAGTAGCCTGTCAGTCAAAAAAGGATTTGTCTGCAGTTTTACAGAACCAGAGTTAAACCTCATTAACATTGGAGTGGCCTGATTTTGGAATGGAAAAGAGTTCAAAAGCTTCTTTTTTTCCTGAGTGGATATTGTGTTGTACATCACTTAACCTTTCCAGTCGGATCAGGATGTTGGTGAGCACTCATAACACAAAGTGTCGTGATCCTCAGGAATTTATCCGGGGTTCTTAAATGAAAAACTCAGCCGTGAGGATGAGCTTCCTTTCCATCATCTTGTGATCCCTTGCAGGCCAGGCAAATAAATCAGTCCACAAATGGCTTCATTCCTATAATAACAATCTGGCTATTTGAAGGGATAAAATTTGGAGAAAAGGGTATATATAATACTGCCCCCAAACTGACCCTCCCACAAAAGTAAATCAGTGTCTAAAAGTTCCTGAAAAGCCAATGACTATCCAATGCTGTATTGCAGATTAATATGTAATGCAACAGCTGATTGTGTTGGGCAGCTACAGCTTGCCACTCTAGCGCACGTTTACCCAAACAGGGCCTGAAAACTAGTTTCCTTGTGTTTAAATTGTTACTTCACAAAAATCATAAGCGAGCGTTTGAATTTCTGAGATTCTTTGTCAGGCAGGAACTCCATGTAAAATGGGACAGTAAAGCCTTTAAGTGATGACAAGTTTGTCCCCAGTGACCATTTGTCAAAGCTGCTGTCACTTCCTCCTGCCATGCAAGGATCCTCTCTTGCAAAGTAGATCGGAGAGATGATATCCACAGCTACTTCCAAATCTGACACGATCATTTTATGGCCTGTTAATCGACCCTGTTAGGTGCTTTGTTACGATGAGTCTTGTTGCGTTCTGTAGCTGCACGCTTCTTTATACCAGACACCCTGTGAGCCCCTGTGTTGTGGCCCATAGGCTGCCAGCAGAGCTAGCAGCAGAGTCAGAAGAGCTGGAGGTTGAGGTTGAGGGACAAACTTGGGCCAGCTTCGGAGCCTTTGGAAGGCTTTGATAAGGAAACAGCATCAGAGGCAGAGCCGGGGCCTTCTGTTCTCCCCCAGGTGGAGAGGTAGCTGTCTACAGGGCCTGGGCTGAGTGAGGGGGAGGAACAGATGGGGCCCATCCCAGATGTGCATATATGCAGAGAGGAAAGCAGAGGAGAGCAAAGGAAAACAATAAGCCGGCTCTCGGGGAAAAGCAGACATGGATGCTAGCCAGCCCCTCCCTTGCTGAGAAATAAATAGTATGTCAGGGTTCCAAGTAACACCCCCAACAAAAAAGACTCCAAGGCTTGAAGTTCCTCAAAGTTCCATTTTATTAGAAATGTCATATTGGCACATCTTGGAAAACCCGAATCTGAAAGTTTCCAGGTTTTCCCCACCCAAAGGAAAGTCCAAGTCCCTTCCCCCTGCACCCACAAGTTCATCACATGGTCCAATCAAAGCACCGTCACAACTGGAGATGCCTCCCAGTTCCAGCCATCCAGTTGCAGGGCAAGATGTCCTTGACTCTCTGAGAAAGGAATGTTATTGTTGTGACCCAGGCCCAAGTAGGTAGTAATAAACTTGGTCTGTGGAAAAATAAACTTTATTCGAACAGCTGGGAATTACTTCATTCCCAGCGGCATTCAACTCAAAGTAAAACAAATGCCTCCCAAACACAAATTCTTCAATTATCTTACAAACCTTAGTCCAATTAGGCAAACTGCCAAAGGCCCTTCCTGGCAAATGTCCAGAAGCCACAAAAACAGAGATGTACATGAAACAGAGGACACAGCTACAATGTAGTTTTCTGGCAAGCTGAAACACCGTTGCTGGTCTGTTTTAAGCCTTATGGGAGGGGCCAATCATCTCTTGGCCCTACTCCTGAGTTGTCCTCTCTGCTTGAGCTGCTCTTGCCTTCTGGCAGCTCTTCTCATGCGTGCTTTAGGAACAGGCTCCTCCTGTTACTCTGCCTCACTACTATAAGTCTCTGGAGTCTGCACCTCACTTCCTGATGGCCCTGGCCCCACCTCAGCCTCATCGCTGTCCGACTCCGTTGCCAGCTCCATAGGTTACTGACGGACTACAACAGTTATTATGACTATATATAACCCCGGCTCCATACAATCCCTCCTCCCGTTTCCCTCAGCAGTAAATGTGGCAGGCCTGAAAGCCTAATGCAAAAGATGGCTTCCAGGCCTGACATAGTAGGGGCTTCGGAGTGGCCGGTTGTCATTGACAACTGTTTTGTTTCCTAGTATACAGCAAATTCGGATTCCTTGGCCAGAACCAGGTTTGTTGGGATTAATTACGTTTGGTTTTTGTTTACCCACATGAATAAATGACTGTTGCTGCCCTGTTTCAAAAACTGGTTTGTTTTACTCGCAAGTAAGCCGCCTATTACTTTTTTTTTTTTTAATTTATATCCCGCCCTTCTCCGAAGACTCAGGGCGGCTTACATTGTGTTAAGCAATAGTTTTCATCCATTTGTATATTATATACAAAGTCAACTTTTATTGCCCCCAACAATCTGGGTCCTCATTTTACCTACCTTATAAAGGATGGAAGGCTGAGCCAACCTTGGGCCTGATGGGACTTGAACTTGCAGTAATTGCAAGCAGCTGTGTTAATAACAGACTGCTTAGTCTGCTGAGCCACCAGAGGCGAAGGCTAGGTCAGAACATACTAGTTATCCTTTCAGAGATACTTCCTTACTGGATTCCACGATGCCTTCAACAATGGCAGAGCTTCTAATGTATTGCCTTATCTGAAAAACTTCTCTTTTTTTTAAATCTGCCTCTTCCCCCCAAGGCTTGGGAGAAGGCTAGACAAATGCATGTTAGAAGTTTTGATTTGGTGCGAGGTTTTTGTTGTTCTAATAGAAACATAAAAAACTGATGGTAGGAAAAGACCCAGTGGTCCATCTAGCCTGCCCTTTGAGTTTTTGTTTTTGTTTTCTTTTTAATTAATTAACTAATTAATTTTTAATTATTGATTTTATGGTCCACTGCACAGTCAGCCAGATGTTCAGGCTGGATTTGACATTTTTGTCTGCCTTTCGAGTCCTTCCCAAAGACCTGCGATAGGCAGAGATGGATGTTTGATAGTGTTAGGTGAAGGTAAAGGTTCCCCTTGCACATGTATGCTAGTCATTCCCCACTCTAGGGGGCGGTGCTCATCTCCATTTCAAAGCTGAAGAGCCAGCGCTGTCCGAAGACATCTTCGTGGCTGGCATGACTCAATGCCAAAGGCGCACGGAATGCTGTTACCTTCCCACCAAAGGTGGTCCCTCTTTTTCTACTTGCATTTTTTAGATGCTTTCGAACTGCTAGGTTGACAGAAGCTGGGACAAGTAACGGGAGCTCACCCCATTAGGTGGCATTAAGGATTCGAACCGCTGAACTGCCAGCCTTTTGATTGACAAGCTCAGTGTCTTAGCCACTGAGCCACCGTGTCCCTCTTTGATGATGTTACAGATATGTTATTTATTGTTGTTTGTTTTTTGTGGGATGGTGGACCTGTGTTTATCCGAAGCATGTTTGAACTCAGGTACTGATGATTGACCCATTAATTCCTCTGGGATTTGTTACCAACCTTCCACTACTCTTTCTGTGAAGTAAAGCTTCCTAACGTTACTTTTAATGTTTTATTAATCAGTGATTTTACAGTTTTGATATGATTTTATATCTTAACTTTTGATTGGGAACCGCCCAAAGTTAGTTGAAAGATGAGCAGCTATATAAATTTGTTAAATAAATTCTGGAGGATATTCAGAGATGTCCCTGCCTTGAAAACAACCCAGGTTGACTATTCTGTTTCCTTACTAGATTCCTCAAAGCCTTCAGTAATGGCAGAGCTTCTAATATACCGACTTCACTGGAAAAAATCTTTTAAAATTTTGGGATATATTCCCAAAATAGCTCATGTTGAACAATGTTACTCTGTCTGTCTGACTATCATTTATTTGCACGCATGCACACTCGAACATCAGCATGGGAAATGTTAATAAGACATTTTGTGTTACGTCATAAATCGTTTTGTGTTAATTTTTATGTTATCAAATATTGTATAAAATTTGCCAATTTTTAATTCCACTTGAGTCTTGGGTCCTGGATGCATTCTGTAGGTTAGCCCTTTTGAGATACCTTGGTTGAAATACTCTTGCCCTATGGTGCAAAATTTCACGCAGTTAAATGTTACGGTATTTTTTTTTTTTATTGGCCAAGTGTGATTGGACACACAAGGAATTTGTCTTGGTGCATATGCTCTCAGTGTACATACAAGAAAAGATACGTTCATCAAGGTACAACATTTACAACACAATTGATGATCAATATATCAATATAAATCATAAGGATTGCCAGCAACAAGTTATAGTCATACAGTCATAAGTGGAAAGAGATTGGCGATGGGAACTATGAAACGATTAATAGTAGTGCAGATTCAGTAAATAGTCTGACAGTGTTGAGGGAATTATTTGTTTAGCAGAGTGATGGCCTTCGGGAAAAAACTGTTCTTGTGTCTAGTTGTTCTGGTGTACAGTGCTCTATAGCATCGTTTTGAGGGTAGGAGTTGAAACAGTTTATGTCCAGGATGCGAGGGATCTGCAAATATTTTCATGGCCCTCTTCTTGATTCGTGCAGTATACAGGTCCTCAATGGAAGGCAAGTTGGTAGCAATTATTTTTTCTGCAGTTCTAATTATCCTCTGAAGTCTGTGTTTTTCTTGTTGGGTTGCAGAACCGAACCAGACAGTTATAGAGGTGCAAATGACAGACTCAATAATTCCTCTGTAGAATCAGTATCAGAATTTTAGAGATATATAGACCTGTCCACTTGAAGGAGAAGTTCCAGGCCTTCTGTTTCAGGGGTCTCCAACCTTGGCCACTTTAAGACTTGTGGACTTCAACACCCAGAGTTCCTCATCCAGCAAAGTCCACAAGTCTTAAAGTGGCCAAGGTTGGAGACCCCTGTTCTATTTCATCTCTTATCTCTTTTATTTTTACTCCTGCTCTTTTTTTGTTATTGTTGTTGTTGTTGTAGGTATCTAGTGGGAATCTTCTTGCTATCCTGAATCGACATTATCAGGACTTAAGCTGTTTGGCCTTCACGGATGACAGCAGTCATTTTCTCTCTGGAGCCAAAGACAGTCTTGTCATTGTCTGGAGCCTGTACAGGTATGAATTGAAATGGCCTCCCACTTCCCGGTTCTTCCCACAAGATCAGCATCACTGCATTTACCAGAGCTCCTGCAGGAGAATATCATTTTGGGCACCAACTTTTAACATACTGAGAGTGTCCTGAGCTTTAGAGGAGGTATGTTCCACTTTTGTGCAGAAAGAGATCCTTTTGTATTATCTTCACAAATACGTCCAGCCAAACGATGTTCTAGTTAAGCTTTAAATTAAGTTACTTTTAATTATGGATTACTTAATTATTAATATTTGATTTAAAGAAGTACCTTTAAGTTTGGATTCATCAAAATCACATCATCTTCTGGGTAGTTTAAACAATAAGGCCATATACCTTGATCTATAAACTTTGCAGAATTAAACAAATTTTGTAAAAAGACAAGAATGCCGTTTTTATACTGATATTTAGGGAAAGAGTTATGGGCCAGGATGTTAGGAGTTACCTCTACAGAATCTTCTCTTTAGTTAGCATCCTCAGTGGCATGTGTCATAGATAAAAGTACGTCTGCTTGCTTAGGCTAAAAAGCATAACATAAAAGCCTCTAACATCAGGAAAAAAAGGAAAGATTCTTGTGGATGGGAAAATTTTCCCCAAACACATCCCAGTAAGTGAATTCTGATGTTATTCAGTGTCCGCAGGAAGCTGACAAAATAGTCGGATCTGGACACGTTGATCTAAAATGGAAGGTAGAGACAACTGGGAGAAGTCTAAAGATTTAGACTTTAAAAAAAAAACAAGCTGCAGATAAAATGGCCAACCTGTAATTATTTGCTCAATTGATTTCCACCTGAATTCCCTAACACACATTTTTAGCATTATTGCTTTAGTGGTTAAATGGAGTGCATGTTTGCAGCTCCAAACCCATCCTTGCGTACAACTTTCCTAACTGATTCATTTCTCAGTGTGTTACAGGTGGAACACGGCCAAAGCCCTGAGCCCCGCCACGTGTGGTCACGGCACAGCCTTCCCATCACAGATCTCTGCTGCGGTGTTGGTGGCCCCTTGGCCAGAGCTGCCACAGGCTCTTTGGACCAAACAGCAAAGGTAAGAATATTCAATTTGGAAGCAGCATAGATAGTTCTCAACCTGGAGTGGTACGGTGGCCTAGAGGTGCAGCTCTCGCCTCACAATCAGGTGGCTGTGAGTTCGATCCTAGGTAGAGGCAGATATTTCTCTCTCTGGGCACACTGAGAGTATATCTGCTGAACAAAACTTCGCATTGGCTACAGGAAGGGCATCCAGCCATTAAAACACTCTGCTAGCTCCATTCAGTTGCCTAGACTCCACCCCGCAAGGGATTATGGTGTTGTTAAAAAAAGATGATAATGATAGATGGTTCTCAACCTATAACCATTAGTTTAGTGACTGTTCAAAGATACAGCTGTCAGGGTTCCAAGTAACATACCCACAGCAAACAAAACTCAGAGGCAGGTAGATTCCTCAAAGAATAGTTTTATTTGATATGTCATGGCTGGTGAAAACCGACTCTGAAGATTCCCACGGTTTTCACCTAATTAAAAATAAAAGTTTTCCCCCTCCCCAAACAATCAGTCACATGGTCTAATCAAAACGCTGTCTGGTTGCCTGGTGACATCGCTCCTCCTTCCTCCGGCCAGGTGTGAGAATGTCCTTGGTTCCCAAGAGAAAGTATTTTATTTTGGCTACAAAACCCGAACCATCTCTAATACCCCCTCCCTATCTATCTCTCACCTCCAGTGTAGCAACACTGAAGGTTCAAGATGGCTGTGGTCAGATCAGTTCCAGGGTTGACAACCGCATTGAAAAAAGTGACTTATGACTGTTTTTCACACTTATGATCGTTGCAGCATCCCCTTGGTCAAAAGATCAGAATTTGGATGTTTGACAACTGGTTCCTATTTATGACAGTTGCAGTGTCCTGGGATCATGTGATCACCTTTTGTGACTTTCTGACAAACAAAGTCAATGGGGAAGCCAGATTTACTTAACAGCTGTGTTCCTAGATTAACAACTGCAGTGATTCGCTTAACAACTGTGGCAAGAAAGATCGTAAAATGGAGCAAAACGCATTTAACAACTGTTTTTCCTGAGCCACAGAAATGTTGGGCTCAATTGTGGTCGTAAGTTGAGGACTAGCTCCATTATAGTTTTGTGCAAAATACCTTGTTCCTTGGCATGTTCGGATTTTTCTCCAAAAATTCTCCTGTTAAACTGTTAGTCTTTCTCTGCAATTGAATTTGACCAGGACAGCACAAATAATGTACTGTTCCTAAGGAGCCATTTTTTGAAAAACAGCAAACTATATGCAGAAAAGGCAGTTCAGTCTGTTTTAGGAGAAAAATGGAATCTTCCAGAACCAGATTGCATAATTTTCCACACAGCTAGGGAATTGAATTGCTTTGTTCATGCCGAATCTTTTTTAAGGTAGGAAATCATAGCCATTGCTTGGCAAATATTTATATATGCATATTCATTTCTGCTGGTATACTTGGTAGATCTGGAAATGCAAACCTTTTTCATACATATAACAAATCCTTTTCTAAAGCTTTTCTAAACGTTTCTGGACACAAGCCCTGCTGGGGAGGGAGGGGGCAATATAACACCCCCCCCCTTATAATTAGGGCCAATTTTCAGCATGGATTTTTTTTCTGTCCTGTGTATAACACAGTTCAGAAATGGGTCGTGGAACTGAACATAGTGTAAAATAACCATGTATTCTAATCAGTCTCAGGTTACCAGGAGAGTAAAAAAAAAAATTGGGGAAAGAGACAGTTGAGTTAAATGCTGGATGTTCCCGATTCAAGGGCTGAAAAAACAGCACCGTATCTTTGGCGTTTAGCTGGAATGTAGGAAAAATGTTACCAGCTGAAAGCTGGTAACCTTTCACAGGCATGGTTACTGTTTTGTGCTACGGACAGTCTACAAGTGTCTGTGAAGATTCTCAGTCATTGCATTTAGATCCTAAAAAACTGTCATGTATGTATCCAAATGTGAAAGCAAAATGTTGGAGATGTGATTGTGAGGATGCTACCTATTATCATATATGGTGGACTTGCAAAAAAGTTAAAGCCTTTTGGATTAAAATATGGTGGATTATGCAGAACATTTTGAAAAAGAAGATCAAGTTTGTTCCACAGTTCTTTTTATTAGGAATAATCTCAGATTGCACTGTTATAGAGACAAAACTGATTCTGAATTTAATAACTGCTGCAAGATTATTGATTGCACAATATTGGAAGAAAGAAGACTTACCTACAATTGGAGAATGGATTAGTAAAGTATCAAATTTAGCAGAAATGGCAAAAATTTCTGCCTACTTGAAAGACTGTACACAAGAAAAATATATATTGGAATGGAGGAAGTGGATTGATTATATTCAAAATAAGTATCAGATTAAAAAATATCAATTAGTTTTTGAGTGAAGTTAGGAATTATTATGTATTAGTTTAAGAAAGAAGGGAATTGATAGTGTGATGGTGTGAAATGGAATATGTTTTATGTTATATTTTAGATTATGTTTGTTAGTTACAATACCCTGTATTCTGTTCTGGGAAGTCTCGGGGAAGGAGGCGGGAAGGGAAGACTATAAATTGATTGGTTGCCATTGTACAGGAATAATGGTAGAATTAAACAAGTTGAATGGTGTAATGTCGGGACTGCTCGCAAACACTCCCGAAGGAAAGGGTAAGGAAAGAGGAGTAAAGAAGGAAGAAAGTAGGTAGGTAGGTGGGTAGGGAGGAAAGAAGGAGGAGAAGAAAGGATAGGAGGAGGAGAAGAAGGAGAAGATAGAGGGTTAGAAAGGATGGTAGTGAGAAGTGGGAAAGAGGAGGGGAAGTAGGAAAGCGAGGAGAAGGTGGTGGGGGAAGTTTAAGAAGGATGAGAAGGGAAGAAAGGATTAAAGGGGGGAGTGGCAGTCGAGCAGCCCTGACTGAGTATAATTTGAGTATAGGACTGATTGTTGGATAAGTGATTGTATTGTACACTGGTCAAATTGTGGGAATTATTATGGAAAAATAAAAAATTTTTGCAAAAAAAAAAAAAAAAAAAGATTCTCAGTCATCCAGGTCATGGTTGTCCCAAAGGTGCTTTTTTTCAGGAGGCAACTGGACTTTCTGGTTTTTCTTTGAAGACGTTTCGCTTCTCATCCAAGAAGCTTCTTCAGCTCTGACTGGATGGTGGGGGGGGGGGAACCCACTATCCAGTCAGGGTTTTTTTCCCCCCACACTCCAGTCAGAGCTGAAGAAGCTTCTTGGATGAGAAGCGAAACGTCTTCAATGAAAAACCAGAGAGTCCAGTTGCCTCTTGAAAAAAGCACCTTTGAGACTAGTCTACAACTTTCAACAACTATAATTTTCAAGGGGCAGCAGGTCCTCATTTAACCACAGTAATTGGGATTGGAAACCGTGTCCCTAAGCAACACAGTTGGAAGGCACAGCTTCATGCGACTGTGGCCAACTTACAATGATAGTTCCAGCAATCCCAGCTGCCATCATTAAACAAATCCCAGAGCATTTCCTGGAGGTGTGATCACCATTTCTAACCTCCTGCCGGCTTCCCCATTGACTTTGCTTGATGGAACTGGCAGTGAAGGTTTTACAAATGACAATCATGTGACCCTAGGACGCTGCAATGTCTTAAGTTCAAGCCGGTCACCAAGCGCCTGACTTGCAACGAGGGGCGCTGCCATGAGAATTTGTCATAAGTACCTGTCAGGGTTCCAAGGAACACCCCCAACGAAATAAAGCTCTGAGGCTTGAGATTCCTCAGTTCCAATTTATTAGTGATGTCATGTTGGCACAGCTGGGAAAACCCAAAACTGAAAGCTTCCAGGTTTTCCACACCAGTTGACAGTTCACAGTCCTGCCCCACACTCACAAGTTCATCACATTGTCCAATCAACTCTTCACACTCAGTTGGATACAGTCTTCAGGCAGTCTACACAGACACAGGCAAAAGTCCTTGAATACGGAATATTGTTATGACTAACTTTCTACCGCTCCAACAACAACCCCCTCCCAACTTCCCCAGCTAAAATATGTGGCAGTTAAGAAGCAAAAAGAAAATTGCCTTCCAAAACTGACAGTACCTCTCATTCAGCACCATCTCAACTTGGAACGGTCACCGAATGAGTGGCGGTTCAACAAGGACTACCTATATGCAAAATAGCCTCGGGCCACAAAATTGCCATTCGCATGTGCTTCTTGATGCTCCTTCAGATATCTCAAATTTCCTTCCAAGCTTTTATACATTTGGCAGTACCAGGGAGCCTCAGCCTGTTTAACTGAAGCTGCGGCTGTTTCCCCAAGGTTGGGTTACATAAAATTCCATCTGGATTATAAGGCACAAGCGGGGACAAAAAAACAGCAGAAAACTCTGTGCTCAACACGTAGGCTTAATCTCAGGGGAAGGAATAGAGCGTGGATCAATGCCAGGTTCGGGGAAGATGCATTTATAAGAATTCATCTTTTCTTCTTACTTCCCGGATCTTTTTCTAGAATCTCTGAAGAGTTTTCTCTCTCTGTAAAAATCCCACTGTACTGCTAATGATATGTAATGCATGTCATATTCCTAGACTGGCACCAGGTTTAATTTTGTAGCACTACAGTCAAAATCTGGATTTTAATCTGCACCTTTTCCCATTCTCAGTTGTGGGAGATCTCCTCCGGGAACCTTCTCCTCTCTGTCGTCTTCGATATGAGCATCGTGTCAGTGACCCTTGACCTTGCGGAATACCACATGTTTTGTGGCGGGCTGGATGGTTCCATCTTCCAGGTTGACCTCTGCTCCTGGGTAGGTCCCATTTTGCGCGGTATCTAGTAAGCATCCCAGGTGCCTTGGGCAGTGAAGTGGGATGGAATCTCAGACCTATTAGGATCACTGAGTTCTATAGAAATCTTTTGCACTTCAAGACAGATATTCAGGAGGGTCTGTTGATGGGGGATGCAAAAATATAAAAAAGTAAAATGAAATTAACAAATGGCCCAAACCTCACAGGATTAACAAACCCTGTGAAGTTTTTTTCCCCCCTTCTTGCTTTATAAATCTCATGATACAGATAGTCCTTGACTTGAGACTGATTTCTTAACCATTCAAAGTTACAATGGACCTCCCCAGAGTGACTTCAGAGCCATTTTTGGAATTATGATGGACACATACACAGCAGTCATATGATCGCATTTTGGGCGATTGGCAACCAGCTCATCTTTACAGCAGTTTGCAGCATCCTGCAGTCATGTGATCATAATTTGTGACATTTTTAGCTAGTTTCCAGCATTTAGATTCCAGCAAAAAATGTACATTGGGGGAACAATAACCATGGTGTTCACTTAATGACCATAATAACTTTGAATCCGGTCACACAGTGCTTTGACCTATGATCACAATGACTTAGGACTGTAATTTCAGGCTCATTTATGATTGTAAGTCAAGGTCTACGTGAACTTGAGGTGTGGAGTGTGGTCTTACATGATTTATACCTTTACCAGATTTCAAGCATTTCTTAAAAATCTTTTAAAATATTAATGATTTCTAAGGTCCTGAGGCAACCGGACAAACATTCTCCTACATCCTGGCACTCATGAATAAGCACATTGGCAGTTACTGATTTACACAGCAGTCCACCAAAGCTTTCCATGATAATATAAGCTGTGGTGGTGCAGTGGTTAGAATGCAGTATTGCAAGCTAACTCTGCCCACTGCCGAGAGTTCGATCCTGAAGGGCTCAATGTTGACTCAGCCTTATATCCTTCCGAGGTCAATAAAATGAAGACCCAGATTGTTGGGGACAATATACTGATTCTGTAAACCAGGGGTTTCTAACCTTTGTCCCTTTAAGACTTGTGGACTTCAACTCCCAGAGTTCCTCAGCCAGCTTTGCTGGCTGAGGGACTCTGGGAGTTGAAGTCCACAAGTCTTAAAGGGACCAAGGTTGGAGACCCCTGCTGTAAACCGCTTAGAGCTGGCTTATAAAAGTGGTATATAAGTCTAAGTGTTATTGCTATTACTATAAAGCAAACACTTAGAAGGTCCTTCCTTAACATTGTGAATAAAAAATGCCACATTTTGTGGGTCTGCTGAATCTATTAAGTCAGGAATGAAAAGTCAGATCTGTATGGCCCATGCTTTCTCCCCATTAGTTTCTTATTATTTTTATCCCAAAATTTTATTAATTTTACTACAACAACACAACACAAACATATATAACACAAACACATAATATGTGTTTTCTATTTACATGTCAGTTTCGTTCCACATACTTTCTGCTTTTATGTATTCCCCATTTCCCCCCCTCTCTTTTCTTATCTTTATCGTCCTTTTATATCTAGTTTTATTCATTGACAATATTTTATACATTTATCACCTTTCCCCCTCATTTATTCATACTTACTTTTCCTTTTCTTATTAATATGGCCACCCAACTGAAGCCATGGGGCTCTAAGCAGGCCACAAAAGAAAAGGAGAGAGAAAGCCATAATTAACCAATACAATATTCCTCATTACAATGTGACTGGAGTAGCACTGTTGTCTTTTGGACTTGGTGTTTCTGCAGATCAGCTCAACAGCACAAGTCACCCAAAATCCTGCTTTCTCCTAATTAGGTTAAGGAACAAAACCATCTCCTGGTTTTGTTTTGTTTTCAATGGCCATTGCTTCTTCCGTCGCCTGCTCCTTTTCATTTTCCAGTAAGGTAAAGGTAAAGTTTCCCCTCGCACATACGTATTAGTTGTTCCCGACTCTAGGGGGCGGTGCTCATCTCCCTTTCAAAGCTGAAGAGCCAGCACTGTCCGAAGATGTCTCCATGGTCATGTGGCCGGCATGACTAAATGCCAAAGGCGCATGGAACGCTGTTACCTTCCCACCAAAGGTGACCCCTATTTTTCTACTTGCATTTTTTATGTGCTTTTGAACTGCTAGGTTGGCAAAAGCTGGGACAAGCAACGGGAGCTCACCCCGTTATACAGCAGTACTAGAGATTCGAACCGCTGAGCTGCCGACCTTTCGATTGACAAGCTCGACGTCCTAGCCCTTGAGTCACCGTATCCCTCCTCATTTTTCAGAGACGACCTTAATTCTGTCTTGACAGAACATTTTCCTTCTCCTACCTGGGCGGAATATAAATTGATTTTCAGAGAGGAAAGCAATGTTAGTGGGCGCCCCTTAAGGTTACAGTACCTCAAATGCCAAAGACCTGGATGTGAATTTCAACAGCAGATCTTTGTTTCCTTCTAGCAACCATAGTTCAGTGGAAGATCCTGAATACCTCCAGTTTAAAAGTATTAGGTAACAGATAAAGGGAAGGTCGCACTACCAAAGTACTACTGCCTGAGCAAAATATTTTTTTAATAAAGTTTTTATTTTATAGACAAATATACATTTAAAACATCAGCAATTCCTTCCGTGTGACATCTCGGTGTTTTCTTCCTGGCTCCATCATTTTGTTGTTTCTTCTTTCTTCACTTCAATTTAAGCTATTACCATTTTTCCATAAATACCATTTTCTTACATAATTATCCATTGCTTATCTGTACCTTTCTTCTAACCAATGGTAAAATTTATCCCATGTCTTAAGATATTCTGAATTCTCTCTTTCTTTAATCATCAAGGTTAATCTATTCATTTCTGCACAATCTAAAATTTTCTAATAATTTCTCCTTCCAGAGGTATTTTCTCTGCTTTCCAATTTTGCACAAAAACTATTCTTGCTTCTGTAATTACATGTATAATCAAATACATATTTTCTTTACTAATTTTCTCTGGTAGGATCCCCAGTAAAAACAACTCCGGTTTTAAATCAATATGTTGCTGGGTTATTTCTTCTACCCAACCCTTTATTTTCTCCCAATAGTTTTTGGCTTTGAACATGTCATCACATATGATAATAAGATCCTGGTAACTGATGACATTTCCAACGTTTAGCTGATTTGTCTTTAAACATTGTTGCCAGTTTCTCAGGTGGCATATGCCATCTATAAAACATTTTATATTGATTTTCTTTATATGCAGTGGACATTGTTAATTTATAATTCCTCTCCCATAGCTGTTGCCATTTGTCTATTGAATATCCAAAATTTTTAGCCCAAGCTATCATAGTTTCCTTTACTTGTTCCTCTTCTAACTCAATCCCCAACAAAAAGTTATACGTTTTTTTGATCTGCCTGAGCAAAATATAAGGAATATAGTGGATTATTAACTTGGAAGGAGCTTCCTCAATCTTTCATTCCTGTTTAATTATCCAGAATGGTGCATTAAAATATAATTTTCCCCCTTCTCTCAGCCTGTGCAAAGAGAAAGAGGTTTTCAGTCTGAGCAGGAGAACGCAAAGATCTTCAAAGGACATAGGTGAGTGTCTCACTTTTCTGTTCCTTTCTTGAACTGGCACGACTGGAATATTTAGCCTGGGCCAGCACCACTCACATTTATAGCTACTGCAAAAATGAATGTCTGTCATAATCCCAAGATAGCAAGACCCCAAATAAAAATCATACCCCTGACATTTTTCAAGTTTTTAAGAGTCTCAGATGGGTTCTTATGCCATCATCTCTCCTTGAACACATGGCAACTATTGGGTGAGACTGCACAGGGGGTACTACCACCTGAAAAAACCCGGCAATCCTTGGTTCAACCCCAAGTTCTAAATCTCACCTTCTACAGGTAGTCCTCGACTTACAACTATTCATTTAGTAACCATTCAAAGTTACTGAATGGTCATTAAAAGAATGCTTTCATTCAGGCGCTAGAAAAAGTGGCATGACCATTTTTTTCATGTGATCAAAATTCAGGTGCTTGGCAACTGCCTCACATTTACGACGGTTGCGGTGTTCCAGGATCACGTGATCGATCGCCTTTTGCAACCTTCTGACAGGCAAAGACAGTGGGGAACCCAGATTCGCTTAACAACCGTTGTTAACTAACTTAACAACTGCAGTGATTCACTTAACAGCTTAACAGCAAGAAAGGTCGTAAAATGGGCCCAAACCCCACTTAACAATGGCTTAGCAATAGAAATTTTGGGCTCAGTGGTGGTCGTAGGTTGTGGACTACATGTACCTTGATGAAGAATTAGAGCCGATCTCGGTTCCATCTTTGTCTGAGAAATAAGAGCAAGGAAAAAAAGAACGTATCACGATAGCAGTGACTTTTTGGGAGACTCGGAGATTCCGTGATCAGGGATCCCTGAGTGAGAGACCCTCTCCGTGGCCAGTACCATCCAAAAGGTTAAAAGGACCTGCGTGAAGAGGGCTGGAATGTGGGAACACAGACATCTCAAGCACCATTTCAACCGCTTTCTTAAATAAAAGAAATATTGCAGTAATGACATTGATAAATAAAATCCAAGTCCCAATAAAGGAGAATATTTGTAGCTCAGGGTTGAAATGAGGGCTTACCACCCACATCGCTTAATGACCGAGTTACCAGCCCTGATTTGGTTATTAAACAAGGAAACTAGTCTAAAATTACTTACTTTGATTTTGAAAGGGTCCTTGATGCTCTCCGGGCTTAGTTGTTTTCTTGCAGGTGTTTCATTACCCGAAGTAGGTAACATCAGCAGTGCTTGCAGGCGTTTCATTACTGTGCTGATGATCTTAACCTAGTTTGGGTAATTAAATGTCTGCAAGAAAACAAGCACAAGCTCAGAGACCACCGAGGACCCTTCAAAATCAAAGTATGTAATTTTAGACTACCGTATTTTTCGGAGTATAAGGCACACCGGAGTATAAGACGCACTTTAGTTTTTGGGGAGGAAAACAAGAAACAAACTGATTGGCGGTAGATCGGCCTCCCGGAATACCCCAAATCAGCTGTTCACCCAGAGGTGAATTGTAGCAACAGGTTCCTTGGTTGTGAGTTCTGTGCCTTGCTTTTTTTTCCTTTTTTTTTTCTGCCTCTGAAACTTTTGAAACTCCATTTCAGAAAAAACTGTCTCTGAAAGCCTCCGAAACAGCTTCAGAAAAAAAGCCTCTGAAGCTCTGTTTGGGGGGCTTCTTTTCTGAAGCTTCGTTTCTGATGCTTTTTTCAGCCTCTGAAACCTCTGTTTGAGAAACTGGGTGGGGCTACATTTGCACCCAGATTTTCACCCTCTTTTTTGCGGGGAAAAGGTTCGTCTTATTACTCCAAAAAATATGATAGTTTTCTTGTTTAATAATCAAATCAGGACTGGCAACTCAGTCATTAAGCAATGCGGTTGGTAAGCCACCCAGAGTTCCTGTCAGCCCTGGAGGCCAACCTATGCTTTTGGATCTTCAGGGCTGCCACACTTACTGCTGTGGGAAAGTGGGAATGGAGGGTTACTGAGTTGGTAGAGTTATAACAACATTCTTTTCTCTGAGAGCCAAGGACGTTCAGCCTGCACCTGGAGTGGCATGACTGGGAGGCATCTCTAGTTGGGACGGTGGATTAATTGGACCATTTGATGGATATGTGGGTGCAAGGGAAGGGACTTTGACTTGCTTTTGGGTGGGGAAAACCCAGGAACTTTCAGATTCAGGTTTTTCCAGATGTGCCGATATGGCGTCTCTAATAAAATGGATCCTTGAGGAATTGCTTTCCTTCGAGTCTTACTTGGTTGGGGGTGTTACTTGGAACCCTGCTTTGAATAGTGAGATGGGTGACATCTAAATTTAGTAAACAAATAACTAAGGGAAACCACAACTGTGCTTAACAACCTTACTTCAGCTTTCTTTCGCTTTGCAGACCTGCAAAGGTCATAAAGTTACTTCTTCCTCACTGTTGCAACTGCAGACAGTCCCTGAATGAGGCAGTCTTTAAATGAGGATTACCTGTATGACCATTCAGGAAAAGGGCGGGGGGCTTCAGAGTGTGAAGTGTATGATTTGTTTTTCGACTTACTGTAGATGCTGAAGAAGTAGGACCTTTCCCTTGTTCTGCTGAGCAAGAGCATGGATGTCTTGACCCAAATCCTCTCTTGATGGCACCACTTGCGAAAACATTGAAGAATCTCAAGTAAAGTCTCTGCCTTCTTCTTTCCGTAGGAATCAGGTGACATGTCTCTCTGTCTCCACCGACGGAAGCCTTCTGCTCTCTGGCTCGCATGATGAAACAGTTCGGCTGTGGGACATCCAGAGCAAACAATGTCTCCGCACCGTGAATTACAAAGGTCTGTGCATGTCTGTATAGATATTTAACTTATCTGGTGGGAGAAGGGAAACTGCTGGCTCTTAAGAAAGGGTTGGAAAAGAAAGGGAAAATTTTAAATCTGGAAGTTCAAAACATGAAGATTTTGCTAAAATATCTCATACTGGCACCCTAATAGTTGGAACTGAAGGCTGAGTCAACTTTAAGCCTGGTGAGATTTGAACTGACAAATTGCAGGCAGCCGGCAAGCAGCAGACGTAGCCTGCAGTACTGCATTCTAACCACTGTGCCACCACAGCTCTCTAAAATATTATAAATTATTGTATAGTATTAACATAGAAGTAGCTTAATCTTTTAACCTATTACTGAATCTGGATCGTACAGAAGTGTAGCTCTCCATCTTCAGAGTCTTCCTTTGGATCATGAGCAAAACACAGGAGTACAGTTGCATGTTTTATAATTATTTATTTATTTATTTTATTTATTTAATCAAATTTTTATACCGCCCTATCTCCCAAAGGACTCAGGGCGGTTTACAGCCAGATAAAAATACAGAAATTATACACAATAAAAACGAATTAAAAAACTTATTTAAATAGGCCAAAATTTAAAATTACAATTAAAATGATAAAACCCCATTACCTAAAATTAATAATTAACCCCAGTTAAAATTAAATAAAACTTTTAAAACTTTTAGTCCAGTCCCGCTTGGATAAATAAATACGTTTTCAGCTTACGGCGAAACGTCCGAAGATCAGGCGCTTGGTGTAAACCAGGGGGAAGTTCGTTCCAAAGCGTAGGAGCTCCCACAGAGAAGGCCCTGCCCCTGGAAGCCGCCAGCCGACATTGTTTGGCGGACGGCACCCTGAAAAGACCCTCTCTGTGTGAGCGTACGGGTCGGTGGGAGGCATGAGGTAACAGCAGGCGGTCCCGTAAGTACCCGGGCCCTAAGCCATGGAGCGCTTTAAAGGTGGTAACCAAAATCTTAAAGCGCACCCTAAAGACCACAGGAAGCCAGTGCAGACTGCGTAGTAGTGGTGTTACATGGGAGCAACGAGTGGCTCCCGTTACTACCCGCGCAGCTGCATTCTGGACTAGCTGCAGCCTCCGGGTGCACTTCAAGGGCAGCCCCATGTAGAGAGCATTGCAATAGTCCAAACGAGATGTAACCAGAGCGTGAGTGACCGTGCATAAGGCATTCCGGTCAAGGAAGGGGTGCAACTGGCGGACCAAGCATACTTGGTAAAAGGCCCTCCTGGAGACGGCCACCAGATGATCATCGAACGACAGCCGCCCATCCAGGAGGACACCTAAGTTGTGCACCCTTTCCATTGGGGCCAATAACTCGCCCCCAACAGTCAGCCGCGGTTGCAGCTGACTGTACCGGGGTGCCGGCATCCACAGCCACTCCGTCTTGGAGGGATTGAGCTTGAGTCTGTTTCTCCCCATCCAGACCCGTACGGCTTCCAAGCACCGGGACAGCACTTCGACAGCTTCATTGGGGTGGTCCGGGGTGGAAAAGTACAGCTGAGTGTCATCAGCGTACAGATGGTAACTCACCCCGAAACCATTGATGACCTCACCCAGCGGCTTCATATAGATGTTGAACAGGAGAGGCGAGAGAATTGACCCCTGAGGCACCCCACACGTAAGGCGCCTCGCGGACGATCTCTGCCCCCCTGTCAACACCATCTGTGACCGGTCGGAGAGATAGGAGGAGAACCACTGATAAACGGTGCCTCCCACTCCCAAACTCTCCAACCGGTGCAGCAAGATACCATGGTCGATGGTATCGAAAGCCGCTGAGAGATCTAATAGGACCAGGGCAGAGGAACAACCCCTATCCCTGGCCCTCCAGAGGTCATACTTTTAGCTGAAAGGATTGCTTACCAGGAAATTTGTACTCCTGAAATATAGCAAGTTTGTCGTCATCAGGTTGCAAGTCACTTTTTTTTAATAAACAAGCAAGTGACCTTCATTCTTGCCTAAGTTGCTTTTAAAGAAGTAAATTTAATTTACTGCATTAAATGCAGTCAGTAGGAACAGTTTTGATTAAATCTCCCAAGGGGGTGAGTTTGGATCATCAGTATGGGCCGTAGAGCAGGGGTCTCCAACCTTGGCAACTTTAAGACTTGTGGACTTCAACTCCCAGAGTTCCTCAGCCAGCTTTGCTGGCTGAGGAACTCTGGGAGTTGAAGTCCACAAGTCTTAAAGTTGCCAAGGTTGGAGACCCCTGCTGTAGAGTATAAATACAAGTAGTCCTCGCCTTACAACCACAATTGAGCCCAAAAGTTATATTGCTAAGTGGGTTTTGCCCCATTTTACGACCTTTCTTGCCACAGTTGTTAAGTGAATCACTGCACTTGTTAAATTAGTAACACGGTTGTCAAGTGAATCTGGCTTTCCCGTTGACTTTCCCTGTCAGAAGGTTGCAAAAGGTGACACCGCAACTGTCATCAGTGGTGGGATTCTGCCGGTTCTAGGCGGTTCGGCCGAACCGTTTATTAAAATTGTCGGTTCACCCCGCCCCTTTCCCCTCCCCTCCCCACCATTACTTACCGGCCTCACAGCACCATTTGTTAAATTGCTGGCTTGCACTCTCCTCCCCCCTGGGAGCACACCGAAGTGTTTGTTAAATGTCTGGCTCAGCCACCCCTCGCCCGGCCCCGCCCCACTACTATTTATTGGCCTCAGAGCACACGGAAGCATCTTTTAAATTGCTGGCTCGCCCACCCACCACCCCGCCCCCACCACTATTTATTGGTCTCGCTCACAGAGTTGCACAGTTTCCCTTAGTGACACACTGAGGCATAGCTGTAGCTATCGCTATCCTTTCGCTCATGGCCCAGCCTTTCCTACTTTTGCCGCGACCTACCGCTCTGTTCCCCATCTCAGACTGCCCACCTCGGACTGCCCCGACCGCTCCAGCAGCAGAAGGCAAGTACAGCCGAGTGCTGCCCCTGGGGAAGCAGGACTGGGAAAGGTGGTTGACCTGCACCCGCCCGGCTGCCGGCCGTGACCTATCCCCATCCATGCACCTCGCTGCCCACTCGATCCATGCACCTCGCTGCCCACCCGATCCAAGCACCATGCGGCCGCCGACCGAAGCCTACCTGCATCCAAGCCTCTTGCTAACCAGCCGATTCAAGCTCCTCGCTGGATAGAGAGACGCTTGGATGCAGGCAGGCTTCGGTCAATGGCCGCGTGGCACTTGCATCGGGTGGGCAGGGAGGTGCATGGATTAGGTGGGCAGCCGCTTCTGGCACCCGATCCATGCATCTCGCTGCCCACCCGATGCAAGCGCCACGCAGCCGCCGACCAAAACCCGCCTGCATCCAAACGTCTCTATCCAGCCGATTCAAGCAAAAAAAAAATTGTACCAGTTTTAAAGCTTAAAAAAGGATAAGCCTTTTGTGTAAACCTAGATAATTAACTTTGATGGTTCTTCTGAAGATATAGGTTTGGGAAATTCCGGTCAAATTTGATTGAAAATTTTCCTGGGGGAATTTCCTCCACTTTGAGCCTGGGTGGGGCTGGGCAGGGATCCAAGTCTCTGTTTTACTTTGCATCAGAGCTCTGTTGTTGCATAAAACCATCATCTCCGCAAACTTCCCTTGAAAGCAGACTGGGTTTTTTCAGTTCATTACCATCGCAATGTGATTTACAACTCCTCTTTATTTTGAATGTTCTGAACGGCCTAAGTAAGGCTTAAAACATAAAGTTAGCAAAAGGGATATAAATTTGCATGGCTGAATCTTTAAATATCATAATGAGACTTGATACCATAAATTCTTCATCGTGCTGAATGTCTTGGTAGTTAGCTAAACACACAATGTAAGCCGCGGTAGAAGTTCTGTTTGTATAAAAAGGTCATATCACACGCTTGAAGTTGTAAAACTGCCCTCATAACATTTCTTCCAGGGCAGTAGTTCTCAATCTTGGCAACTTTAAAAAAGGTGGACTGTGATTACAGGTAATCCTCGATTTACAACAGTTCATTTAGTGACTGTTCAACAGCACTGAAAAAATGTCACTTATGACTGTTTTTTACACTTATGACCATTGCAGCATCCCCATGGTCATCACCTGATCAAAATTCACGGACGCTTGGCAATGGACTCATACTTATGACAGTTGCAGGTCATAAGTATGGCCTGCAACTAAGGTCATGTGATCCTCTTTTGCGACCCTTCTCACAAGCAAAGTCAATGGCGAAGCCAGATTCACTTAACAACCATGTTACTAAGTTAACAATTACAGTTCATAAAATGGGGGCAAAATCCACTTAACAATGTCTCACCAGCAGAAATTCTTTTGCTCAATTGAAGTCGTAAGTCGAGGACTATCTGTCCTTGAGAAACACCTGTAAGGTTCACTTATTAATATGTCTAAGCTCATAACTGCCAAGCAAGAGACTTAAACAGAGGCTTGAGTAAAATAGCATTTAATCCTGATCAGGTTCAAATGGATAGTCGTTCCAAACGCATAGATGATACATGCATGCAAGGAAGGAGCTACCAAACTCATGAGAGAAAGCAATGTCCTCTTATACCAAAAAGAGGTCTTTGAAGTATCTTTAGGAATGTCATAAACCATCAACTCTGGCATCTGCATATCCTGGAATCTGGTTTGTGTATCCCATAGTAAAAGTCAGTGAATGTAATCTAACTCCAGATTTACATCCCACTGCATTGTTTATCTTTTCCTCCTTTGTCTTCTAAATTAGCCACTTGGTCCCCTATTTAACAGTACAGAGGTATGTAGATTGCTCTGCTAGTTTGAGATCTTGTGGGAAACAGAGGGCCATTTTATGGAGGTTTTTAGATCTTAATGCAGGTTAATGCAGGAAGGATGTACTTTTACAGCAGTAAACTTTTAGTGCAAGCATATTTATTTATTTATTTATTTATTTATTATTTATTATTTATTATTTAGACTTTTATACCGCCCTTCTCCTGAAGGGCGGTTCTTCATGAGAAAGGAAATGCAGGTATACAAAGACATCAGTATATATGTTGCAGGAAACAATTCTAGTATTTTAGTATATAATACTAACACACCCATCTAGGATGTGGTTTTGGAATGCTTCCATAGCTAAACGAGGTGGTTGTTAAGAGAGTTGCATCAGATTTACGACCTTTTTGCAGTTAAGTGAATCTTGCAATTGTTAAGTAAATCTGGCTTCCCCCATTGAGTTTGCTTTGTCAAAAGCCGGCAAGCAAGAGAGAGATAGTAGAGCTGGGGGTGGGAGAGAGGGAGGGAGGGATCCAGAATGATCTACAACCAATAATGCTCTGTGCACAAATTGAGCATTTGAGATTTTTTTTCCCCTCTCTATAAAAAATGACAAAATTCAGTCAACACGATAATGGTTTTTATATATCTGCCACGGAGAACATTTTTCTGATGTGCTCTACTAAATTTATGTTCGCTGTTCTTGGATTCAGATGTTTCCAAGGTGGGTTACAAAGGAGGGAAGCGGAAGGACATTTATAAAATTGCCACAAAAGAACAGAAACCAGAGTATAGAACTCAGATCCTGAGTTCAAGGCAAATGCCTAGAGGGTACTCGACAAATGACCACAATTGAGCCCAAAAGTTTCTGTTGCTAAGCAAGACAATTGTTAAATGAATTTTGCCCCATTTTACCACCTCCCTTGCCACAGTTCTTAATTTAATCAGTGCAGTTGTTAAATTAGTCACACAGCCGTTAAGTGAATCTGGCTTCCCCATTGACTTTGTTTGTCAGAAGGCCGTGAAAGGGGATCACGTGACCCCGGGACACTGCAATCGTCATAAATATGAATCTGTTGCCCAAGTGTTTGAATTTTGATCACGCGACCATAAGGATGCTGCAACGGTCGTAACTGTGAAAAATGGTCATAAATTACTTTTTTCAGTGCCTTTGTAACTTCAGTCACTAAGTGAACCATTGTAATTTGAGGACTGCCTGTATTTAGTAGGTATTTATTTTGATTTGAAAACAGCTTCATAATGAGTGGGGGGGGAAAAAAAGTACATCACGGTTGTAACTTGTCACACTCATAAAAATAACAACCTTTTTTGTGGCGGTTGTTAAGTAAAACCAACATGGTCGTTAAGCAAATCCGCAGTTGTTAAGTGAACGCCACAGTCATTAAGTGAACCAGTGGTTGCCAAAACCCGGAAGTTTTATGTGTTTTTATAAGTGCTAGTTTTCAGTGAAAAGTTGTAAAATGTGATCATGTTGCTACAAATGGCTGTAAATGTGGCCAACACATGATTGGGGGGGTGACTGTCAGAATTTAGCATCCAGGTCATAACTATCCCCTCAGGTAGATCCGTCAGAAATTTTGAATGGCTGCTAAGCAACCAGTTGGTTGTAAACCAAGGACCACCATCATGGTCTTCTAGAAGTTATTGTTCTTTTCAAATTATTTATTTTTATTTATTGAAATGTATCAGCCACTCAGTTCCCGTGGACTCAAAAGAATCCAAGAGAGAGAGAGAGAGAGAGAGAGAGAGAGAGAGAGAGAGAGAGTATTTATATATATATTTGAGAATCTGTAGCCTTCCTTCCAGCTTAGAGCTGCTTTTATGCTGAAGGGGGGACGTCCTTCAGCTCAGAAACAGATAACAAACTCTGCGGCATAATGGAACTTTAGTTCATTTTCCAACTCAAAAAAAGATGAAAAGATACATCGGATAGCTGCTGCGGTGATATAAATTGAATATATACTTGTGTCCTAGCTTGTCCCTCCAGTGATTTACTTCCCTACCCCTTCCATTTATTTATTATCTTTACTCTGGCTGGGCTCGGCCTCCTAACGGCTGGCGCTAACAGCTGGCACGGGTCACTCCCTCCCCTGACCCTTTCTTTGGCTTAGGACCCGGGTACTTACGAGACCGCCTGCTGTTACCGTTTGCCTCCCATCGACCCATACGCTCTCACAGAGAGGGCCTTCTCAGGGTGCCGTCCGCCAAACAATGTCGGCTGGCGGCCCCCAGGAGTAGGGCCTCCTCTGTGGGAGCACCAACACTCTGGAACGAACTCCCCCCTGGCTTACGTCAAGTACCTGATCTTCGGACCTTTCGTCGTGAGCTTAAAACATATTTATTCATTCAAGCAGGACTGGCATAAATAGTTGATTTTAAATTGGGGTTTTAATAATATTTTAAATTTTTAAATGTTTTAATTATCGGCCGTATAGTAATAGTTCATTTTAAATTCTTTTAATTGTATATATTCTGTGTTTTTATTCTGGCTGTACACCGCCCTGAGTCCTTCGGGAGAAGGGCGGTATAGAAATTTAATAAAATAAATAAAATAAATAAATAAATAAAATAAATCCGAGTGGGAATTTAGGAACTTGCTGTGAGGTTTTGCTCCAGTGCGATGCAAGGTGTGCTGTTCTGAACCAAGCTAGTTAACTGCCTCTTAGGAATTTTGGTGTGGTTTTTTTTTTAAAAAAAATTTAATGGGGTCAAGGAAGCTTTGCTTTCCCTGGTTCCTAACAAAACTGTTTCCCTGTTGCAGTGTCTAATTACTTCCCTCCACTTCTGTTTGCTGCAGAAGGCTCTTCCGCCCGGCTGGCAATTGCTTGCTGTTGTCACTCCCCTTGGGAAGTAACGCTATTAACATTCTTTATCTCAACCTAGCAGAACATGAGATAAGAAGCTGCCAGTGACAGCTCAGGCAGTGATATCTCTTTCCTTGGAGATCTGCGTGCCTTCTTGGAAATCCCTCCCACCCCTGTCGCTCAAAGGAGCCACTTGGCTGCTTCTGTTTCACATTTGCTGAATGCCTCCCAGCCTTCTCCAGCATCGGCTTCGGGTCTTAGAGGCTATTCTTGCAGGACAGGAGTCAAGAAAAAAAAAATCCTCTTAAGCAGGAAAGAAGAAGAAGAAGAAGAAGATCCAGACAGTGCTAATAAGATGCCTCAAAGCTTAGCTGCAAGGCCTGTCATTTTAATACGTAACTCCCAGGTCTGATAGTATTTTCTTCCACCAGGCTCCTAACAGATCTATCTTAAGGTTTATTTAATAAGCACAGGCTGGGTTTGAGCATTTGCTTGCCGGGGGGGGAAAGAAATACATTTAGATTCATATCAAATCAATTTCTTAATTTATGATCCCGGATCAGCAGCAGAAACGGCCGAATGAAATCAGACAAAAGGAAAGAGAAAGGACTGTCAGATGAGATTGGATGTCAAGTGTTGCCTCGTTTTAACTGCTGCAACAGCAAAAATTGGTTCCCGCGTTAAGTGATTTCGCTGTTTTGAGTCTGGAGGTGTAAGGTGGGTGTAAAAACCATCCATTCTGCGAAGCGTTCTTAGTAAAAGAGGAGTTAGGATGTCGTTTCCATGATCCTGGTAAAAATTATCGTAAAATAAAGACATTTGATTTCCCCAGAATCACAAGGGCAAATGGCGTTGAGGTTGGGAAATATTGGCAATCCTGCCAAATAGCAGCATAGGTGGAAGAATGTTCTGCCTGGCTCTGATAAATGCTTTCCTAAAACTGGAGGAAATAACGATGTACAAACAACAGGCAGCTTCTCAGGAGCCTACATCTTACCTACTGTTGTGGTCCGTCAGCAGCCTACGGAGCTGGCAACGGAGTCGGACAGCGATGAGGGAGAGGTGAGGCCAGGGCCATCGGGGAGTGAGGTGCAGACTCCAGAGCCTCCAGAAACTGATAGTAGTGAGGCAGAGGAACAGGAGGAGCCTGTTCCTAATGCACGCATGAGAAGAGTTGCCAGAAGGCAAGAGCAGCTCAAGCAGAGAGGACAACTCGGGAGTAAGGCCAAGAGATGATTGGCCCCTCCCATAAGGCTTAAAACAGACCAGCAACGGCGTTTGGGCTTTGCCAGAAAACAACGTTGTAGCTGCATCTTCTGCTTCGTATTGTTTTTGTGGCTTCTGGACGTTTGCCAGGAAGGGCCTTTGGCAGTTGGCCTAATTGGACTGAGGTTTGTGAGATAACTGAAGAATTTGTGTTGGGAGGCATTTGTTTTACTTTGAGTTGAACAACGCTGGGAATGAAGTAATTCCCAGTTGTTCTAATAAAGTATGTTTTTCCACAGACTAAGTTTATTACTACCTACTTGGGCCTGGGTTACAACACCTACACCAGGAGTGTTGAAAGAATGAATGAGTTGACTTCAGATTGATAATTCAGTTATCCAGTCTTTGTAACACTAACTTTTTGGCCTGGACATAATATGAATACAGAATTTACAGCAGGGGTGGGCAATTATGGTAATTTTCCCAAGGGGTCACCTAAGAAACTGGGGGTTTTGTGGAGGGCACTGCTACTGCCCCCTCCCCATGCACCGCTGTCACCCCACCAACTGCTAGCCGGATAGGGACAGGAGAAGGACTGGATGTGACCTGCGGACTGTGAAAATGCCTCTGGCCTTAATTTTTGCTCTACAACCACCTTTGTCCATAATGAAAGATAATTGTCAGCTAAGACTAGCAGTAGCGAAAGTGTAGCTATCAGTTGCTATCAATAGTTACCATGCCCTGTGTTCAATTTAGGGCAACCATTTCTATTCATTTCTATGGAGTGGTGCAGTGGCCTAGAGGTGGAGCTCTCCCCTCACAATCAGGAGGCTGTGAGTTTGATCCTGGGTAGAGGCAGATATTTCCCTCTCCAGGCACACTGAAAATATATCTGCTGAACAAAACTCCGCATTGGCGACAGGAAGGGCATCTGGCCATTAACACACTCTAGCTAGCTCCATTCAATTGCCCAGACTCCACCCCGCGAGGATTAGTGGGTTGTTAAAAGAAGACAATTTCTATTCATTTCTATTTCCTGCACTGAAACTACGGCCATGAGAAGTTACTGAATTAAAGAGATTCAAAGTTCAAATTGGTATCCATCCACATGGATACCAATTTGCTGATTTTCTGGAAGGGTCTTTGCTCTGCTCCTGCCTAGGGACAGTTTGGTGTAGTGGTTCGGGTGCTGGCCAAGAAACCAGGAGACAGTGAGTGTGGAAAATAGGAGGAGGAAGGAGTATTATGTAGATTTGCTGCCTTGAATTACTTATAAAGTAATAAGTCAAGATTAAATAATCAAATAGGGGCCTAGTGGTGAAATGCAGTATTGCAGGCAAACTCTTGAAATTCGATCCTGATGGGGCTGAAGGTTGACTCAGCCTTCCATCCTTCCCAGGTCGGTAAAACGAGGACCCAGATTTTGGGAGGGGGGGACAAAATGCAAACAATGCTGACATTTTAAACTGCCCAAAGAATACTGTAAAGTATAATCAGGCGGTATATAGGCCTAAATGCTATTGCTATAAAAGTCAGATAAATAATTCTCCCACTTCTCTGCGTCGTTCAGTCATTTCCAGGATATAGGTCCTGCATACTAGAATGCAGAGCAATCTCCCCATAGTCCCCTTACTTAAGTCAGTGCTCTGGATTATTCTCTTTCCAAACAGACAGTTTACTTAAAAATCAGGAGGGGTCCTCAGCGTTGCATTTTTTTTTCCAGCTTCCGAAAGTTGCCAGGGGCTCCTGCTGATTTATTCATTTTTTATTTGTTACACTTAGAAGGCCGTCTAACTCCATAAAGGCACTGGGAGGCATTTTACAGCATTAAAACTAGTATGAATAGGAAAAGAATGTGTCCAGAAAAAGACATTCAGTGCTACTACAGGTCAAATCCTATAAAACAGGGTCCCCAACTCTCAGTCCGCAGCCCAGTACCAATCCGTGGCCCGTTGGGAACTGGGCCACACAACAAACACGTGAAACTCCGTTTGTGCAAGTGGCTGGCACACCATCCTCTCTCCCCCACCACTGCCACCACTGCCGGTCCATGGAACCAGAAAGGTTAAGGACCACTTTTATAAGGGGCTCAACTCTCACCCTGAGAGCCATATGGAGCTTGGCAAGGTGCTCATGATCCTCAGCTGTTGGGACTCCATTTGCTATCTTCCTCAAGCACTGTGCTCAAGATTGATGAGAATTATAGTTTGGGGGTCCAAAGGCTGGAATGGAATGGAATGGAATAGAATATTAATGAATCGGGTATAGAAAATTTTCAAGGGGGAAAAAAAGCATTTGTTCACAGACTAACGGAAAAGATAAAGATTTTGGGAAGCGCCCTATAGCCAAATTAAATATCCTTACGCGAAACCTATTCAGGTATCTAATGTCACCTTATCCATTGAACTCAGAGCCAGGAAAAGCTGTAATTAGGCGTATTATAGTCATAAGTTATTGCTGATTCTTAAAGTCATAAAATCAGCCTTGGACTGACCATAGAGGTGATCTCAATCTGTATTTCTCAACCTCAGCAACTTTAAAACCTCAACTTCCAAAATTCCCCAGTCAGCCCACCAACTTGCTGAGGTTGGGAAATACTGATCTAGTCCAAGGGTCTCCAACCTTGGCAACTTTTAAGACTTGTGGACTTCAACTCAAAGCTCAAAGCAAAGCTGGCTGAGGAATTTGGAAGTCCACGAGTCTTAAAAGTTGCCAAGGTTGGAGACCCCTGATCTAGTCCACCTTCCTGCTCAGTGCGAAGTCCAGCACAGCATCTCTGACAGACAACCAGCTTCCGTTTGAAGACCTCTAGTGAAGAAAAAATTGCCATGGCGTGTGGGCAGCGTGTTTCACTGGCTGACAGCTCAAAGCCAGGAGGTTGGTCCTTGAATTGAATTCTCTTCCATGTGGTTATAATCTATTAGTTCTGATCCTGCCTGCTGGGACAATAAGGAATATGTCCACTCTTCCTTCAGTGTGACAGCCCTTCAGATATAAGACGACTGCCATCGTATTTCCTCTTAGTCATTTTTTCTGTAGGCCAAACTTTCCCAGTTCCTTTAATTGTCCCTCAAAGCGCTTGGTTTCTAGATCCTTCTCCGTCTTGGTAGACCTCATCTGAACTTGCGTCCCTTGTTGAACCGTGTTGGCCAAAATTGTTATTACGTCCTTTGTTGAACTGTGTTGGCCAGAATTGAGTACAATTCTCCAAAACATCTAACCAAATCAGGGCAGAAGGGAACAATTTATTTTCCATGATTTGGTCTCTGCATTCCTATTAACTTTTTAGCGATTCCACTGGTAGCTCATGTTTAATTTGCAGTCAACGAAAGCACCCCAAACTTTTTCACATATTTTACTACATACTTAGTTAGGTCTTCCCATCCTAGGTGCCTCGCCTTTTTCCCTTTCAGATGTAGGTGCATTTCTCCTTATTAAATTCTCTTCATTTTAGCCCCACATTTTCTGGATGTTTTAACATCCCCTCGTGAAGGTTGGACCATAAGAAAGGCTGAGCGCCAAAGAATTGAGGCCTTTGAACTCTGGTGCTGGAAAAGACTCCTGCGAGTCCCTTGGACTGCAAGGCGATCCAACCGGTCAGTCTTAGAGGAGATCAACCCTGACTGCTCTTTAGAAGGCCAGATCCTGAAGATGAAACTCAAATATTTTGGCCACCTAATGAGAAGGAAGGACTCCCTGGAGAAGAGCCTAATGCTGGGAACGATTGAGGGCAAAAGAAGAAGGGGACGACAGAGAACGAGGTGGCTGGATGGAGTCACTGAAGCAGTCAGCATGAACTTAAATGGACTCCAGAGGATGGTAGAGGACAGGAAGGCCTGGAGGAATGTTGTCCATGGGGTCGCGATGGGTCGGACACGACTTCGCAACTAACAACAAAAACTTTATCAGTGCCTGCTAAACTTTAACATCAAAGTCATTGATAAGATTGAGTGAGAACATTAATTTATGTAAACCTATCACAAAAAATAAGCATCGATAAGAAATAATATTTTAGGATTTGGAAGAGAAGGTAAATTTGTTTCAGGTTATCACTTCATAACTATCAATGCAATAGGTTTACTTAAGACTATAATAAGAACATCACGAAGTTCAAATGCAATTTTAGGATACCTCATACATCAGCATAAGTTAAATCCCAAAATCATCATTCCACTTTCTTTGGAGTTGGTCAGACCCCATTTTGACTACTCAGAATTCCAGGCCCCACATTTTATGAGAGATTCAAGAAACTAGAACAGGGAGGCAGCCAGGAAAATTAAGTCCTAGGAACAATGGTTTAAAAGAGCAAAGTAGGTTTGGTCTTGAGAAAAGATGACGAGAGACGAGAGATTGGCAGTTTTCAACCACTATGAATAAGCACTTAAACTGGCATTCTCAGACATTTTCTTTAGAATTGGGGAGGGGGTCATTCTGCTGTTCATCCCAGTGGCTGGCTGGAAGGGAAGTTGGGCAGGCAGACGTGAAGAAACCGTTTACTTGACGGAGGACCATGATCTTGTCAGGGCTAAATTCTTCCAGTACTAACCCCATTCTGCTCACCCACCAAGCCATTCCTGGATCTTCCTTATCACCCGTTGCCTTGAGTGTACTTGTGTGTCAGAGTGAGTGTGAATTAAGGCTAAGGGAAATGCTAACAGCAGCCAACAGCTGTGTGGGTAAATGCTGTAATTAAAGCATTCATTAACTCCGGTGAAGGGGGAGAGGCATCATTACCGTGGGCAGCTACAAAAGTCACAGTGATGGATGTCTTGCTCAGGGGATGATAGCAAGGCCATAATTCAGTATTACCTCCAGGGGCTCCAGGGAGATCTTTCCTCCTGGTTAGCTTTGGACACCTAACTGAACGATAAATTGGGAAGAAAATAATACTCATACAGACAGGAAGGGAGTCCTGGCTTTGGATAGCTCAACAAACCGCCCCCCCACCCCCCTGCAATTTGGGACATCAATCTGGGCAGAGCTGGTAGAGCCCATTACTTCTTATATAATTGGTTATTCTGCTTTGTCAGCGGGTGCTCCCGGCTTCAAAATTCAATCGCAGAATTGGGCAGGCGCAAATTACGGTCGGGGTAAGTGTGCCACCTACTCATCTTGTTAGCAGCAGGATTGTCTTTTCATCTTGCTCTTCCCCTGTAAAGGGGAAAATGCATTCGATTTGCAACGGTTTTGAAAGAGTGCCACTTCCTGACAGCTCAGTCTGAACTGAGCGATTGTTCCAACACCTGATTAAAAGGAGAGGCAGGCTGACAGATGAAAATCTTGACATAGGACTATTTTTGGCTCCCGTAGAAAACAGGACGGAGCATGACTTGAACAGGAGAGAGTTAGATTCAAATCAGTTTATACCAACAGAGGAGAATATTTGTAGCTCCGGGTTCTTGGTGCTCTCTGAGCTTAGTTCTTTTCTTGCAGTTGTTTCGCTACCCAACTAGATAACATCATCAGTGCTAGAAAGGAGTAGGATTTGTTCTCTGTTTCTACACAGTGAATTGCCCACTGTCAGTATCGGCCAAAGTGTTGTTTTCTACTTGGAAGTTCCTTGATTGGCTAGTGTTCACTGTTTGATTGTTGGTCTGGTATTAATCGTGCTGTTAATCCCTACATACCTGGGTGTTGATTGCTGGCTGGGAGGTGTTTAGGTCTTTTGGTTTCCTTTTTAGCTTTTTGATTTCTCTATTGAATGGCATGTAAATGTTGCTTATCTCTAGTAAAGGTAAAGGTTCCCCTCGCACATATGTGCTAGTTGTTGCCGACTCTAGGGGGCGGCGCTCATCTCCGTTTCAAAGCCAAAGAGCCAGCGCTGTCCGAAGACGTCTCCGTGGTCATGTGGCCGGCATGACTCAACGCCAAAGGTACACGGAACGCTGCTACCTTCCCACCAAAGATGGTCCCTATTTTCTCTACTTGCATTTTTACGTGCTTTTGAAACTGCTAGGTTGGCAGAAGCTGGGACAAGTAACAGGAGCTCACCCCATTACACAGCAGCACTAGGGATTCGAACCGCTGAGCTGCCGACCTTTTGATCAACAAGCTCAACGTCCTAGCCCCTGAGCCACCGTGTCCCTATGCTTATCTCTATGTGCCTATTAATGGTTAATTTGTCTGAATACCAAGCTTCCAGGAAGTCTCTAGCTTTCCCTGGTCTAGGATACTGACTTATCTTGGTCTAGGACACTGACAGGGCAAGCCACTGTATATAAATAGATTAAATTCAACTCTTGTCTAGTACAGAAGACATTACCTAGTTGGGTAATGAAACACCTGCAAGAAAACAACCAGAGAGCACTAAAAGCACAGATCCTTACATTTGACCATGGAGTTTTCTTGGATCTTTTGCAAGGTTGCTATGGAAATAAAAACAGGGAATTCTGGGAGTTGAAGTCCGCCAGGTTTAAAATTGCCAAGGTTGGAGACCTCTGTCTTAGAGCAGGGTTTCCCAACCTTGGCAACCTTAAGATGTGTGGATTTCAACTCCCAGAATTCCCCAGCCAGCACATGTCTTAAGGTTGCCAAGATTGGAGGACTCTTATCTTAGAGAGAAGGTAGATAATCGCAATAAATAGAGAAATGAATTATTCCAATGTATTTGGGGGGGAAGCCTCTTTGATGATTCTACCCCCTACAAAATGATAGTCAGCCTCAGTTTGGACTCTTCCAGGTATGCTGGACTACAGCTCCCATCCTCCTCAAGTCAATATGAGGTAGTGAGAGCTTTAATCCACAGTACATACTTGGGTAAGTTCTCTTGGCCTGTGTGCAGCTGTCCCAAAAAACGTGGGTTAAACAGCCCTCTCTCTTCCTCTTTGCTCCTTCAATCCACCAGGCAGCCTTTAAAAATACGAGCTTGGCATTTAAATGCCCATGTGTGGCCTGTAGGGGGACCTTAGTGATAAAACTGTAACAGGTGAATTCACTTGTTAGCTAAATTGAAAACAAACAGCACCCTGTTGAACGCAAGATACAATTATGTGTACGAGCAACGTAGCACAACAATTGTGCTTTTTTAAAAAAAGGTAGCAATAGATAAAAAAAAAAAAAGGCACCGTACTAAATACCAGGACAACCGTACAGGGCATTTTCAGACATTCATAAAACGTCCCTTCCGAAAGGCTGAACAGGTAAGAAGAGTTTTAGGCGAATAAGCATACCTGTGTGTTTCTCGAGGTCCTATTTCCAACGTAATACCCACAAGGCTCTGTTTTCTGGGCCTTTCAGAGCGTTGTCATTTTCTGCCTGACAAGTCAAGCTGTCTGCTAACGGCTTCTGTCTCAGTGCCTTGAAATCCATGACTGAATATTGAACTGCATCTTGTGGGCCCTAAACACAAATTGACAGCCAGCGCTCTGTATATTGACATCCCCAAGTCTATGGATGTTTGCAGCAGAATTTAACCCCAAGGCAGTGAAACACTGAAATATTTACTCTGCGTGCAGGAAGGCCTACATTAAAAGAGTTGGGGAAGATCCTTGGGAAGGGGTTCTTTTTTGAGCCGAAAGAAAGGTAAAAATCTCAGAATCAAGCTTGATTCCTCTTGATTATATGGGCACGGGCATGTCATTTTTCTTGGCAGCTGCACAAAATTGTTTGCCACTGACTTCTTTTTAGTTATTTATTTGGTGTGGTTTTTTTCCAATTTGCTGATCCACCTGAGATTTCTGGGGTTTCCTGTAAGTTTCCCACCCGGTATTTAGGTTTGAGCCCAAATAGATTTGGCTTTAGGCCAACCTCTTTTAAAAGCTTTAATTGCTTAATAGCAGCTACTTCCATCTTTCTCTCTCTCTTTTTTTTTGGGGGGGGGGGGGAGGGAGATCAGGCAAGATCGCTAGATTAGCCAAGCAAATTAATCCTCCCCTGTAAACGGCTCGTTTGGTAAAAGATGCTTAAGAGTCCAGTTGCATGCTGTGGTTTGTTTGGAGCGCAAGAATTTTAAGCACCGCAATGGAAGGCTATTGAGTTGTGTTAATCAGTTCTGTCCTAAAGGGCAGCCATGTGTATCTTCTGCAGCAGAAACAACAGCCTCTTGGGGTGTCTCAGGCTATAACCATTTATTATCGCACAAGGGTTTTATGTTCCACAAAAGCTGCTGTTCTTTCTTACTAGCCGCGTACGCACGCTACATGTAACCATTCCTTCTGCTCCGGTAGGTCCGATCACAAACGCTTTCATCACCCTGGCACCTGCCAATATGTTGAATCCGGACAGCAAGCCTCGCATCCCGCTGCCAAAATTCAGCCGGCATCTTCACAGCCCAGAGAGCATGGAAAACTCTGCCGGCGAGGGGCTGACACTGTGTCTGGGGCTGCATCAGAAGGTAAGGAAACGAAGCAGAAGGAATTGGCGAGAAATGAATTGGGCCAGCCATACGTGGGGTGTTGTGAGACATTTTTCCTTTCAGCCAAAGCGGGAGCAGCCTCAGCAGATGGCTAGTCCCTGGTGATGCGATTGCAGATCTGAAACAGGCCTAGCTAAATGTTCTGGTGTCGTTCTTCCTCTGGGGATAAGGAAAGGGCTGTGAGCATCGGTGTGAGTTATATCCTCTTGATGGGCACTAAAGCAGCAATAAGCTGAAACTTCGCCACCGCCACCGCCGCCACCCCTGCGTTTCTTGGGATTTGAAATGAACCCCATGCTCGCTGCACTGGGAAGGATCGTAAATGTTCGGAATTGAATTTGGCAGACATGCACTTGACCACAGGTGTGTGTCTGTTTTAGGATGAGCTGTAAATGGAAATCAGGCGGCACAGAGGAGGGAACCGTTGAAGCCAGAGCTGTGATAAATAAGTGGCGCTTCTACTTCTCAGCAGGCGGGGTTTCCCGCGAGGAGCGAATAATTGTCTCTGTGCTGTGTTTACTGGGGAATTCCCTAGAATTAATTTAACATAATAACAGAGTTGGAAGGGACCTTGGAGGTCTTCTAGTCCAACCCCCTGCCCAGGCAGGAAACCCTACACCATTTCAGACAAATGGCTAATTTGACAAATGACAAATTTGACCCACCGTGGAGGGTATCCTTGAAGCAGCAAAGTGGTTCTCACACTGCATTATCAAAAGTTATTTTCTGCGTGCTCAAGGTCAATATTTCCCGAATATGAGATGGTAAGGAGGAAAAAAAAAACGGGGCAACCATCTCCTCCATCCATGTTTTCCAAGGGATGCCAAAACAGGATCTTTTGGATCTTCTCACAATAGTAAGGAAGAGATCTAGAAGAAACTAGGTTTCTTCCGTTCTTTATTCCAAGCAACTGGAAAGCATCATTTTCCAGCCCTGTTTCTCAGCACTCTTCTCTGTCTGTGACAAGAGAGAAAAGATAGGAAGTGAGATAGATCTCCTGCGGGAGCAGGGGGTTGGACTAAATGACCTCCAAGGTCCCTTCCAACTCTGTTACTGTTACTGACCAATGGACATAGCAAAGAGCAGATATGGGGTATATTTATATTTTATATTAAATATTTATATTTAACTCCCCATATTTATATTTAACTCTCGCTTAACTTATTCTTCCAGTGGAATTGCACGGACTGAAGAGATTATTTATGTGAGGGGTTTTCAAACTTGTAAAAGCCCCAGAACCATGTTAGTTCAAAAACAAAAACAAAAATCTCCCTGATCAAAAGATAAAATATGAGCGATAGAAAATTAGCTGGATTTGAGTGGGTTTACTTTGGGGTTTTGTTTTGTTTTGTTTTTGCCCTTAGTGAAACACAGCTTGAAAAACTCGGATGTGTCTTATTTGTTTTGTCGTCCTGTATCAACAAACACTCCAGGCAGAGTGCAGAAAATCTGCATTCACCAATACAGAAAATCCGAACACTGGCAGAGCTTCAGGTTTGCTTGTCCGGAATTTGAAGCGATGGCATCGACAGCCCATGGCTATGCGCGAAAGCAGGGCCTCTAATGTTAAACAACAAAGTCGGCATTATCTCGATCTTGAAATCAATGCTGCGGTGTTTTGGAAGAGCAGGCTTTGAAAAGGAGACAAGGTGGAATGGAACGAAGTACACTGTTAGCACTATATGTGTATATGTATGTACGCAATAAGTACATATTATCTCTGATTAGGTACCCTAATGGTGAACCTATGGCACGCATGCCACAGGTGGCACATGGAGCATATCTGTTGATACGCGAGCATTGCCCTAGTTCAGCTCTAGCACACATGCATGCGCCAGCCACCTGATTTTTGGGCCTTCTGAGCCACCGGAAGTCGGGAAATGGGCTATTTCCGGCCTCTGGAGGGTCTCCGGAGGGGTGGGGAAAGCCATTTTCACCCTCCTCAGGCTCCAAGAAAGCCTCGAGCCTGAGGAGGGTGAAAAACGGGCTTACCGGGCCCACTGTGCCATTACATGCCAAAAGCTGGAGGAGTGCAGTGGGGGGTCGCGCGCACATGCATGGGGAGACAGGGCACATTGAATTATGGGTGTGGGCACGCGCACTCACGACCCTCCCGCACTCCTCTGTTTTTGGCACGCGACGGCAAAAAGGTTAGCCATCCAGAGCAGGGGTCTCCAACCTTGGCAACTTTCAGACTTTAATTCTGGGAGTTGAAGTCCACAAGTCTTAAAGTTGCCAAGGTTGGAGACCCCTGCCATAGACAATCAAGTCTTTCACACCTCATCCAGGAGCTTGCTCAACACCCAGTCCCAGGTGGCATCTGCGTGGCTCTTTGGGGGCCCATCAACCATTTCCAGAGCAGACTTAGATGCCAGTTGTGGCAATCAAGTGGCCTTCCAACCTGGAGAAGCTTAAGATGGCCCTTTATACCACCTCTGCGTCCCAAGTTCTGAATGCACAAGAGTTTCTGATTTTTCTAATCCAGAGAATCACAGAGAGAGGTATGACCTCAAAAAAACAAAAAAAACAAAAACAAAAACAAAAAAACAACCCCAGATTGCCTCTGGCTCCCAAAGAGACCATTGTGCCGCCACCCCTTCCCCCCATCTGCTCTGTGCTCAAGCCCGATATTAAAAATCTGTTCTTCTCCAAAATGTGAGAATTTCCCCCCCTCCCCTTTCCAGCCCTTCCTCTGCATCCATAAGTGATAACTCCCAATTTAATAATGCTCCTCACACGCCAGATCTGATGCCACCGATAATGATGTTTTAAGAAAGGAAAAAAGACCATTCGGGGGTTGGGGACCGAAAGGTAGGGTGAATAGAGCATTTTATAGAAGAAAATATGTGCCTTGCGGCCAAGGATAGCCGCCGCTGCCACTGTATTTTCATTATCGAGAGGCATAGGAGTGAAAGAAAGCACTGGGCAATCTCCCTCCTGCAGTCCTTGGGTTTACTGCGTTATCCTTCAGCTCCCTTCATCCCCAGCCCACAGAGCCAGGGATGATGGGAACCAAATGCAGCCCAGCGTTTTCAGGAGCGCACCAGCAAGACAAAAGGCTGGCTTGCTAGAGGGTTATATGTTGAATTACGGCGGCCTATAAATAAAGTTTATGAATAAATGTATGTATTATTATGATTTATTTATGGTACAATTATGCACGGTGCGGGAAGAAGTAGGTAGGGTTCTCTGTGGGTTTCCTCCCTCCTCTCGTATAACTAGAATTGGAGGGGAGATCGTAAAATCAAATCCATGGATTGTAAGTTAGGGAGAGACAAAAGAGCCCTCTGTCGTTGCACGAGCGGGCAATTAATTTGGAAAACTGGTTGCCTTGAGATGCTAGCTAGACACCTTTGAAAGAGAATTAAGAGCATCCCCTGGGAGGTGGCAAAGTCGGCTGACCGTCTCCATTGTGATGGCAAGGAAGAATCATGACAAACGGGCTGAAGGTTCAGCCTGCAGAGTCAGGCAGGCAGCTACTGGAGCCTCTAAAAACGAAATAGATGAGCATCCAATGGATGAACTGCCCCCCCACCCAGGAAAAAGGAGGAGACCCCTACCTAGATGCAGCTGAACAAACAACGTTCATACTAATTTCCATCACATAAAACAGGTATTGAAAGGCCAGTGTTCTGACTGACGAGCACACTTCAGAGTGCAGCGACGATGTCTCCTCGAATGGTGACGAAACGTTTGCAGCCAAATTGCCAAGCTCGGAGCTCAAACCAACAACCCAAGACCCCTTTTCACTGCATTCACCTAACCCAGGGGCACTGGTGAAATCCAAATTTTTTTTACAACTGGTTCTGTAGGTGTGGCTTGGTGGGCGTGGCAGAAGGATACTGCAAAATCTCCATTCCCACCCCACTCCAGGGGGAAGGATGTTGCAAAATCCCCATTCCCTCCCCACTCTGGGGCCAGCCAGAGGTGGTATTTGCCAGTTCTCCGAACTACTCAAAATTTCCACTACCAGTTCTCCAGAACCTGTTAGAACCTGCTGGATTTCACCCGTGCCCAGAGGTGTCCAATCTTGGCAATTAAGACTTGTGAACTTCAACTCCCAAATTCTGGGAGTTAAAAGTCCACAAACCTTAAAGTTGCCATGGTTGGATATCCCTAGCTTAACCCCTATAACAATCGCGTTAAGATGAAGCTCATAGACGACTCAAATCTCTTTTTCCAGGCTGGGCTGAAGAATTAAATCACATACAGTTTATCAACTTTTATCCACATTTATTAAAGAACAAGTAGGGAAGACTCATGAAATGGTCCATTGCTTTTTAAAAAAAAAAAAAAAATCATAGCCAGCTAAATGGATCAAGAGCTCTGTGTAATCTTTGACAACACCTTACCAGATGAGCTTTCAGGGGTTTCCACAGCATTTGCCGGACAAGCAAAGATGCATTTGTCACCAGCAACAGGGAAGCGATTCAAAGGGTTCAAAAACATTTTCCAAAAAAAAAAAAAAAGGAAACAGGTATTTTTTAAAAAGAAAAATTCCTATTGCACAGCCAACACAAAGTTTCTTGGGCACAAACGTAATTAATTTATGAATGTACTATGATTGTGCAGTACTTTTTGTACCTCAGCATAAGGCTGAGTCAGGAGGGGTGTCGTTTGAGGTGTGTATTGAGGTATGTAATGTGGGTCTGTGAGGGGAATATGTCACCGGCTTCATCTGAGCAAGAGGCTAGATAAGGGTGGGTTTCTTGCCTGCTGGGATCCATATAGGTAGTCCTTGACTTATTACTACAACTGGGATAAGAAATTACATTGTTAAGTGAGTCGTGCCTGCTTTTACAACCATTTTGCCACAGTCATTGAGTGAATCAGGCAGTTGTTAAGTGAATCCTGCTTCCTCCGTTTACTTTGCTTGTGGGAAGCCAGCTGGGAGTTTCGCAAATGGTGATCACATGATCTCTGGATACTGCAACCATTGTAAATGCCCGTTGCCAAGCACCCAAATTTTGATCATGTGACTGTGGGATGCTGAGACAGTCGTAAGTGTGAGGACTGATTTTAAATCCCTTTTTTCAGTGCCAGTGTAACTTTGAGCAATTGCTGAACAAATGTCTAGCGGGGGCTGTCTGTAAATTCCCAGACATTCAGTCTGGGAATTTAGGAATTCAACTGAATTCCTAAATTCATTCATTCATTCATTTATTCAGTCAGTCAGTCAGTCAGTCTAGGAATTTAGGAATTCGACTGAATTCAGGAATTAAGTCGAACCCCTTTTCAAGGCAACCCTGAGATTGAGCCCTTTGGCATGGGGATCAATTAGAATAGATCTGGAAGGCACCTCAGAGATCTTCTAGTCCAGCCCCCTGCTCAAGCAGGAGATCCTATACCATTTCAGACAAGTGATTGTCCAGTCTCTTCTGAAAACCTCCAGTGATGAACCTCCCACAACTTCTGAAGGCTACTGGTTAATTGTCCTCACTGTTAGGAAATTTCTCCTTAGTTCCAGGTTGCTTCTCTCCTTGATTAGCTTCCATCCATTGTTTCTTGTCCTGCCCTCTCTGGTGCTTTGGAAAATAAATTGACCCCCTGTTCTTTGTGGCAGCCTCTCAAATACTGGAAGACTGCTATCATGTCACCCCAGTCCTTCTTTTCTCTAGAGTCTAGACTAACCAGACCCAAATCCTGCAACTGTTCTTCATATGTTTTAGTTTCTAGGCCTTTAATCATCTTAATTGCTCTTCTTTGCACTTTTTTTTCCCCAAAGCCTCAACATCTTTTTTTTTTTTTTTTTTTTTGCAAATCTGGTGACCAAAACTGGACGCAAGTATCCCAGGCGTGGCCTTACTAAGGCTTTATAAAGCGGTACTAATATGTCTCGTGATTTTGATGCTATGCCTCTGTTTATACAACCCAGGATTGTATTAGCTTTTTTTTTGGCTGCGGATCACGGAACGGTTTTTGGGGATGAGGGGGACACGACTCTGCTTGTTTTTGTCCATAAAGTGTAGATTGCAGCAAAGTTGCTGGTGCTGCTTCCCATGGCTCATAAGAGAGAGAGGGGGAGAGAGAGAGAGACCTCACTGGTGTTCTGTCTTCATCTCGGAAGACACAGCAGTAATACCAATCGCTAGGTCTCTTAAGGGGAGACTGGGATGTTGTGGCTGGAGGGTCCGATTGCTTCTGCAGATCCCAGGAGCCAGCCTGCGAGAGATAAAGATCGGCTGTCTCCTTTTATCAGCGCCGTGTCGGCTCCCAAACTCGAACAGCAGCAGCTCTCAAGGTTGCGTGTCTGGAGTTCCTGATGAATTGCTGTCGTTCACTAAGGTGCGGGGAGGGGGGGGAAGGGGGGGTGTCCTTCTCTCCTTCTCAGGGAAGTTGACTTTCTTTGGTCCTTGCTGCAAATATGGAAGGCGGCTTGAAGGGCAGCCTCTTTCCTTCTGGACCCCTTTCTTCCCACTTGCAATTGAGAATAATTCAAATTATCCACAATCTGGCCAATGCAGATTGTCCTTGACTTACAATGGTTCCTCTAGTGCAGAGGTTTTTAAGCTTGGCAACTTTCAGACTTGTGGACTTCAACTCCCAGAATTCCTCAGCCAGCTTTGCTGGCTGAGGAATTCTGGGAGTTGAAGTCCACAAGTCTGAAAGTTGCCAAGGTTGGAGACCCCTGCTCTAGTGACCATTTGAAATCACAGGGGCATTGTGGAAAAATGCGATTTATGACCGTTTTTCACACGGCGGAAGCGACATCCCCAGGGTCACCTGATCAAAATTGAAACGCTGGGCAACTGACTCGTATTTATGACAGTTGCAGCAGCCCAGAGTCACGTGATTCCCCCTTTGCCACTTTCTGATGAGCAGAGTCCATGGGGAAGCCAAATTCACTTAACAGCCGTATTACTGACTTAGCACCTGCAGTGGTTCACTTAATATCTGTGGCAAGAACAGTCGTAAAATGGAGCAAAACTAACTTAACGAATGTCTCATTTAGCCACAGAAATTTTGGGCTTGGTTGTGGTTGTAAGTGGAGGACTACTTGTAGCTGTTTGGGTTTAGCAGCAGAAAAAGTGTCCCAAAGTCTAAGGAAGAACCTTGACTTGCTGGATCAGATCCCACCAGAGGTGGGACTTGAATAACTTAACAACCAGTTATCTGACGTGGCCGGTTGGTCATGTGACTGGGCGGGTGGCGTCACTCATCATATTCAGCCCCGCCTCCCAGCCACTTGCCTCAAAGGCAAAGATAGGATTCAGCCGGTTCAGGCTAATCCCACCACTGGCTGGCCCCGCCTGTTTTTCGGCCTGTTTTTGGGGGCATTTTTCAGGCCGAAAGCAGTCAAAAAACAGGCCAAAAAAATGAGTGGGGGCGGGGCCAGCCAGTGGTGGGATTTGCTGGTTCATCAAACTACGTAGAATCTTAACTACCAGTTTGCCTGAACCGGTGTGAACCGGTAGCAACCAACCTCTGGATCCCACCCAACTCATGATTCCCTTTTTTGGTAAATTTGTCTGAGGTTATATAATAAAGTATGTGTCGTTGTTGTCGTGTCCCACTCCCCCTCCAACGACCGCGTCTAGGAAGTCCATATCAAACGTGGCAACGAAGCGACAGAAGTCCGATAGCAGCACAAGGTGTGACTTCAGCGACAGAGTCTGATAGCAGCAAACTAGATGAGACTTTGCTTGACTCAAGGTTGGAATGCCAAAAGCAGGTCCTTTATATAGGCTGTGGGGTGTGGCTCCATGACTCAGCATTTATCCAGGCCTGCCCCTCCCTCCCTTCTGCTGGCGTCGCCTCTCAGATCTCCGGAAGCGAGGATCCTCCCACTTTGAATTGTCTTCTGCTGTTTGGGAGAGGGAGGGGTCAGAAGGAGTAGGCCCGAGTAATTCCAATCCGTGGCTGACTTCCTCTGATGGCTGAGCCAAAGGAACACACGCCGTATGAGTGAGGTTTGTTTGTTCATTCCTGGAATCCTCTCCCGGCATGTGGCCGGGGGCTGGAGGCATGACAGGCCGTTCATCTTCATTATCAGACTCTGAGTCTGATAACAGGCCCGGGTGTAGACGGGAGGGGCCCGGCTGAGGAGAGGAGGGAGGACGAGGCACAACAGTTGTGGTCCTTTCAGTAGAATTCCATTATCGGGCAAAAGAACATCACCGTTTGAAACACAAACACCACCCCTCCTTCATACTGATGTTCCCTAGCCTGGTAGAGAAACATCAGCAAGAGAACAACTAAACTCAGAGGGCACCAAGAACCCAAGAGTTCGACCCTGAATGTCTGTGGAGATTCTCAGTCATCTAGGTCGTGGTTGTCCCAAAGGTGCTTTTTCTAGAGGCAGCTGGACTTTCTGGTTTTTTCTTTTGAAGACGTTTCACTTCTCGTGCAAGAAGCTGACACGGAAGCTTCTGGGATGAGAAGCGAAACGTCTTCCAAGAAAAACCAGAAAGTCCAGCTGCCTCTAGAAAAAAAAAGCACCTTTGGGCCAGTTCAACCCTGAGCTAAAGAAATTCCGTTCCGTTGAAGCTTCAGTGTTTTGGGTTGGCCATACAGCTAACTCCCAACTTAACGACCACAGCGGGGCCTAACATTTCTGTGGCTAAGCGATACAGTTGCTAAGTGAGCTTTGCCCCATTTTACGACCTGCCTTGCCACAGTTGTTAAGCGAATCACTGCCGTTGTTAAGTTCGTAACCTGGTTGTTAAGTGAATCTGGCTTTGCTTGTCAGAAGGTCGCAGAAGGGGATCACATGACCCCAGGACACTGCAACGGTCATAAATACGAGTCAGATGTCAAGTGTCTGAATTTTGATCACGTGACCGTGGGGATGCTGTAATGGTCTCTTAATTATGAAAAATGGTCATAAGAATTTCGGCCGTAATAGCTCAGGCTGTTAGAGCCTGTTATTAGAACACAGCAGCCTGCAATTACTGCAGGTTCAAGCCCGGCCCAAGGTTGACTCAGCCTTCCATCCTTTATAAGGTAGGTAAAAAGAGGACCCAGATTGTTGGGGGGGCAATAAGTTGACTTTGTAAAAATATACAAATAGAATGAGACTATTGCCTTATACACTGTAAGCCGCCCTGAGTCTTCGGAGAAGGACGGGATATAAATGTAAAAAATAAAATAAAATAAAAAAGTCACTTTTTTCTAGGGCAGTTGTAACTTCGAACAGTCAGTAAAAGAACTATTAGTAAGTTGAGGACTACCTGTAGTTCTTCCCTTTGCTGATCCTAGATGTCCAAGAATCAGATCAGGAACCTCCCCGATGGAAACCAGCAATCAGGTCCTCACAATGCTAAAAGAGGTGGTTCATTTGAATTGAAGGAACGCAGCTTCTCATGTTCCTTATTCCTGTGATTTATTTATTTTTTTTGAGTATGGTTTCAGTTTTTGTTTTTGTTTTTTATTTACATTTATATCCCTCCCTTCTCCGAAGACTCAGGGCGGCTTACACTATGTTAGCAATAGTCTTCATCCTATTTGTATATTTATATACAAAGTCAACTTATTGCCCCCCCAACAATCTGGGTCCTCATTTTACCTACCTTATAAAGGATGGAAGGCTGAGTCAACCTTGGGCCTGGTGGGACTTGAACCTGCAGTAATTGCAGGCTGCTGCTGTTAATAACAGACTGCATTAGCAGCCTGAGCCACAGAGGCCCAGTTCTAGCTTCAGGGCCACCCTAGGGTGACCATGACATCTGACTTATCTCTGGTGACTTCCTTTATTCCCCCCAATCCCAGTCTATAATATGGCAGCCTTGTTGATTTCTAGCGGTCAAGCAGACAACCTGCTTTTCCACTAAGAGTGTCTCGTTGCTGATTTACTGCATTATGGTCTCCTACCCGGTTACTCAACCACGTTGAGCCTCTTTGATCAACCATGATTGCCCCCTGCTGAGTAAGAGGAAAGTAAAGTCCTTTTTTCTTTTCTTTTGTTCTAGTGGGGCTGCTATAGGCATTCCGGTAGGCATTGGTCAAAATCTGAGGAGGTTGGTGAGGACTGATAAAAGCTACCCCTTAGTCTGGTCTCAATAGAGGAGAATGTTTCTAGCTCAGGGTTAAGATGAGGGGTCTTCGGTGCTCTCTGAGCTTGCTTGTTCTCGTGCAAACGTTTCATGAATGAAATGGAATATAGCTGTTAAACTTATATACTGCTTTACAGCCCTCTCTAAGCGATTTTACAGAGTCAGCATCTTGCCCAGAACAATCTAGGTCAGGGGTCCCCAACCTTTTGAACCTCAGGGACCACTACATTCATAATTTTAAATCTCGTGGACCACTAATATGACCTGCTTAATGGCCGGCTGGGTGGGTGTGGCTAAGTGGTTATGTGACTGGGTGGGCGTGACCAACTTGATGTCACTCACGTCGAGGGGTGCCTCACCGGCCTCTACTCAGCCCTCCCATCCTACCCACTCCTGCCCTGCCTCCTTAGGGCCCCAACAGGAAGCCGTTGTTGGAGCTAAGCAGCCATCATGAAAAAGAGTTGGCAAAACAGCTGGCTCAGTTCAAATTGGATCTGACTGAGAAGGAAGCTGAGCAGAAGCACCTCACTGAGGACTAGGAGCATAGGCTTTCCAAGCAGAGGGAAGACCTGCAGGAGTGCAAGGCCAGGTACCAGTGCCTGGAGGCTTAGCGGGCTGAGATGGTCAGCCAGTTCCAGGCCATGATGCAGTCCCACTGGAATAAGGTCCTCTGCTTCACCACCAGCAGCACTTCCCTCCAGCCTTTGCCCAAAGCCCCAAACCAGGAGGCTTAAGCAGACCCCAACCCACACAAAAAGACCCTGAAAGGGGAGACTCTGCAGCAATACAAGCGTTCATTGCATGTATCCGGTCCAGGGGCCGTAGTTTGAAGACCCCTGATTTAGTGCAATATAAAAAATGCAAATAATTTTTCCGGGAACCACCAAAATTTTCTCGCAGACCGCCAGTGGTCCACGGACCACCAGTTGGTAACCGCTGATCTAGGTCCTCAACCTTGGAAGGATGAAAGGCTGAGTCAACCTTGAGCCTGCTGAGATTCAGACTGCCAAACTGCAGGAATCTGGCAGTCAGCAGAATTAGCCTGCAGTACTGCATTTTAACCACTGCGCCACCAACGGCTCTTACCGAGATGTTACCTAGTTAGGGTAATGAAACATTTGCAAGAAAACAAGCGAGCTCAGGGAGCACCAAGGACCCCTCATTAGCCTGGTCTGTTTTGTCCAGTCCACTTACCCTGTGAGCTCATTCTGAAGAAGGCCTTCTTGGTAAAACCCATTTGTGACTTTTCCTCCTGGTTAATCTTCCTTTCCTTTCCTGAATTCCCAGCCGTCCATTAAGAGATGATCCATTCCTTAGTGCAGGGGTCAAAGCCAGCTTTGCTGGCTGGGGAATTCTGGGAGTTGAAGTCCTCGAGGCTTAAAGTTGCCAGGGCTGGAGACCCCTGCCTTAGTGTCACTATTTTGTCAAGAGCTACTTAGAGAACACTTGTTCCTTTCACCAGGCTTCAATGTAAAACAAGTGCGCAGCCTTGACTTAAGGCTCCCTTCAGCATCACTCAGTTGAAGTATCTCTAAGGAGGCTTAACCCTTTGATGCCTCTCTTCTTCTCTTCCTGTCTTCTACAGGGTTCTGGAGAGAGTTACTTGGAGAGAACAGAGCGCTTATATCTCCAGATGTGCTCAACGAGAGAAAAGGTGAGGTACCCTGGCATCCACCCTCCTGCTTGCAACCCCACAGAAGTGTCAGGACCCAGGATATTTAGCCCAAACCTGGTTTGCAATACAAGTAGTCCTCGATTTATGACTGGGTCGCTTAGCAATTGGTCAAAGGTCCCACAGGCCTCTCCAGGAATAGTTACAAAAAGAACTAGATCACGCACACACAGAAGTCACACGACTGTATTGCAGGCACTCTCAGCAATCAGCTGTTTGCAGTGACCTGTGACCACGTGTCCACATTTCGTGGCATTTTTGCTGAAAATCGTTGTCGGCCAAGACCCAGGATTCATTTGGGATTCATTTAATGACCGTCACACAAAAAGATTGCAACATTGGGGCGATCATTGGGAGTGACCTGATTTACAACCGTAATGGGCAGGATCCATTACAGTTGCAAATTGAGGACTACTTGTACCTGTGTCACAAAAGAAGACTCAAGTACATTGGGAAATGTCTTTCGTCTTAATATACACTTTGGCCTCAGCAGGTTGGGACCTGGGTAAGGTAGCTGCAGAATTTCCTCACCTGTTTTGTTGCTCTTACAGATCCCAAAACACCTGAGACGACTGAAGTCGGTAAAATGGAGCAAACTCACACTTAAGAAATTTCTCATTTAGCAACATAAATTTTGGGCTCAGTTGTGGGGGGTATAAATAGCTCATTGGGGGGGGATAAAGGGTTGGCCAGATCCTGCGAGTGCTTGCGTCGTAAATAGTATATGTTTGGAGTCGGGGATAGTGACAGGTGCTAGCACACCAGTGGGTTTTTTCATCGGCACTGTAACTGGGAGGAGCAGATATGGCGGAAGCAGGGGATCGTATCATGTTTGGGGAGTGCGGGATTGTTATTTGCGAACGATCCCGCACTCCGGTCCCTCTGACTTTCCCCATATCCCGAGTGGCCATGAGCCTCATCGAGCAGGACTGGCCTGATAATATTTTAATTGGAAGTTTTTAATTGGGAGTTTTAGATGGGTTTTATAGAGCCAGCCAAATTTGAATATTTCATTTTATTTATTTTAATGTTTATAGAAATCTTTTTAATATGTCTAAACTGCCCTGAGTCCTTCGGAAGAAGGGCAGTATAGAAATACGAACAAATAAAAATAAATAAATTAAATAAATAAATTGAGGACTACCTGTATAAACATTTGCTTTTTCTTCCCTTGACCACACAAGAGAAGGCATTTTTTTTTAAACCATTAAAAGTCTGGTAATTTTCTTGGGCCTTAAAATAGCAAAATTGATCCAATTCTCCCAGATCTTAATCCTACCGCTGGTAAATCGTTCCTTTTCCATCTCATTAACTTTAAGATGGGTGGACTTCGAAGCCCAGAATTCTCCAGAATTTTGAGAATTTTGAAGTCCACCCCTCTTAAAAGTTGCTGAGATGCAGAAAGACCAAGGCAGGTGGTAGGCAGCTCCCCCGTGCCTCCTTTCCAGATTCTTACCGTGATTTGTTCTCTCGTCATAGAATTTGATGGGCGACCAAGAGCAACTGAAAATTCAAGTGACAGAACTGGAGGAGGAAGTCAACACCCTGCGGAAGATCAACAAGAATCTCTTCGACTTCTCCAGCTCTATCATCACCTCATCCAAGTAGAACATCTTCTGAAGCCTGGCTAGAGATGGAAGGAGAGACCAGCCAGTCGGGATTCACCCTGGACACAGCCATTTCCTCCATAACAATGTCTGATGGGAGCTTCTACAGTTGCAGAGATACCCTCTCTTAACCTTGTCTAACTGAAGGGCTGGACATGGAAGTCTCTAGCATCTAGGTGTTTCGGGTGCAGCCCTACCCCCCAAATATATATATATATATTTATGGGTAACAGCACACAGTATGGAAGGAAAATAATCCAGAAGGGAAAAGAGAGGACCCCTTTTCATTTACAGTGCAGCTTCCTTTCATCCTACAAGGTCCTTTCATTCCTCAAGCAGAACCAGCCGTAGATGTTCTTCAAGATGCCATCAATCCCCTTTTCTCCAGTCGGAAATCACGTGGCTGCTTTTAAGGACTCCTCTTGTACTTGGGAACTTCTGGGGATTGAAGACAACCATGGGCTTCGAAGGCATCACACTCAATAGGTCAGGGGTCTCCAACCTTGGCAACTTTAAGACTTGTGGACTTCAACTCCCAGAATACCTCAGCCAGCAAAGCTGGCTGCGGAATTCTGGGAGTTGAAGTCCACAAGTCTTAAAGTTGTCAGGGTCGGAGGATCCCTGCAATAGGTGGAACTGCCTTCATTGTAATTGGCCAGGGAGAGGGACAATTGACTACCATGAAGAAGGACCCTTGTAGCTGGACTGAGCACAGAAGCTTCCTATCCTCAAGACTCTGCTAGGGTGGGGTGGGGGAATGGAGCGATGGGGAAGATCATATTTTGTGGTGTTTTCCTCATTTGGAAAGGGTGGGACAACCTTCCCTGCAAGACCAAGTTGGCAAGATAAGGAGTGGGGGGGAACAATCTTTTTTACGGTCACAGATCAGCAAAAAATGGGGCCTTTTTTTACTGATCTGCTACTCTTCCTGCAGAAGAATTGCGGACTTTTTGTCTGGTCCATCATTCTACCAATTTATGCACAGATCTTTAGCCAACGGGATGTCTAGTTAGGCTTCTGTGCAGTTGCAGGTTTCAGCACCAGCCTCAGGATGCATTTGCCATGTAGCAGATTTACTTTCATTGGGTTATCTTGTTTAATTCTCTATTCTTTAGAGAGAGAAAAAACCCTCCGGTTCGGTCTTCAGCCAAATTGTTGTTTGTTGTATTACACTTTTTAAAAAACAAAACAAAAAACCACCAAAACAAACCGTTCACACAAGTGTTTTGCTTTCCCTCCACCCCAACCCTTTTAATATTATTGTCTGTCTCCTAGCAAATGGCTCCAGTACTGTGTCCTGTTTGGGAGATTTCCAGAGCATCTGCTGAACACCAGTGGAAAGGAGGATGCTGGGCTTAAGTGGAATGACAATTAAGTGAAATGTTCACCTTCGGGAAGCAGCCCATCTCACGACACCATTTGCAAGTCACAAATAAAAGGAGGGTGGCTGTTCAGCCCTGTTTGCAGACTTTTTAGGCTATCGAGTGGGTCATTCTAGACGGCGATAATTGATCCAGCGAGCTGATTTTTGTGATCTTATTAATGGGGCCTAAAACGAGAGCAAACAATGTAGGCCACATGTTCAGGAGCAGCATTGCTCCGTGGAGAAAGAGCAAATCGCTTCTTTCCTTTAACCAGATGGCCTGTTGCTGAATTTTCCCAGCAACATCTGGCTGGAAAGAAGTTGGGTCCTGCCAAGCACGAACTGCAACCATAAATCGTTGCCCGAGAACAATTGGCTTTATTTTTTTATTCTATTTTATTTTGCAAACTGAAGAAAAGGCAGGGATTTCTCTTAATTGCATAGAAAGGGAAATCAGCTTTGATGGCGCTGCTGCGTGGGAGGGAGACAAGAAGCAGAAAGTTGTCCTTAGCAAGCCCTTGGTGGTGGTGGGGAGGGAAAACCCCCTGGTCCTCAGCTTGTTTCTCCCAAGCCCAGATGATGACTTTACCCTTTTCGAGGGCTCAGTTGCTCCAAATTGGCAGCCTGCGCATATTGACGGAGACATCTGGCATAAGGAAGGCAACGTAATTCCATTTGTTTTGAACTGCAGCTATTCGTTCTGCTTAGCAGGGCCAGTTTTCTTGTCCCCTTCATTTCCCTAGCCATGCATAAAAGAAGTCTAGGCCTCCAGAGGAGACAAGAAGCTCTCCTTTTGGACTTTTAAACAGAGCAGGGAATGAAACCCCTCACAGCTCTTGGTCAAGGCAGCAGGATCCCTTTTTCAGTCGTAGCTGCCTGTTTCCTCCCCCTCTTCCCACCCCAGTGCCAAAGGCTGGGAATTTAGTGTCATGGCTCTGTTAGATCCTAGTTCGGAGGAGGAATTGGAACCGGAATCCAAAGGGGAGGACACAGGTCGTCTCCGAACGAGAGTGGAGAGTCCAAGGGCTGAGGACAAGGCAGTCCCAGGGTCATCTGGCAGTGGGCTGGGACAGGGGCGGCTGACCTGATGGAGGTGGGTCATTTGTGACTGCAATAAGTGAGCCATAAACAGACCCTTCTTATCCTCTGCCTTGCCAGCATGACTTGGGTCAGAAGGCTGGGAATGGGACAGCTTGCTGCGGTCAACTCAGCTGCCGGACAGCTCACCCATGGCCAGCTCGCCGCAGGACAACTCACCACGGGATAATACTCTGCGAGACACTTCAACGATTCTATTTAATTATTTTAAATAAAACAAAAATTATTTTCATTTTTGCCGTTCGCCTCTGTCCCTCCTTTTGCGTCCTTTCTTTAATGATTCTGTTCCACCATGTCTTTGATATTCGTGTAACTCTTGTCCCACAGTAAGTTGTCCTGCAACGAGTTGGCCGTGGCGAATTGTCACAGACCCAAGAAAACAGGTATAGGACTTTTCGGCTCGAGCCCTTCGCCTTGCCTGTTTCGCCTTCAGGTTTTTGCCTCTATTAGCCACAAACTTTTCTCTTTGGCTGGCCCTCCCCCAGTCTTTGGCCCCGGCACATCGGCCACAGCCAATCCCTCCCAGTCCCTTTGCCGCAGCCCATTTGTCTCAGTACAGTTCGTGTTGGGCTTTTGGCTGCCCCCAGGACAATTTGCAGCCCCATTTCTTTGATATTCGTGTAACTCTTGTCCCGCAGTGAGTTGTCCTGCAGCGAGTTGGCCACGGCGAGTTGTCACAAACCCCAGAAGACTCACCAGGCGGCTAAGAATCTCATGTCTCGCCTTCCATTTTTGGTGGAATGATAGAACCTGCATTTTCACTTTGGGTTTCTAGGAGAATTCTGCAGCATCGCTTGGTCAGAGCCAAGAATATTGGAAGCCGGCATGTATCTGACAGGGCAATTTGTCTGTCTCGTGTCTTGAGAAACCGATGATGGCCCTGACTCAGAATTCCTGTTTCTTTCCCCCTCCCTCCTCCTCCTTCCCTTGGGATAGTCTACATGCAAAGCATGCTGCCTTTGCAGAGCTCGGTCATTATGGGAATATTAGAATGCTGCCTTAGAGCCCTTCAAACTATTTAGCCAGGTAGCTCGGTGTTATTCACGTGACTTGCAGTAGTAGGTACGAGACGGAGGGAGAAATTTCTTCTCGGTCGTTACAATGCCTTTTACGAAACCCGGAGATTGACTCTCGCCAATCACAGAGCGTGATCTTCCTCCTCCCACCTATTTTGCTTTACTTCATGTGAAAATTAGTGCTGCCTTTTAATTTGATTTTTTTTCCTCGATATTCCTGTTTTCAACTTTGGGGTCCTCTTGTTTCTTTTAGCTCCTTGAATTTTTTTTTAGCACATTAATTGGGGATAGGAAGACATCGGGCAATATTAACATGATGGCTAATATATGAAGACCCCATGTTTAGGGGCAGTATACCAGGGGGAAAGCCAAAAAATTTTCCCTACCAGTTCTGTGGGCGTGGCTTGGGGAAGGAAATTGCAAAATCTCTATTCCCATCCCATTCCAGAGGAAGGATATTGCAAAATCTCTATTCCCTCCCCTCCTGGGGGAAGGATATTGCAAAATCTCCATTCCCACCCCACTCTGGGCCAGCCAGAGGTGGTATTTGTTAGTTCTCCGAACTACTCAAAATTTCTGCTACCGGTTCTCCAGAACCTGTTAGAACCTGCTGGATTTCACCCCTGCAGTATACCTTCTGAATATTGGTTGTTTGAAGATAGCTAGGTCATTTTCTTAATAGACCTTCTAGAAAGATCTATGTTGGAAAAAAATATGAGGGGTTCGATGAAGGACAATCACACTTTTGGGAACTTTTGCATTTGGGAACTGCAGTTACTCTCTCAAGGTTGCCATAGATTTGGAAAGGGGGTTTTCTGGTTTTATAGTTTATTGGGGGAGGGGTGTTCTGGCCACTCCCAAAATACAGTTAACAGCAGAGAAGACAGTGAGATTGATTTCCACCCATTCCAAGTTTGTTTTTTGATAGAAGAGAATATTTGACGTTCAGGGTCAAACTGGGGTCCTCGGTGCTCTCTTGAGCTTGTTTTCTTGCAGAACCTTTCATTACCAAACTAGGTAGTATCATCAGGTGGGTGGGTGGATAAATAGATAGGTGAATAGTTTTCGTCAGTATGGTTTATGCTGGAAAATACTGGATTTGAAGCAGGAGACCCCACATTCTGGTTCCTTCTTTAGAGTCAGAAATGTCAGGAACAAGCAACCAGAACTACTTGTGAATAGTCTCAAGCAGAAGATTCATTGAAATCCTATTTCCCCTAAAATAAGTCATCCCCTGATAATAAGCCCAATTGGGCTTTTGAGTGCATGCGCTAAAATAAGCCTCCCCCCCCAAAAAAAAGCCCTCCCCAAAAATATTTAAACGCAGAGCTGGAAATCAGGTAAGACGGCAAGAGGAGCCCCGTCTTGCTCCACACGCCCCAAAATAAGACCTCCCCGTAAATAAGGCCAAGTGCTTATTTCGGGGTTCAGAAAATATAAGACGGTCTTATTTTCGGAAAAACACTAGTCACTTGTGTTACAAGAATATCTCCAGTTTGACTGGATTCCCTTGGGAAGGGAATAAGGTTTCAAGGATTCTTGGGAAGGTCTGACCTCTGCTGTGGCTTTCTGCAGTGCAAGGACTCTAAGCTCGGCCCGCTCTTAACACCTCCCTCCAATCTAGCTGGAGATTTCACCAGAAGAAGCCAGCGTGGTGACCTTGGGTTCGTCACTCAGCCCAAATCATTGAGGTGATCATCTGCAACAGGCCAGCTTTTTTTATAAAAGGAAAAAAACCTGTTGCATTATGCATGGATACGCTCGATGGTAAGAACAAACAAGTGCAACTAGCATCACACAGCTAAGCAGGAAGAACGCTAAGAAAGCCCATCTCAGGTAAACGAAATCCTGAACTACGGCTAGCCCCCTTTTATAAAAAAAAAACCTCTAAGATGCTGTTGGACTCTGAGAGGACCTTGAAAGCAAAGATAATGCCTGAAGCGTTTACTCTGCTTTGCGCTTTCAAAAATGAGATCTTAACAAGGTTACTGAGGCAGGAAATCCCTGACACCTTGGCTTAACCTACTGAATAGGCTCCCCCATGCAGGAATATAGAAGGAGGGAGCGGAGGTGATATACTTGGTTGTTGTGTCTGCGCCCCCCGAGCCAGGCCTCCTGCCAGAAAGTGACTTGGAAAGTGAGGGGGAAGGGCAGTCAGGACTTATCTCGGGAGCACCAGCTTCCCTGGCTCAGCTCCAGGAGCCAGAGGCAGGCCAGGTGGAAGAGATAACGAGGCCTCTGTCCCCTGACTCCCCCCCCGGCCACGCCTCCAGACCCAGCTGATGGCAATCAGGCCTGGCTGGACCCTAGGTTTCGTAGGCAGGAGAGGAGGGAACAACAGAAGCGGGTGGGGCAGGCCTAGGAAGTGCTGAATCATGGAGCCACACCCCACAGGATATAAAGGCAGCAAGAGCTGCTGTGCCTGTAGCAGGCAAATCAACTGATTAACTAAGAGCTGAAGTTTGTTCCTGGGTGACTCATCGGCGTTGAGGGAGATAACAGAGACACTTGGCAGATGCTTGCTATTTTGCTGCCAGAGCTGATAGTGCCGGCTAATTAAGCCATCACTCGGACAGAGGCGAGGGGGGACAGAACATTGGTACTATAACGAAGAACCAGATTTATCCCAAAATCCTCTCTCTCTGTTGTGGCCCACCGGGCGGCCATCAGAGCTAGCAGCTGACACGGACAGTGAGGAGGTTGGGGAGGAACATGGGCCAGTCCTGGGGGCTGGGGAAAGCTTGGATGAGGGCTCTGCATCGGAGGCAGAGAAGGAGCTAGACAGCAGTGAGGCAGAGGAACAGCTGGAGCCTGTTCCCAGTGTGCGCCTGCGCAGGGCTGCCAGATGACAAGAACAACTAAGAAAGCAGGGTCGACTTGGGAGTAAAGCCACACCTTGGAGGTGATTGGCCCCCTCCCATAGGAAACAAAAGAGGAGCAAACGGGGAATGGGCTTTTGCAAGAAACAATTTGTTCATTCCGTGACTCTCAGAGACTGTGCTAAGTTTTGCCTCCTACTATGTTTGGAACTTAGTTACAAGGCAGCTTTCCAAGCGAGATAATGTCTGTGTTGATAAATATACCTTTGAAAAAACTTGTTTGGACAGGCCTTGCTGACTGTGAATGAAAGGAATTCACAGTTGTGTAAATAAAAGAGGTTTTGCCGGGACCAAGACTCTGCTTCCTGCTTTTTAAGGGAGCCTAGGTCAGAACACTCTTCTTCTGCAAGCAGAAAGTGACGGGACAGTGGTAGGAAGGTAGGTAGAAAAGGAAGACGAGGGAAGAATAGCAGGGATAGTCTGAGGGATGGGAAGCCCACCTTAAGAAGCAAGGAAACCAGATCTCTGTAAGGGCCACGGTGTGGCTCAGGCTGTAAGACAGCCTGTTATTAAAAACACAGCTGCTTGCAATTACTGCAGGCTCGAGTCCCACCAGGCCCAAGGTTGACTCAGCCTTCCATCCTTTATATTTTATAAGGTAGGTAAAATGAGGACCCAGATTGTTGGGGGGGCAATAAGTTGACTTTGTATATAAATATACAAATAGGATGAGACTATTGCCTTACACAATGTAAGCCGCCCTGAGTCTTCGGAGAAGGGCGGAATATAAAAAAAGGAGAAGAAAGGAATGCAAAGGTAATTATTACACTCCAAATTCTAACAAAGGACAAGAGTTAAAAGCAGGGTACTTCTGCTGACAGACTGTTCAGTTTGGCAGTTCAAGTCTCACCAGCTCAGAGTTGCCTCAGCCTTCCATCCTTCCGAGGTTGGTAAAACGAGGGCCCAGATGGCTGGGGGCAAGATGCTGACTCTGTAAACCAGGGATCTCCAACCTTGGCAACTTTAAGCCTGGAGGACTTCAACTCCCAGAATTTCCCAGCCAGCTTTGCTGGCTAGGGAATTCTGGGAGTTGAAGTCCACCAGGTTTAAAGTTGCCAAGGTTGGTGGTGTCCCCTGCTGTAAACTATAATTTTAACAAGCACCATATTTTTCAGCAAAAAGCCAATAATGTTGGTCATATACCAACAATTCAGTCTCACACAGGGAAACATCCATTAGACCTTCTGGATTGCAGTACGGTAGTTTAGTTATAAAGTCTGTGAGAAAAAGCCAGCGGTATAACGGTCCTATCAGGCAACCATCCAATCTCCCTTATTTAATTTTATTTATGTATTTTATTATTATTTTACACCTTTTATTATTTTATAACTAATTTAAGGCTGTGAAAGTCCTTAATATTCCTCACTCTTCCTATTTTCCCACTCTAACAAACCTGTGAGATGGATTGGGCTAAGAGAGAGTGGCCCAAGGTCACCAATATGGCTTTCATACCTAAGGTAGGACTAGAACTCAGAGTCTCCTGGTTTCTACCCTGGTGTCCTAACTACTAGACTAAACTGGCTTCCAAGTTATCTTCCACGAGAAGCCATTTTCCTTGCCTTCTAAATCAGGGGTCTCCAACCTTGGCTGGCTGGCTGAGGAACTCTGGGAGTTGAAGTCCACAAGTCTTAAAGTTGCCAAGGTTGGAGACCCCTGCTGTAAACCTCTTAGAAAGGGCTGTAAAGCAATATGAAGCGGTATATAAGTCTAAGTGCTATTGCTATTGGGCAGAGGGCTGTGGCTGCCTCAGACAGAAAATCTGGTGGGGTTTAAGCGGTTATTGTGAAGGAAGGTCGAGATAATCTTGCAAATCAAGCAAGAATTAAGGGGCATTTGCAGAAACGGAAGCAAGGAAAAGAAACTTAAGCCTACTTCGATTTGTTTAGGACAGTGTTTCTCAACCCTGGCCACTTTAGGAGGGGTGGACTTCAACTCCCAGAATTCCCCAGCCAGCAAAGCCCACCTTTCTTAAACTTAACAAGGTTGAGAAGCTCTTGAGTTAGGATAAAGTGAGACAGAAACTTGGCTAGGCAGTCTCTGAGCAATCCTACCACCCACAAGGAATTGTGTTTTCCCGACACACCCCGGACAGTACCTCAGCCAGTTTTAAGGCAAAGCAGCAGAGCTGTCCAGATTACAGCCCCCAGAGGAAAACCCGTTTGATTTAAAGTGTCGTTTAATAACCCAAAATGTCTGAGCCGCAAGCCCCGCTTGAAAGCCAAGATCTTTAGATAATGCTTTTAGCTTAATAACTGTCGCTTCTCCTTTGTTGTGTGTTCCGTCTAGGAGCTGGTGTGGGAGGCTTTTTAACTTCTATATCAAACAGAAGTCCAGATACCCTGGATTCCAAATGGCCAAAGAAGCAAACTTTTAAAAGTGATGGTCTAGCATAGGGATCTCCAACCTTGGCAACTTTAAGACCTGTGGACTTCAACTCCCAAAATTCCTCAGCCAGCTTTGCTGTCCACAGGTCTTAAAGTTGCCAAGGTTGGAAACCCCTGGACTCTAGCACAGTATTTTTCAACCTTGGCAACTTTAAGATGGTGGGCATGAACTCCCTGAATTCCCCCGGGAGTCAGGTTAGCAGGGGAATTCTGGGAATTGAAGTCCACACCTCTTAAAGCTGCCAAGAAAAACATTCCTCTAGCAAAAAAAAAAAGCCTTATTCATCTCCAGATCTGTGCAAATAGCAGAGTCATAGTCTGGTTTGGTTGGAAGGAACTCTAGAGATCATCTAGTCCAACGCTCTGCCAGTGTAGCCATCCATTACTGTAATATTTCTGGTGGAAAGCTGTCCAGCCTCGATTTAAATCTTTCCAGTGGAAAGATGAAACAGGCAGAGGTGGGTTTCAGCAGGTTCGGACCAGTTCTGGAGAACCGGTAGCGGAAATTCTGAGTAGTTCGGAGAACCGGTAGTAAAAATTCTGACTGGCCCCACCCCCATCTGTTCTCTGCCTCCCAAGTCCCAGCTGATCAGGAGGAAATGGGGATTTTTGCAGTAACCTTTCCCTGGAGTGGGGTGGGAATGCAGATTTTGCAGTATCCTTCCCCTGCCACACCCACCAAGCCATGCCTACCAAGCCACATCACGCCCACCAAGCCAAACCCACAGAACCGGTAGTAAAAAAATTTGAAACCCACCACTGGTCCTCGGCTTCTGACCACAATTGAACCCCAAATTTCCGTTGCTAAACAAGACAGTTGTTAAGTGAGTTTTGCTCCTTTTTATGACTTTTCTTGTCACAGTTGTTAAGTGAATCACTGGGTAGTTGTTAAGTTAGTAAGATGGTTGCTAAGTGAATCTGGCTTCCACAATGAATTTGCTTGTCAGATGATCACAAAAGCGGATCACACGACTCCAGGACACGGCAACCACAATAAAAACATGCTGGCTGCCAATCATCCAAATTTTGATCATGTGACCATGGGGATGCTGTAACAACCACAAGTCGCTTTTTCAGTGCCATTGTAACTTCAAACAGTCCCTAATTAAATGGTTGTAAACCGAGGACTTCCTGTATTAAACAAATCTTTTAAGTTTTAGGAATTTGTTTCCTGATGTCCAATCTATTTCCTTATGCAGTATATTGAAACATCCCTGTTTCTTTTCTTGTCTTCTGGAACAACTCTGAATGATTTTGCCTTGTCTGCTATGGGATAGACACTTGAAGACAGCTGTCATATTTCTCCCCACTCTTTCTCTTCTTCTCGACTAAATATCAGCCTATATATTGGTTTGCACCAATTCCCTGCTGTAATCTCTAAATCTGGGATTCACAATCTCTACCCTAGATCTGAAAACAGCCGGTCCTCAGCAGGGAAGAGAATACTGGCAGACGTATTCCTTGAGATTTAGCAGGCCAAATTTCTATGGGCGGCATGCAATTCCCCTGCAAAAGAATACCCTTCTCATAGAGCAGAGGGATGGAAGACTACTGCATTGTCTTTCCAACCGGCATGTTAGCTTCCTGAGAGGCATGCAAGGTGGCCATTGATTTAGTGGGCTTTTATTAAAAGGGGGATCATAGGAGTTGATAGGACAGGTGTAGCCAGTGGTGGGATTCAAATAATTAAAGAACCGGTTCTCTGCCCTAATGATTTCTTCCAACAACCAATTCACCAAACTGCTCAGAAAGTTAACAGCCAGTTCTCCCGAAGTGGGGCGAATTGGCTGAATCCCACCACTGGGTGCAGCCACTGGAGGGCAGCAGAGAGTTAAAATCTCTCTTCTGTGTATCAGCGAAAAAGAGAGAAGAGAAAAATGCAGATGAAAACAAGATGGCAGCAGACATAAAGCTACAAATCTTTGCTGCCAACTACTGGTCATGTATATGTTTGCAGCCCTAGCAATCTCAAAATAATTACCCAAGTGAATTTTCCTGTATCATTTTGCAAGTGTGTAAGGATTAACCTGATTGTGGCAACCGTGATCTGGTATCGTGTTTCCCCGAAAATAAGATAAAAAGAAAACAAGATCCTGTCTTATATTTTTTTGAACCCTGAAATAAGCAGAAGTAGCCTGCAATACTGCATTCTAACCACTGCGCCACTCTTATGGTCCCAAGTTATGGTTCTAAGTCATGACTGACCCGATTTTACAACCTTTTTTGGCACGGTTGTTCAGCAAGCACTGCAGTCATTAAGCAAACCAATTGTTTACTATGGGTCGCTATTTAACAAAAGCTGGAAGTAAATGCTGCTTTTTGACAAAAACATCAAAAAAACGTGGTTATGTGACTGCACAACCCTGCAAACAGCCATAAAGCTGGGCCAGTAACTGAGCGCCTGAAATGTGATCATGTCACTGTAGGGAGTGGAAGCACGGCCATCAGAAATTCAAAACTGGGTCATAAGTACTTCTGAGGAAGTCTATCTTAACCAAAAGATGCTAGGTGATGGGTCATAAGTTGAGGACTACTTGTATCTAGTCTTAGAAGGCCTAGTTTTGGAAGGTCTAGCCTTAGAAGCTATGAAAAGTGAGGGTATTTTTAACAGGACTACAAAGCTAGGGATGCGGTGGCTCAGAGGCTAAGACGGTGAGCTTGTCGATCGAAAGGTCGGCAGTTCAGCGGTTTGAATCCCTAATGCTGCATCACAGGGTGAGCTCCTGTTACTTGTCCCAGCTTCTGCCAACCTAGCAGTTCCAAAACACGTAAAAAAATGCAAGTAGAAAAAATAGGGACCACCTTGGTGGGAAGGTAACAGCGTTCCGTGCACCTTTGGTGTTGAGTCATGTCGGCCATGTGACCACGGAGACGTCTTCGGACAGCGCTGGCTCTTCGGCTTTGAAACGGAGATGAGCACCGCCCCCTAGAGTCGGCAACGACTAGCACGTATGTGTGAGGGGAATCTTTACCTTTACCTTACAAAGCCTAAATGGCAAGCCAACTTGCCCAAAAAATTGCGTAAGAGCACTGTTGCTCAATCTTGGCAACTCTTAAGATGGGTGGACTTTTAACTCCCAGAATTCCCTGGGCTGGGAAATTCTGGGAGTTGAAGTCCACCTATCTTAGAGTTGCCAAGGTTGAGGAATAGAGGAAGCAGGGAACAAAATCTTGAGTCGAAGGTGCCTTTCCTTCTATTTTCTGCAGCATCATTTACCTCTATAATAACTTCCCTTCAGCTGACAGGACTTGAGAAATGATGTCCTGCCTTCGAACACCGGAGACAGGAAAGGCAGGAATCTCTGAGGGAGACACACTCTCCCAGTCTCTCTTCTTTCCATACAACTCAAGGATACCTGATCAATCTCACTTTAGGATGCCAAGGCAGTAAAGGTGAAGGATACACCATGCAGTGCAGCTCGGAGGGGGTAGAGCCCTGCATTTCGGCTGACGGGAAATCTTTCTGCCTGACGAGCAACACCCGCTAATCTCAGTGTCCCTCCTTCCTTTCCCCTCCCCACCCAAAAACACTCCAGATAAACCTGAGTCATTTTTTAGTGGTTTGCACCGTATTTTCCTGGCTTATTTAAAGATGCCAAAAAAGCTGAAGGGGGGATCCGTCGCTTGAACCCGGCCGAAATCGATTTCCTTAATTAACTGTCAGCCCCTGGGCAGATAAACTATCCATCTTGAGAATTTGCTTAATAGCTTATTTGGCCTCGTTGCTAATTTTTGGTTAAGACAAACTCCCAGGGCTGCTGTACCAACATTATGTCTTTTTTTAAAAAAAATATTTTTGGAAGCGGGTGACTCTTTTTGCTTCCCAAACCTTATGTTGTCATCAGGATGAAAGATACCTCAAAGATCATCCAATCCAGCCCCCTGCCACTCTAGGGAATGTCATGTCGCATAGTATCGCCTACCTAGTCTGTACTTAAATATCTTCTAAGGGAGCTAAAAGGTTTTGTGGAAGGATGAACTTCCCACCTGGAATGAGCAAGCTATTTTTTCCTCCTGGGTTCTAGAGTTTCAGTGCTACCTGGGAAGAGGGTTGAAACCAGAGGTGAAATCCAGCAAGTTCAGACAGGTTCTGGAGAACCGGTACAGAAATTTTGAGCAGTTCAGAGAACCGGCAAATACCACCTCTGGCTGGCCAGTGAGTGCAGTGGGAATGGAAATTTAGCAATATCCTTCCACTAGGAGGGGGGAGGGAATGGGGATTTTGTAGTATCCTTCCCCTGGAGTTGGGTGGGAATGGAGGTTTTGCAGTATCCTTCCCCTGCCATGTCCACCAAGCCGCACCCATCAAGCTACGCCCACCAGACCACGCTCACAGAACCAGTAGTAAAAAAATTTGGATTTCACCACCGGTTGAAACAGTCTCATCGTCTTCTTCATTACAGAGTTTGTTATAGAGAAATGAAAGTAAGCGTGTTTGTGAAGAAAGGAGTTATGCCAAGAATGTTGTCATGCCCCCGTTGGAGCCTGAATCTATGGAGGAGGGTGAGCTGAAGCTAGAACCACAGAGATTGAGGGGGGGGGGCTTCATTGGCTTCCGAGGAATGTCGGGAGGAGAAGGCCAAGGCAGCCCAGGGCCCCTCAGGATTGCGACGGCTTGCTAGCAGAAACAGGATCAGGATGACCGAGAGAGGGCAAGCAGTGGACAGGAGGAGTGACAGAGCTCAGGAGATCAACAAGGACCACCCCCTCCTGATCCCTGAGCACAGAGAGTGGAGAGAAGGCGGGAACAGCACAGGCCGACCCAACAACTCAGAAGAAGAGCGCCATGCCTCTCTTCACAAAGCATACCTGGGGGGATTGAGATTTAAGGAGACACTGTGGGGAGGGGCATTTGTCGGGAACAAACACCAAAGTGGTAGAATTTGATGTGCCGGTACACACATTTGGAGTTTGCAGAACTACTTGCTTCTTCCTGACTTTGTGGACTCGTTGTTTGTTCCTTGCTTCGTGGACTTATTTCCCTGTTCCTTTGTTTTGTTGGACCGGGCGCAAACAGAGGCTGCCATGTGTGTGGGTGGGTGTGCGCTTTGCTCAGGGACAGGGGTGTCAAACTCAAGGCCCATGGGCCAGATCCAGCCCATGGGGTGCTTAGATCTGGCCTGCGGGGCCACCCTGGAATAATCAAAGAGCCGGCCCATGGTGCCTTTGCCAGCCAAAACAGGTTTTAGGCTTATGAACATCTCTGTTCTGACAATATTATGCACATATTCAGATCTGCTCCTATACCCAGGGTCTGCAAACTTGGCTCTTTTAAGACTTGTGGACTTCAACTCCCAGAATCTTTAATAAATAATCTTTAATAAATTAATAAATCTTTAATAAAGCCTTCAAAACTAGTTCCCTTCCAAAACTCTGGTCTCTAGCCACAGTCATCCCTATCTTCAAAAAAGGAGATCCAAGCCTAGTTGAAAATTACAGACCTATCTCTCTATGTTGTGTCTCATGCAAAGTAATGGAATCCATCATAAACCAATACATTACACTCCACCTTGAAACAAACAACCTTCTCTCTAATAAACAATTCAGTTTCAGAAAAAAATTGTCTTGTAACTTACAACTTCTCCACTGCAAAAACATATGGACTACCAACCTTGATCAAGGAAAAGCAATAGATGCAATCTACATAGACTTCTGCAAAGCTTTTGATTCAGTAGTACATAATAAACTACTCCTCAAACTAAAATCCTACGGCATTTTGGGACCTCTTCACAATGGATAAATGCCTTCCTGTCAAACAGACAACAAGTGGTCAAAATTGGTAACGCTATATCAAATCCTGTTCCTGTCAAAAGTGGCGTTCCCCAAGGTAGTGTTCGTGGACCAACACTCTTCATACTATACATAAATGATCTCTGTGACCTCATCTCAAGTTATTGTGTTCTCTTTGCTGACAATGTCAAACTATTTAATACCACTAACAATACTTCTACCCTTCAAGAAGACCTCGACTTAATTTCCGATTGGTCTAAAACTTGGCAACTCCAAATCTCAACCAGCAAATTGCTCAGTCTTACATATTGGAAAAAAGAATCCTATCAACAAGTACAAACTTGATGGTCATTATCTTACTGACGACCCCCACCCTGTCAAAGATCTTGGAGTTCTCATATCAAATGACCTTAATGTCAAAGCCCACTGCAACTACATAGCAAAAAAGGCTCTAAGAGTTGTAAACCTAATTTTACGCAGCTTCTTTTCCAAAAACTCTACACTACTAACTAGAGCATACAAAACATTTGCCAGACCTATTCTTGAATACAGCTCATCCGTCTGGAACCCATACCACATCTCTGACATAAATACAATAGAATGCGTCCAGAAATATTTTACAAGAAGCGTTCTTCGCTCCTCCGAAAACAACAAAATACCTTATACCACCAGGCTTGAAATCCTGGGATTAGAAAACTTACAACTCCGTCAACTTCGACATGACCTGTGTTTAATACACAAAATCATCCATTGCAATATCCTTCCTGTAAAAGACTACTTCAGCTTCAATCGCAATATTACAAGAGCAAAAAATAGATTCAAGCTTTATGTCAACCGCTTCAAACTTGATTGCAGAAAATATGACTTCTGTAACAGAGTTGTTAATGCTTGGAACTCATTACCTGACTCCATAGTCTCTACTCAAAATCCCAAAATCTTCAACCAAAACCTGTCTACTATTGACCTCACCCCATTCCTAAGAGGACTATAAGGGGCGTGCATAAGAGCACAAAAGTGCCTACCGTTCCTGTCCTATTGTTCCCTTCATTATATCAAATTAATATAGCTGATGCATATTTTTTACTTATATATATATATATTCTTCAAGATATGTTGTTCTATTTATGACAATGTTTGTGTATACTGTTGTGACAAAATGAAATAAAAAAAAAAAGAATTCCTGGGAGTTGAAGTCCACAAGTCTTAAAAGAGCCAAGTTTGCAGACCCCTCTCCTATTTGTTGTTGTTAGTTGCGAAGTCGTGTCCGACCCATTGCGACCCCATGGACAACGTTCCTCCAGGCCTTCCTGTCCTCTACCATCCTCTGGAGTCCATTTAAGCTCACACCTACTGCTTCAGTGACTCCATCCAGCCACCTCGTTCTCTGTTGTCCTCTTCTTCTTTTGCCCTCAATCTTTCCCAGCATTAGGTTCTTCTCCAGTGAGTCCTTCTTTCTCATTAGGTGGCCAAAGTATTTCAGTTTCATCTTCAGGATCTGGCCTTCTAAAGAGCAGTCAGGGTTGATCTCCTCTAGGACTGACTGGTTTGATCACCTTGCAGTCCAAGGGACTCGCAGGAGTCTTCTCCAGCACCAGAGTTCAAAGGCCTCGATTCTTTGGCGCTCAACCTTTCTTATGGTCCAACCTTCACAGCCATACATTGCAACTGGGAAAACCAGAGCCTTGACTGTACGCACTTTTGTTGGTAGGGTGATGTCTCTGCTTTTTAGTACGCTGTCTAGATTTGCCATAGCTTTCCTCCCCAGGAGCAAGCGTCTTTTAATTTCTTGGCTGCAGTCCCCATCTGCGGTGATCTTGGAGCAGAAAAGCCCCATAGCAGCTGGGGCAGTGGTGGGTTTCAAAAATTTTTTACTACTGGTTCGGTGGGCATGGCTTGGTGGGCATGGCAGGGGAAGGATACTGTAAAATCTCCATTTCCTCCCCATCAGCTGGGATTTGGGAAGCAGAGAACAGACGGGTGCGAGGCCAGTCAGAATTTTCATTATCGGTTCTCCGAACTACTCAAAATTTCCGCTACTGGTTCTCCAGAACTGGTCAGAACCTGCTGAAACCCACCTCTGAGCTGGGGACTCTACATGTCTTTAATCTCTACATTATGGAATTGAAAACTATTTGTTTCCAGAAAGTAAAACTGCCTTTGTCTGGAATAACTGTTTAGAATGGAAAGGAGGAAAAATGCATCTTGAGCCTGGGTCAAATGCCCATCCTGACCACGGCCACGCCAGCCCTCCAAGGTCAAACACAACCCTGATGCGGCCCTCAATGAAACCGAGTTTGATACCCCTGCTCTGGAACTTGCTGAGAAGGTGGGAGCATTTGAGGGGACATTTGGAGCACTAAAGGGGAGTTTGAACTCTCAGCTTGCTGTGTGACCTTCGTGCCTTGTCCCAGCTCATCACAAATATAGACACTCAACAAAGAGAAATTCCAGCCCTCAGACCAGTAACTCAGAAGTTCAGGTAGTCTTGACTTAGAACAGTTCATTTAGTGACCGAAGTTACAATGGCACTGAAAAAAGTGACTTATGACCGTTTTCTACACTTATGGCCAGTGGTGAAATCTAAATTTCTTTCCTACCAGTTCTGTGGGCGTAGCTTGGTGGGGGTCATGTGACTGGGTGGGTGTGGCTATGTGACTGGGGGATCAAAAGACAGAAACTCACTAGCAATGTCCTGCTGGAGCAGGGTTGGATGGTGCATCTAGTGCCAGGTTTGTAATCCTTCCTTCCTCTCCTTTTTCCTCCCTCCCTCCCTCTTTCTTTCTTTCTTTCTCTCTCTACTTTCTTTCTCTCCCTCTCTCTCTCTCAAATTTTATTTATTTATTTATTTATTTATTTATTTATTTATTTATTATTTAAATTTCTATACCGCCCTTCTCCCGAAAGACTCAGGGCGGTTTACAGCCAAAATAAAACAGTCAATATAAAAGTTAAAACCAATTTAAAAGCAAAAATGGCTGGACCGATTAAAATCAATAAATGTCGTGTCCCACTCCTCCGCTGACGGCCGGGTCAGGGAAATCCGAATCAGGCTTGCCTCTGCAGCTCTGCCCAAAGTCCTAGCAAAGTCCTCAGAGCAGGCAGGAGACCAGAAAGTGACTTCAGCAAGATAAGTTCGACTTTGCCTGACTCAGAGACTGCCAGAAAGCAGAGCCTTTATATAGGCCATGGGGTGTGGCTCCATGACTCAGCACTCATTAAGGCCTGCCCCTCCCTTCCTTCTGTTGCCTCCGCCTATCCAGTCTTCTGAAGTGAGGGTCACTCCAATCAGCAGCTGTTGGAAATAAACTTTCCTCAGGCTCACATGCTGTGGAGGAGGGGGAGGGGTCTAGCTGCTCTGTTTGCCTGGGCATGGAGCCAGGGCTGGGGCCGGGGGATGCTCCCTCCTCTGCAGCCTGCTTGGGCATGGAGCCAGGCTGGGGCCGGGATGCTCCTCCTCTGCAGCCTGCTTGGGCATGGAGCCAGGACTGGGGCCGGGAGGCATACATTCCTCCGTGTTCGGGAGCAGATAAGAAGGCCCCGGCTGCTGTGAGAGCGGACAAGACACAACAATAAAAACCCCATTTAAAACCATTAGGCCAGTCCTGCGCGATGAAATAGAAATGTTTTCAGCTCGCATCGAAAGGTCCGGAGATCAGGGAGTTGGCGAATACCCGGTGGTAGCTCATTCCAGAGGGTTGGTGCCCCCACAGAGAAGGCCCTCCCCCTGGAGGTCGCCAGCCGACATTGTCTGGCCGACGGCACCCTGAGGAGACCCTATGGGAGCGCACTGGTCGGTGGGAGGCCGCCAGTTGCAGCAGGCGGTCCCGTAAATGAACCCCCCCACTCACCCCATTTTTTGCCTAGCAGGCTTTAGCTTTTTTACCTTTTAAAAATGCTTTTAAAAGTAAAAAAAAAAAAACGTGGCTCAGCTGGGCATGGGGTGAGGGGGGCAGGGATTTTTACTACCGGTTCTCCAAACCACCCGCCGCCATCGTTACCAGATTGGGAGATCCGGTCCGAACCAGGAACATTTCACCTCTGCTTACGGCCATTGCCACGTCCTCAAATTCACGTGATCAAAATTCCAACGCTTGGCAACTGACTCATATTTATGACGGTTGCAGTATCCTGGTGTCATGTGATCATCACCTTTTGCGACTGACGAGCAAAGTCAAGGAGGAAGCCAGATCCACTTAACAACCACGTTACTAACTTTACAACTGCAGTAATTCACTTAACAACTGTGGCAAGGAAGGGTGTAAAAGGGGACAAAATTCCCTCAACAAATGCCTCTCGCTTAACAATAGACATGTTGGACTCAAATGTGGTCGTAGCCGAGGACTTAATCCTCCACTTACGACCATTTGTTTAGCAACTTTTTGAAGTTGCAATGGCTCTGAAAAAAAAGTGTCTAACAACCAGTCCTCACACTTATAACCATCACAACATTCCCCACAGTCACATGATCAAAATTTAGATGCTTGGCAACTGGCATGTACTTGCGACAGTTGCAGTATCTCTGGGGTCGTGTGATGGCTATTTACAACCTTACCAGACTGATTCAACAAGCAAAGTCAATGGGGAAGCCTGATTCGCTTAATGACTGCCTGACTGACATAACAACTGCAACAATTCACTTAACGAAGTAGCAAAAAAAGATAAAATCAGGCACGAGTCAATTAAAAACTGCCTTGCTTAGCAATGGAAATTCTGGTCCCAATTGCAGTCGTAAGTCAAGGGCCATGTTAAAAACAAAGTGTAGTAATAATAATAACAGAGTTGGAAGGGACCTTGGAGGTCTTCTAGTCCAACCCCCAGCCCAGGCAGGAAACCCTACACCACTTCAGACAAATGGTTATCCAACATCTTCTTAAAAACTTCCACTGTTGGAGCATTCACAACTTCTGGAGGCAAGTTGTTCCACTGATTAATTGTTCTGTCAGGAAATTTCTCTTTAGTTCTAGGTTGCTTCTCTCCTTGATTAGTTTCCACCCATTGCTTCTTGTTCTATCCTCAGGTGCTTTGGAGAATAGCTTGATTCCCTCGTCTTTGTGGCAGCCCCTGAGATATTGGAACACTACTATCATGTCTCCCCTAATCCTTCTTTTCATTAAACTAGACATACCCAGTTCCTGCAACCATTCTTCATATGTTTTACCCTCCAGTCCCCTAATCATCTTTGTTGCTCTTCTAGTCTGTGTATCTGTTTTGTACCATATATTTAAAAAAATCCTAACACCTGCTCCACTGAGGAAATTTCACCATCAGGCTAGGAAATTTTTCCTAACAGTTACTTGTAATCCTTATTTTTATCACTGGAAGTTGTTGGATTTGGGTCTTATCTTAAGAAGAGAACATAAAATTAAAAATAAAATTAAGATCCTCTTTAATCACACTTCTGCCTTTGGGTTATTTATGTGTGTGAGGTTATAATCTATTGTAACGCTCTAATCTAATCAGACTTCCTGCCAGTTAAAACAGTTTACTGTAATGTAATTAAAACCTCCATTATAAATTTTCATATCAACTATTTCCAAAATAAATTAATAAAAGATGAAGACTTGAAATAAATGGAGTTAGGAAAAAAGTAATGACAGCAGCACAAAACAACAAAAATACATAGACTTTGCCCATCAAATACTATCCAGAAGAGATTATTATTTTTATTAATAACTCAAGGTGGCAAAGACACACTATATTCCTTCTCACAACAATCCTGTGAGGTGAGTTAGACTGAGAAGTTGGAGGGAATGAGTCTTACTGCAAATGACGGCTCTGAAAGTACCTAAGTGTCAAAGCCCTGTAGATTTATCCAGATAACAGAATAGCAGAGTGGAAAGGAAACTTGGAGGTCTTCTAGTCCAAACCCTGCTCAGATAGGAAACCCCTATACCATTTCAGATAAATGGTTGTCCGATCTCTTCTTAAAAGAGTGTTCTAGTGTTGGAGCATTCACAACTTCTGCAGGCAAGTGGTTCCACTGATTAATTGTTCTAACTGTCAGGAAATTTCTCCTTAGTTCTAAGTTGCTTCTCTCCTTGATTAGTTTCCACCCATTGCTTCAGGTGCTTTGGAGAATAGTTTGACTCCCTCTTCTTTGTGGCAGCCCCTCAGATATTGAAACACTGCTATCATGTCTCCCCATGTCCTTCTTTTCATTAAACTAGACATACCCAGTTCCTGCAACCGTTCTTCATATGCTTGAGTCTAAAGCATATGAGTAAGTCCCCTAATCCTCTTTGTTGCTCTTCTCTGCACTCTTTCTAGAGTCTCCACATCTTTTTTACATCGTGGCAACCAAAACTGGCAGTATTCCAAGTGTGGCCTTACCAAGGCATTATAAGGCATTATCAGTTCAAACCAGCCCTTTGCATTGTCCCCAGAAGTTGGTGGAAGTCACATTTGCCCCACTATTCCTTGGAGATGGACTTCACCTGCAGCCCCAGGTCAGTACAATGGTACTACTGTACAATAGTGCTGGCCAACAACATAAGTAGTCCTCGACTTACAAATGTAACGGTCGTACATCGTGATGGTTGTACAATGGATTGATTAACCTGACCGATTATCAGGTGCAGGTAACCAAGGATGACTGGATAATTTGCCGTTTCTTTCTTGTTGCTCATCTCTAGACAGCAATCGTGCCAGCCTAAAGCACAATCTGCCTCACTACCAGGGGTGGGTTGTACTTACCTTTATTACCAGTTCGCAACAGGATTGTGCGCGCTTCTGTGCATGTGCAGAAGCTTCTGTTCATGCGCAGATCGACCCTAATGACATCCGGGTGGGTGGGCGGAGCCTCCCGTCGGTTTTACTACCGGTTCGCAAGAAGCAGACCGAACCGGGGGCAACCCACCACTGATCACTATTAAACATTATCCTGCAAACTTAGGTTAGGAGGGATCCACTCTGGATCTCTTTCTACATACCAAGGATTTCAGACTGATTTTGCTCCTTGGGAAACAGCCTGTAGGAGTTGACCAGGCTGAACCAAAGGAAGGGGTCAAAGCCCTGAGTCCCTTCCTGCCCAAAGAAGATCTAAGTCCATCCCACCTTGAATTCCTTTCTATTCTTAACTCTGGTGCATTTTTCTTAACAGTCACATGGCTAGATTCTTGTAGAGAACTTAAGTTTGCAATAAATCTTTATACTTATTTGAACTGCCTGAATCACCTGATTTCTCGGGCGCTTGATATAGCCCAGGGGTGTCAAACTGGCATTGTCACAGCATCATCATGTGACATATCGCGACTTTTCCCCCCTTCGCTAAGCCGGGCATGGGCGTGGCCAGCACATGACGCATCCGGCCCGTCGGCAGCTAGTTTGGCACCCCTGATATAGCCCCTCTCTCCTGCAATGTCATGACCTTTTTTTTTCAGGTGGTCATTAAGCAAATGCCCCAGTTGTTAAGGGGTCTGCTATGGGCATGGTTTTGCTGAAAACCAGAATTAACTGACAAAAATTTTGTGAAACGCAGCCATATGACTGCAAGTCACTGCAAAACACTGCAGGACCTCTGGTGGCTCAGGCTGGTAAGACAGTCTGTTATTAACAGCAGCTGCTTGCAATTACTGCAGGTTCAAGTCCCACCAGGCCCAAGGTTGACTCAGCCTTCCATCCTTTATAAGGTAGGTAAAATGAGGACCCAGATTGTTGGGGGCAATAAGTTGACTTTGTATATAATATACAAATGGATGAAGACTATTGCTTGACATAGTGTAAGCCGCCCTGAGTCTTCGGAGAAGGGCGGGATATAAATGCAAAAAAAAATAAAATGCAGCCCAGTGGCCAAAGTTCAGTCATGTGGTTGTGGTGGGTGGGTGTGCAACCATCAGAACTTTGAATCTGGGTCATACGCAGGCCCCATTAGGTCTATCATACCTTCAAATGGTCGCTAAGCAACTGCTAGTAAGTCAAAGCCTAGCTGCAGTAATCATGCTGTGAATTAGTCCTTGTTCCAGGTAGAGCTGCAATTGGTGTATTGACCAGATACATCAATTCCTTTTACATATTTATATATCCTCCTCCTCATTTTAGCCATTATCTATCCTATTGCAGGATGAAGGCCGCTTCCGTTTGTATATGTATAAATATATGTATGGATGTACATGTGTATGTATGAAGTATGATTTATGGTGTACAGTACAATAAAAATAATACAGCAGCAATTGTACAAAAAAAACAACCCCTATATATGTTAGGGATTAAAGTGAAAACATAGAGCAGAAAAGGAAAGTAGGAAAAAGAGAGGAAAGAAGAGCTGTATAGTATCACTATAGGATTAATTCAATCCTTAAGCTTATTAAATAGATACCATATGGAAAAATGTTCCATCTTATTTGTGGAATATAAAAACATCCAAGCTTCCTAACAAAAACATATTTTGAAATCATTTTTTTTAACTCAAGGGAAATAAATTTCTTTCCATCTATGTCCAATAATTCCCTTTGCTGAGTGCCAAGTTCTTCATCAAATTTCGTATTCCGTATTTTAGGAGTATAATGCAATATTGCACTTATATCTTTAGGTACTAAATTAAGCCAAAACGGGACAATGGCTAGACAAGACCAAATCGTATGAGTCAGAGTTCTGCCATTTTTTGCAATGCCAATAAAATTATTTAATATCCAACCTTTTAGAAATATTCTTTAAGATTATTTTCTGATGTATTGACTTCATTGTTAAACTATGAGAGATATGTTTACATTTCTTAAAACTTGGACTTGCTGATTTTCCAAAATTGGATATTCTAATCATGCCACTGGAGAAAATATTAAACTACTTAACTCAGTTGTGTATATGCTCCATTCTCTTAGAACAACATAGAACGCAGAACATCTTCAGAGTTGGAAGGGACCTTGGAGGTCTTCTAGACTATCACTTAAATATCAACCAGAATTGTGCTGCAGCTGCCAAAACCCAACACAGTCCTAGGCTGCATAAATAGAGGGATAGAATCAAGATCACATGAAGTGTTAATACCATTTTATAATGCCTTTGTAAGACCACACTTGGAATAGTGCATCCAGTTTTGGTCGCCACGATGTAAAAAAGATGTGGAGGCTCTAGAAAGAGTGCAGAGAAGAGCAACAAAGATGATTAGGGGACTGGAAGCTAAAACATATGAAGAACAGTTGCAGGGACTGGGTATGCCTAGTTTAATGAAAAGAAGGACTAGGGGGCTTCTGGGTGGCGCCACCTTTCTCGTTGGGTGCTAATTTATGGCACTCTGCATTGAATATGGTAAAAGCCGGATTTAACAACTGATCCCGGCTTCATTTCTCTCTCTGGTTGAAAGAGAGAGACAGAGCAAGGGGGAGGAATTGGGTAGATTCCCCTAGGGGCTTTGTTTTTGTAATACAAAGTCCTGAACGGTCGAATCCCCTTATTTACCCCTCCCCCACCTCCAGTATTCTCTGCGCTCCTGAAAAAGCAGGAAAAGAGGAAGGTGTCCACTTCTGCTAGCAATTGATTTCTTTTTGTGGATACGAAAAGCAGGCGGAACGAGTGTGAGGAACAATTATTGGTTTGCAAGTATTTTTGATTTTCTGACTTCCCCTTCAGTTTCGTTTAGAGAAACTGAAAGCAGAGCGATACATCAAGGGAGCTTTGCTGTTGAATCGAAACTGAATGGAGATTTTATCTTATTGTGTTTGACTGTGGACTGTTGGATTATATTTCGCTGTTTAAGTACTTTACAAGGGGATTCTCAGCAGGAATTTTGTTATGGAGGTTCTTTCAGAAGAATGGATTCGTGACTTTATACAGGACTACACAGAAAGTATGTATTTAATTATTCAAAAATACAAATTGATAAAAATGGGACGTTTTGGATGAGAGTTTGGAGCAAATTAACCAGTGCAATTATTCGGAAAATGGAATGGAGGACATACAAATAAAAGTGGATAAATATGAAGATTTGATCGTGAAGAAACAAGGTGATCTAAAGAAGTTTTCTTTAAATAGTTTGGATGAGCTGCCTGAATTTGTGCTACAGGAGATTGTCCCTCAAATGGAAAAGACTCACAAGCTTAATGTTTCCCAAGAGTTCTCTTTTTGGACTGATGGAATATACGGCAGTAATTTTTGGATTTCTGGACATAAGGAATTACTAGGAAATATTGTGATTGACTTTTTAAAAGGAGCAATGAAGGAAAGACAGAGATTAATGTACCAAAAAAAATGGGAAGAGACAAAAGTATTATTTTTGAAACAAGGTTTTTTTAAAATATTAATAGACAAAAATATTAGTGTCCCCGAAAGGCAATTTGTGATTATAAGAGACTAGATATTTGGATATACTGGATTTTGATGAGGAAGGACTAAAGTTGAATAGATATTGTAATTAATTAAATAATATTGTAATTTTCTCTATTGAAATTTTATAAATTTTATAATCTGTTGTATTGAATTTTAAATAGAATATTCTTGAAAGATCTTATGTAAGAAAGACTTGGGGGGGGAAATTATATGGTTATATGGTTATAGAAGCTATAAGGGAGATATTCTCTGAACTGGATTGGATTTTTATGCTTTAGCTGGTTTTAAATATTTTAGGATTAATTTGTTCTACTGATTTATATATTTTATTACTGTTTATTGTTAATTTTTGAAGGATTTGGTTATGTAAGGAGGAAGTCAGAGCTAGAGAGGAGAATTGGTATAATAGTTTTGGGAAAAATTTTTAGCATATGTTTGTTTTATTTTAACTATACCTTGTGTTTGTTCCGGGAAGCCAGGGGGAGGGGAGGGTTTGTGAAGGAGAGGGGTTGGGGAAAAGGGAAAAATTTTTCTTTGTAAAACTTTTGAATAAAAAAAAAAGAAAAAGAAAAAGAAGGACTAGGGAGACATGATAGCAGTGTTCCAATATCTCAGGGGCTGCCACAAAGAAGAGGGAGTCAAGCTATGCTCTAAAGCACCTGAAGGCAGGACAAGAAGATTTAACAACTGATCCCGGCTTCATTTCTCTCTGGTTGAAAGAGAGAGACAGAGCAAGGGAGGAATTGGGTAGATTCCCTAGGGGCTTTGTTTTGTAATACAAAGTCCTGAACGGTCGAATCCTTATTTACCCCTCCCCACCTCCAGTATTCTCTGCGCTCCTGAAAAGCAGGAAAAGAGGAAGGTGTCCACTTCTGCTAGCAATTGATTTCTTTTGTGGATACGAAAAGCAGGCGGAACAGTGTGAGGAACAATTATTGGTTTGCAAGTATTTTTGATTTTCTGACTTCCCCTTCAGTTTCGTTTAGAGAAACTGAAAGCAGAGCGATACATCAAAGGAGCTTTGCTGTTGAATCGAAACTGAATGGAGATTTTATCTTATTGTGTTTGACTGTGGACTGTTGGATTATATTACGCTGTTTAAGTACTTTACAAGGGGATTCTCAGCAGGAATTTTGTTATGGAGGTTCTTTCAGAAGAATGGATTCGTGACTTTATACAGGACTACACAGAAAGTATGTATTTAATTATTCAAAAATACAAATTGATAAAAATGTGGACGTTTTGGATGAGAGTTTGGAGCAAATTAACCAGTGCAATTATTCGGAAAATGGAATGGAGGACATACAAATAAAAGTGGATAAATATGAAGATTTGATCGTGAAGAAACAAGGTGATCTAAAGAAGTTTTCTTTAAATAGTTTGGATGAGCTGCCTGAATTTGTGCTACAGGAGATTGTCCCTCAAATGGAAAAGACTCACAAGCTTAATGTTTCCCAAGAGTTCTCTTTTTGGACTGATGGAATATACGGCAGTAATTTTTGGATTTCTGGACATAAGGAATTACTAGGAAATATTGTGATTGACTTTTTAAAAGGAGCAATGAAGGAAAGACAGAGATTAATGTACCAAAAAAAATGGCAAGAGACAAAAGTATTATTTTTGAAACAAGGTTTTTTAAAAATATTAATAAAAAATATTAGTGTCCCCGAAAGGCAATTTGTGATTATAAGAGACTAGATATTTGGATATACTGGATTTTGATGAGGAAGGACTAAAGTTGAATAGATATTGTAATTAATTAAATAATATTGTAATTTTCTCTATTGAAATTTTATAAATTTTATAATCTGTTGTATTGAATTTTAAATAGAATATTCTTGAAAGATCTTATGTAAGAAAGACTTGGGGGGGAAATTATATGGTTATATGGTTATAGAAGCTATAAGAGATATTCTCTGAACTGGATTGGATTTTTATGCTTTAGCTGGTTTTAAATATTTTAGGATTAATTTGTTCTACTGATTTATATATTTTATTACTGTTTATTGTTAATTTTTTGAAGGATTTGGTTATGTAAGGAGGAAGTCAGAGCTAGAGAGGGAGAATTGGTATAATAGTTTTGGGAAAAAAATTTTTTAGCATATGTTTGTTTTAGTTTTAACTATACCTTGTGTTTGTTCCGGGAAGCCAGGGGGGGAGGGGGAGGGGGTTTGTGAAGGGAGAGGGGTTGGGGGGAAAAGGGGGAAAAATTTTTTTCTTTGTAAAACTTTTTGAATAAAAAAAAAAAAGAAAAAAGAAAAGAAGGACTAGGGGAGACATGATAGCAGTGTTCCAATATCTCAGGGGCTGCCACAAAGAAGAGGGAGTCAAGCTATGCTCTAAAGCACCTGAAGGCAGGACAAGAAGCAACGGGTGGAAACTAATCAAGGAGCGAAGCAACTTAGAACTAAGGAGAAATGTCCTGATAGTTAGAACAATTAATCAGTGGAACAACTTGCCTCCAGAAGTTGTGAATGTTCCAATACTGGAAGTTTTTAAGAAGAGATTGGACAACTATTTGTCTGAACTCATATAGGGGTTCCTGTCTGAGCGAGGGTTGGACTAGAAGCCTTCCAAGGTACCTTCCAACTCTCTATTCTATTCTATTCTATTCTATTCTATTCTATTCTATTCTATTCTATTCTATTCTATTCTATTCTATAATTCTTTTATTCCAATCCCCTGCTCAGGTAGGAAACCCTGTACCATTTCAAACAAATGCTTGTCCACTCTCTTCTTAAAAATTTCAAGTGTTGGAACATGTACAACTTCTGGAGGCAAGTTGTTCCACTGATTAAATGTTCTCATTGTCAGGTAATTTCTCCTTAGTTCTAGGTTGCTTCTCTCCTTGGTTAGTTTCCGCCCGTTGCTTCTTGTCCTGCCTTCAGGTGCTTTGGAAAATACGATTAAGTTGTCCCTTTATAAAGACATTGAACAGTCTTGGTCTTTGTTTGTTTGTTAGTTAATCAAAGTTAACACCCACTCCTAATCAAGCAGAAAACAGAACAGCCCCCTTGTTAAAGCTTTCCAGCTTAATGAGGACTCATCAATGGAACAGATCAAGCATCACCTTAATTAAGAAATGTTTTAGCCTACTGTACTTCTAAATGTTCAAAGTGGCATTTAAAATATCCACTGTGCTCGCCTTCTTCAAATTTATTCAAAGGTGGCATTCAGAATACGGGAAGGACAAAAAAACAAACTTTTAAAAATACTGTAAACTTTTCTTGACGCAGGAAAAAGAACCAGCATGCATCTTTTAAAAAATTAAAATAAAAGCAAGACGCTAGATCTCATCGCAAAAGGAAGTTTGCAATTTTGTGGACAATGCTGCCATTGAAACTATTAAGCATAAATTCAGCATGTTTGGACTTTTCTTCTCTCCAGATCAGTGGCAAAAATGTTGCCTTTTGAAGTTTCTTTGTTTTATGTCATTTGCAGTGGGCATCTTACATCATGTTGTGCCTCGTCCGCTTTCCCCGCAGCCGGGCCCGTCTTATCTGCTTCCGAACGCTGAGGAATGTCCTAGCATGCCTCCCGGCCCCAGCCCTGGCTCCATGCCCAGACAGGCCGAGGAAGAAGAAGTACCTCCAGCCCCCAGCCCTGGCTCCATGCCCAGGCAAATGGAGCAACTAGACCCCTCCCCCTCCCCCACAGCATGTGAGCCTGAGGAAGGTCAATTACCAACAGCTGCAGACTGGAGTGACCCTCGCTTCAGGAGAATTGATAGGCGGCGTCAACAGAAGGAAGGGAGGGGCAGGCCTGGATAAGTGCTGAGTCATGGAGCCACACCCCATGGCCTATATAAAGGATCTGCTTTCTGGCATTCTCTGAGTCAGGCAAAGTCTACCTTATCTTGCTGAAGTCACTTTCTGGTCTCCTGCCTGCCTTGAGAACTTTGCTAGGACTTTGGCAGAGCTGCAGAGGCACGCCTGATTTGGATTTCCCTGACCCGGCCATCAGCGGAGGAGTGGGACACGACACATCAACATACAGGCAGCAAGATGGGGCAGGAGGAATAAAATAGTGGCTGCAGCTAACCAAATGAAGTTCCACCTTTTTTGCACATGTACATGTAGCCATCTTGACTATTTTGACATGGACACATGTGGGTGGAGTGACTTGCCTCCAGACGTTGTGGGTGCTCCAACACTGGACGTTTTAAAGAAGAAATTGGACAACCTTTTGTCTGAAATGGTATAGGTCTCCTGCTTGAACAGGGGGTTGGACTAGAAGATCTCCAAGGTCCCTTCCAACTCTGTTATTCTATTCTGTTCAGATGCTGAAGACCATGAATTCTTCTCCCACCTTAAGCATGAAAGTCAGTTGGGTGACTTTGGGCCAATTACCAAGAGACAGTAAGTTCTAGTCCCGCCTGGGCATGAAAACTGGCTGAGTGTCTTTGAGCCAATCACCGGGAGATGGTGAGTTCTATTCCTGCCTGAAGCATGAAAGCCAGTTGGATGACTTTGGGCCAATCGCCAAGAGACAGTAAGTTCTAGTCCTGCCTTAGGCGTGAAAGCCAACTGGGAGACTTTGGACAAATCATCAAGAGACTAACTTCTACCTGCCGTAGATATGTAAGCCGGCTGGGTAACTGGGCCAGTCCCTCTCTTCTCAGTCCAACCTACCTCACAGGGTTGTTGTGGGGAAAACAGGAAGAGGAGGAATGAGCATTAGGTATCTTCACTGTCTTCTGTCAACCCTGAAGCTAACCTGACCAAAGCCATCTTGGACCTTCAGTGCTAGCACACTGGAACTGAGGGATAGGGAGGAGGGAATTGAGATAGTTGGAACTTTGTAGCCAAAACAAAATACTTTCTCTTGAGAACCAAGGATATTTTCACATCTGGTCCCTGGAAGGAGGAATGATGTTACTGGACGGAACTGTGATTGGACCATGTGACTATTTTGAGAAAGTGAAAAACGGTTGCTTTTAATGAGGTGAAATCCGCGGGAACCCTCAGAGTCGGTTTTCACCAGATATGGTGTCAATATGATATTTCCAATAAAGCTACCCTTTGAGGAATCCAATTGCCTCAAAGTTTTGTTTGCTATGGGTCTATTACTTGAAACCCTGACATCTTCTACATGAATAATAAAGACTGGATAAAAATAAATACCGTGTTTCCCTGAAAATAAGACCCTGTCTTATATTTTTTTAAACCCCAAATAAGTGCTTGGCCTTACTCTTGGGAAAGTCTTATTATTTTGGGCCACATGGAGCAAGATGAGGATCCTCTTGCCGTCTTACCTGATTTCCAGCTCTGCCTCCCTAACCCTAACCAAAGGAAATGGCAGGGAACAACTGCGCATGCATTTAAATATTTTTGGGGAGGGCTTATTTTCGAGGGAAGGTTTATTTTTGGGGGAGGGCTTATTATCCAGGGAGGTCTTATTTTCGGGAAAACACGGTAATAAGAATAATAAATAGCTTTATGAGCTTGGTTGAAAAAATATTAGCCTAGGACCACCCATTCAGTTTCATGGGTCAGAAATTTGGGGTTTGCTCCTCCCTCCAAAGTCGGTAAAGTTTTCCCTCTTCCTAATTTATTCTACCACCCTTGAGATGTTTAGGAACCTTTGAAAGGGCTTCTCCGTTTCATCTCCCTTCGGGCTGCTTCCCTCCACGACTTTTGGATCTCTGCCACACCGATGTCTGAAAAACAATTTGGGATGCTTTCAAGGTAAACAGCCAGAAAGCTGAAATATGCTGTCCTTCACGGACGTTAATTCTTCAAATGGCAATCGGTTTCCACTAGCTTTTATTCGCCCGTGTTTAAATAAAACAGTAGGGCTTTATATAAAGATAAAAGAGGATTTTTATGTAAAAATAAAAGTGGCTTACATCTAATAAAATTGATGAGTTCATGATAGAAAAATAGACCAGGAGCTCTAACAGCAAATGCTGAATGTGTTTATACAATCACACAGTGAGAAGGAAACTCTAAAGGTCATCTAGTCCAGCTATTTGCTGACATAGGACACTTGCTGCCCCGGCCTTTGTGGTCGGTGGACATCCAGACTCTGGTTAAAGATCTTCAAGAAAAAAGAATACACTACTTCCTACTTCAAAAGAATCCATACTATGCACGCAATTGCAACTCTTCACCTCACAAAGAAATTCCTTCTAATAAAGATAAAGGTTCTCCTCATACATATATGCTAGTCGTTCCTGACTCTAGGGGCTCATTTCCATTTCAAAGCCGAAGAGCCAGCGCTGTCCAAAGACGTCTCCGTGGTCATGTGGCCGGCATGACTGAACACCAGAGGTGAACGGAACACTTGTTCTGTCTCCTTCTCCACTTCAGATCCACGAGTTGGCCTTCAGCCAGCAGATTCACGGCTCTTATCAGTCCTGGCAGAGAAATTGTAGCTGCCTGCCAAAGTTCAAACAAATGACTCACGTAGCAAGACTTTCAGCTCTTTTTGAAACGGATCAGCTAAACTTTGCTTCCCGTAGAGTGAGAGCAGTCCCAAAACTCCTTATATATCCTGTGGGGTGGGGGCTCCTGCCTCACCCTTCCTTTTGATGACACCGCCTCTCTAATCTTCTGAAGCACGGGTCAAGCCAAGCTTGATTATTATTATCAGCTGGGTCTGAAGGCATAGCCTGGGGAAGGGAGGAATCAGGGGATGACGGCCTCATTACGTCCTCCGACTGGTTTGGTTCTGGCTCCTGGAGCTGAGCCAAAGGAATCGGTGCTCCCGAGGTAAGCCTTACCGGCCCTTTCCCCTCACTTTCTCTGAGTCACTGTTGGGCATGGGGCCAGGTTCGGGGGCTGGAGTCATAACAACGCTGTTACCCTCCCACCAAAGATGGTCCCTATTTTTCTACTTGCATTTTTTACGTGCTTTCGAACTGCTAGGTTGGCAGAAGCTGGGACAAGTAAGGGGAGCTCACCCTGTTAAGTGGCACTAGGGATTCGAACAGCTGAACTGCCGACCTTTCGATCAACAAGCTCAATATCTTAGCCGCTGAGCCACAGCGTCCCTTCTTTCCTTCTAATATTTAACCCAAATTCTCTTTCATCAGCCACCATCTTTTTGCTCGACAATTCCATATATATTCCAATTCAGGACAAAAATGTATACAAATCCCGATTTCAAAAAAATGTAGCTTTCAAACAAATTAAGGTTTCTAACCCATGTAAGAATATTTTTATGATATGGAATTAGAATATTTTATTGCCTCCTTTTGTTTTACTGTAAGATTAGTTGTCTGTCTTATTACTTCATGGTTCACAGAATTTGAAAGTATTTCATCCAGGAAAGTGAGATAAGGATTCTCCTTAGATAATTTTTTTCAGAAAACCTAAAGGCCATGGCAAGGAAGGAAATTCGTTATGGAGGTCATCCTTGAATTACATTCATTCATTTAGCAACCATTCAAAGTTACAATGGCCCTGAAAAAAATTACTTGCAGTCCTCACACTAATGACCGTCAAAACATCCTCAGGATCACATGATCAAAATTCAGGCAGTTGACAACCTGTATTTATAATATAATATAACAAGGGACCTTGGAGGCCTTCTAGTCCAGCTATTTGCTGACATAGGACACTTGCTGCCCCGGCCTTTGTGGTCGGTGGACATCCAGACTCTGGTTAAAGATCTTCAAGAAAAAAGAATACACTACTTCCTACTTCAAAAGAATCCATACTATGCACGCAATTGCAACTCTTCACCTCACAAAGAAATTCCTTCTAATAAAGGTAAAGGTTCTCCTCGTACATATATGCTAGTCGTTCCTGACTCTAGGGGCTCATCTCCATTTCAAAGCCGAAGAGCCAGCGCTGTCCAAAGACGTCTCCGTGGTCATGTGGCCGGCATGACTGAACACCAGAGGTGAACGGAACACTTGTTCTGTCTCCTTCCCCACTTCAGATCCACGAGTTGGCCTTCAGCCAGCAGATTCACGGCTCTTATCAGTCCTGGCAGAGAAATTGCAGCTGCCTGCCAAAGTTCAAATAAATGACTCACATAGCAAGACTTTCAGCTCTTTTTGAAACGGATCAGCTAAACTTTGCTTCCCGTAGAGTGAGAGCAGTCCCAAAGCTCCTTATATATCCTGTGGGGTGGGGCTTCTGCCCCACCCTTCCTTTTGATGACACCGTCTCTCTAATCTTCTGAAGCGCAGGTCAAGCCAAGCTTGATTATTATTATCAGCTGGGTCTGAAGGCATAGCCTGGGGAAGGGAGGAATCAGGGGATGACGGCCTCATTACGTCCTCCAACTGGTCTGGTTCTGGCTCCTGGAGCCAAGCCAAAGGAATCGGTGCTCCCGAGGTAAGCCTTACCGGCCCTTCCCCCTCACTCTCTCTGAGTCACTGTTGGGCATGGGGCCAGGTTCGGGGGCTGGAGTCACAACAACGCTGTTACCCTCCCACCAAAGGTAGTCCCTATTTTTCTACTTGCATTTTTTACGTGCTTTCGAACTGCTAGGTTGGCAGAAGCTGGGACAAGTAAGGGGAGCTCACCCCGTTAAGTGGCACTAGGGATTCGAACCGCTGAACTGCCGACCTTTCGATCAACAAGCTCAATATCTTAGCCACTGAGCCACAGTGTCCCTTCTTTCCTTCTAATATTTAACCCAAATTCTCTTTCATCAGCCAGCATCTTTTTGCCCGACAATTCCATGTATATTCCAATTTAGGATAGAAATGTATAGAAATCCCGATTTCAAAAAAATGTAGCTTTCAAACAAATTAAGGTTTCTAACCCATGTAAGAATGGGTTACCTACCCTCTGGAACGAACTTCCCCCTGGTTTACGCCAAATATCTGACCTTCGGATCTTCCGCCGCGAATTGAAAACACATCTATTTATTCGCGCGGGGCTGGCTTAAATTTCTCTTGGTTTTTAAACTTCTATTATGAATTTTAATGGGTTTTTAGTTTTTATATGTTTTAAAGTCTTAGGCCAATTGTGTAATAAGTTTTTAATTCTTATTTATAATATAATATAACAAGGGACCTTGGAGGCCTTCTAGTCCAACCCCCTGCCCAGGCAGGAAACCCTACACCATCTCAGTCAGATGGTTATCCAACATTTTCTTAAAAATTTCCAGTGTTGGAGCATTCACAACTTCTGCAGGCAAGTCGTTCCACTTATTAATTGTTCTAACTGTCAGGAAATTTCTCCTTAGTTCTAAGTTGCTTCTTTCCTTGATCAGTTTCCACCCATTGCTTCTTGTTCTACCCTCAGGTGCTTTGGAGAATAGTTTGACTCCCTCTTCTTTGTGGCAGCCCCTGAGATATTGGAACACTGCTATCATGTCTCCCCTAGTCCTTCTTTTCATTAAACTAGACATACCGAGTTCCTGCAACCGTTCTTCATATGTTTTAGCCTCCAGTCCCCTAATCATCTTTGTTGCTCTTCTCTGCACTCTTTCTAGAATCTCAACATCTTTTTTACATCGTGGCGACCAAAACTGGATGCAATATTCCAAGTGTGGCCTTATCAAGGCATTATAAAGTGGCACTAACACTTCACGTGATCTTGATTCTATCCCTTTACAAGGGTTGCAGCATCTTAAGGTCATGTGAGCCCCATATGTGACTTTCTCAGCTTTTCCAACAAAATTAGGCACGATTCACTTAACAGCCATTGTGCTTAGCATTAGAAGTGTTTTTCCCAGTTGCGGTTGTAAGTTGAGAACTACCTGTATATCACAGGACATCACCATCACTTCTTCTATCTGTAGCAGCTGATGATAAAGGATGCTAAATAGCATTTATCCTTCCTCCTGCAGTTTATTTTCCTCCCTTTTCTCCATCTAATGCAAAGATTTAAGATTGGCATGCATGAAAGCATGTGGAAGGAAAGATGTGAAATAAAGATAATAAGTAAAGGAATGAAAAAATGTGGCAAAACATATGAAACACAAGCACAAGAAAAAAATAACACATTAGCAGAAGGTAAAGGAATGCTGTGGATGTAATTTACTTGGACTTCAGTAAAGCATTTGATAAAGAAGACCATAAGATAGAAAAATGTGGGTTAGACAGCATCACCACCAGATGGATTCGTAACTGGCTGACCAACCTCACTCAATATGTAGCCCTCAATGGAACTACATCTACATGGAGGGAAATATACAGTGGGGTACCCCAAGGCTCTGTTTTAAGCCCAGTATTCTCCAATATCTTCACCAATGATTTGGACGAGGGGATAGATGGGGAACACATCAAATTTACAGATGATGCCCTGTTAGCAGGAATAGCCAACAACCCAGAAGATGGACTTAAGATACAGAAGGATCTTGGCAGATCCCTTGAACATTGGTGCTATCTAATAAAATGAAATTCAATGGTGAAAAAAGTAAGGGTCTACATTTACGCAAGAAAAACAAAATGCACAGGTATAGTATAGGTGGTACCTGGCTCAATAGTAATTACTATGAGAGGGATCTTGGAGTCCTAGTGGACAATCACTTAAATATGAGCCAGCAGTGGGCTGCAGCTGTCAAAAAAGCCAACATAGTTCTAGGCTGCATTTCTCCTTATTTCTAGGTTGCTTCTCTCCTTGATTAGTTTCCATCCATTGCTTCTTGTCCTGCAAAATTCAGCATTAACACAATTGGGAGGGTCTTTCTCTAGCTTTCTAGCCTTTAAGATTTTGAAGAAAATTATATGTGTTCGCTTTTTGAGAAATTCTGGCATTAACTGGAAGAATTTCTGAAATCATATTCAGACTTAATTTGCCAGCATGTGATTAGCAACATTTGACTTCACTGTGTTTTTCTCCTCAATCTTATGCTGTCAAAGAGGCAAGCAATGAAAAATGTTGTTTAAATTCTTTTTTGTAGGTTGATGAAGGAGTTGGCTTTGATAATCTCCAGGAGCTCTCCAGGTATTAGCCATTAACTGAAAGTAATTTGAAAGCATTTGTAAAATATTTAAAAGTGCTACAGAAAAATCAGAATTCTCCATATGCTACCTCGATGATGCTTCCAGGAAGTTCCATAAATCAGAGCAGCAAAGCAACAGGCCCCTTCCCACAGGTGCTCACATTCAGAAGTAGATAATGTAACTCTATTCTTGGTGTTCCGAGCCTGTTTCGTGGTAGTGATTCAAAGCTTTGAACTGGAAGCTGAGAGATTGCAAGTTTTAATCCTGCCTTAGGCACAATAGCCAGCTCTGGGTGACCTTGAGCCAGTCCCTCTCTCTCTCAGCCCTCGAAAGAAGACAGCAAGGGCAAGTCGCTTCTGGAAACGTGACTAGAAAACATTACAGAATTATCCGTGTACTAACCAGGAGTCAAGACTCGTTTGAAAACACACATGCTGAGTTTCATTTGCAAGATTAAACACAATTTAATTTAGCAACTGGTCAATCACCTGCTTCTGAACCCCACAGAGTGGAGCAGATGGGAAGTCTCAGCAATGCTCTATAACGTGGGGAATGGGGACCCCTGGAGGCCCCCCAAGACTCTTTCGGGGTATTGACAAACTCAAATTTTTAAAAATCCAGGTAGTCCTCAATTTACGACTGGATGCTTAGTGACCGTTCAGAGTTAGAATGGATCTACCTGGGGGTACTTATGAAATTCCCAGTTCTGAAGTTCCAATGGCTGCCCCACCCACCTAAGTAGTCACATGACTGCATGCTGGGCGCTCAGCAGCTGGCCCACATTTACAGATGTTTGCAACGTTCCCGCGGTCGTACAACCACGTTTTATGATGGTTTTACCTCAAACTGGCATTTACTTCCAGTTTTCAGCAAAACCAGACCACAGTAAATCATCTGTTTGCTTAACGACTGCCACAAAAAAAAGGTTGTAAAATTGGATCGGTCATTTCATAACTGTCACAATCTATGTCTATGATGGGCAGGCTCCATTACAGTCATAAGTTGAGGACTCTCTATATTTTAACACGTCTCCATTTAATTTCTAATACGATAAACATTGAGAGAGATATAACCCATACAAACCAAAGCTCCTCAGTCATTTTTAAGGAGATAAAAACATCATTAAAAAAGGACAGCAAAGAATGTTCTTTCTGCGCCAACTCAGTAAGCTCAAACTGCCCAAGGAGCTGCTGATTCAGTTCTACAGAGGAATTATTGAGTCTGTCATTTGCACCTCTATAACTGTCTGGTTCGGTTCTGCAACCCAACAAGAAAAACACAGACTTCAGAGGATAATTAGAACTGCAGAAAAAATAATTGCTACCAACCTGCCTTCCATTGAGGACCTGTATACTGCACGAATCAAGAAGAGGGCCGTGAAAATATTTACAGACTCCTCGCATCCAGGACATAAACTGTTTCAACTCCTACCCTCAAAACGACGCTATAGAGCACTGCACACCAGAACAACTAGACACAAGAACAGTTTTTTCCCGAAGGCCATCACTCTGCTAAACAAATAATTCCATCAACACTGTCAAACTATTTACTGAATCTGCACTACTATTAATCTTCTCATAGTTCCCATCACCAATCTCTTTCCATTTATGACTGTATGACTATAACTTGTTGCTGGCAATCCTTATGATTTATATTGATATATTGACCATCAATTGTGTTGTAAATGTTGTACCTTGATGAACGTATCTTTTCTTTTATGTACACTGAGAGCATATGCACCAAGACAAATTCCTTGTGTGTCCAATCACACTTGGCCAATAAAAATTCTATTCTATTCTAAATGTTTGAGAACTGCTGCTTTACAGCAACCAGTGTACCAAGGTAGAACTTGATGCTTCCATTTAGTTATCCTATCCTATTTAATAAGTGCAGCTAAGCTCATTCTCTCCTCCATCAATTTAGTGGGAGTTTTGTTTTGTTCCCCCTCCCTTCCCCACTGCTAGTCATCAAAGCTAATTTGGAAAGGCTTTCATCATTTAGTGGCTTGCTCTCTCACCCACCCCCCACTCCCCACCCCACCCGTTTTAAAAGAAAAGCAAATTTTTCCATGCTGAAGAGGAAGAATTCATTAGCTCATTGTAGCTCTCATTACATTTGCCTGTGGGATGATCAATAGTTTTCAGCAGTTGGTACTTGGCAATTTTTATTAATTTCCCCCTTCCCTCCCCAAGCAGCTATTATTGTAATTGATTTTCCTTTTGCAAGAGCAGCTGGTGGTTTATTTTATTTCTTTTCTTTCCGCAATGATAGCAGGGCAGACGGGGAAGAGTTAGCAAGGGAAGGGAATATCCTATATATTTATGTCCCCTACTCAAAATTCCTGCATTGAAAAATTATGCGTGGTCATCATCAGCTCCGAATTGGCATCCCTAGCCTATGAAACTCACTGTAGGTAAGTGATTTTCATGGCTAAACAGTGGCTATACAGTGATTTTCTCTATAAAAAGGCAAAGGCAAACTTATTGGCCCTAATTTATATTAGTTGAGGGACTGCCTCCACCGGATTATAGTCCTTGATTTACGACCACAATTAAGCCCAAAATTTCTGTTGCTCAGTGAGACAGTTGTTCAATGGGTTTCGCCCCATTTTATGACCTTTCTTGCCACAGTTGTTAAGTGAACCACTGCAGTGGTCAAGTTAGTAACATGGTTACTAGTCAATCTAGCTTCACCATTGACTTTATTTTTTATTTATTATTTTTATTTATTTATTTGTCACAACAATATATATAAGCATAAGCATGAAATAACTATACGATATATAAGCATATATATAAGCATAAGTATGTAATAACTATATTAATTGGATATAATGAAAGGGAACATTAGGATAGGAACGGTAGGCACGCTTGTACTCTTATGCACGCCCCTTTTGCAGTGGTGGGATTCAGCCAGTTCGCACCACTTCGGGAGAACCGGTTGTTAACTTTCTGAGCAGTTTGGTGAACTGGTTGTTGGAAGAAATCATTAGGCAGAGAACCGGTTGTTAAATTATTTGAATCCCACCACTGCCCTTTTGACTTTGCTTGCCAGAAGGTCACAAAATGTGATCACATGATTCCAGAATGTCTATGGAGATTCTCAGTCATCCAGGTCATGGTTGTCTGAAAGGTGTTTTCTTTCAAGAGGCAGCTGGACTTTCTAGTTTGTCTTTGAAGACGTTTCGCTTCTTATCCAAGAAGCTTCTTCAGCTCTGAAGAAAAACCAGAAAGTCCAAAGCACCTTTAGGACACGATTCCAGGAGACTGCAACCATCATAAATATGAACCAGGTGCCAAGCGTCCACATCAGGGGTGAAATGCTCCTGGTTCGGACCGGATCGGTTGATCCAGTAGCGATGGCAGCGGGTGGTTCGGAGAACCGGTAGCAAAAATCCCTGCCCCCCCCCACGCCCAGCTGAGCCACGCGATCATCAGAGGTTTTTGGGGGTTTTTTACTTTTAAAAGCATTTTTTCTGGCTGAAAAAATGCTTTTAAAAGTAAAAAAAAGCCTCTGATGATCGCACGGTTCAGCTGGGCTTATTAGAGGCTTTTAAAAGCATTTTTTCTACAACTTCTTCATCCGAAGAGGTTGTAGAAAAAATGCTTTTAAAAGGCTCTGGAGATCCCAGCTGAGTTGCCTGATCGTCAGAGGCTTTTTTCCTTTTCAAGGCAAAAAAAAATGCTTTTAAAAGGAAAAAAAAGCCTCTGACAATCAGGCAACTCAGCTGGGATCGTCAGAGCCTTCTAAAAACATTTTTTTACAACAGCCGCAGAGGTTGTAGAAAAAATGCTTTTAAAAGTAAAAAACAAAATTAGTCACGCCTAGCCTGTCACATTGCCCACCACCACCACCAAACCACGCCCACAGAACCGGTATTAACAGATTTTACATTTCACCGCTGGTGCAAATGTTGATCATGTGACCATGGGGATACTGCAATGGACATAAGTATGAAAAATGGTCATAAGTCACTTTTTTCAGTGCCGTTGTAACTTTGAAGGGTCACTAAACAAATGGTTGTAAATCCAGAACTACCTGTACATTAGGTATCCCATTAGGTATGGGTATCCCATTAGGATACCCATTAGGTATCCCATTAGGTCTGGCAGAAGAGACATGCTAGAGGTCCCATCTGTGAAATAATTACTTCTGGCATGTAATGGTATGTGGGAAAAACCTTGTGTGATTAGAGTCAGCATAGCCAGCAGCTGCATAATGGATGGGGCAAGTTTCCTGGACTGTAAAGCAGAGAATAGAATAGAATAGAATAGAATAGAATAGAATAGAATAGAATAGAATAGAATAGAATAGAATAGAATAGAATAGAATAATAGCTTTATTGTCACTTTGAATGTATATTAATCATCATACATTAAAATGAAATTTCACTGTATACAGCTCTCAAAGGGTTACCACCTCCAATATGTACTACATAAACATGACAAAATAAATAAATACCAAATTATGCATACACCCACATATATTATATGACACAGAGTAACAACATAGTCTAGTTTGTATGTATACATGTACATAGCGAGAAAAACGGATCTTGCTAGTTTAACCAAACGGATGGCATAGGGAACAAAGCTGTTACCGACTCTGGTAGTCCTTCCAGAAATACTTCGAAACCTCCTCCTAGAGGGGAGCAACAGAAACAGACCGTAACGTGTGGAGTCTCTAACAATGATTTGAGCTCTAAGCACATAGCGCTTATAAGCAGTATCCTGAATAACAGGAAGCGAGCTTCCTATAATCTTCTCAGCTGTCCTTACCACTTTCTGTATGGACTTTCTATCTGAAGGAAGAATATTTTTATTGTTGTTCAGTTGCTAAGTCTTGTCCTACTCTTTGCAACCCCATGGATCAAAGCACACCAGGCCTCCCTATCCTCCACCATCTCTTGGAGTTTGCCCAAATTCATGTTCATTGCATCGAGGACACTATCTAACCATCTCCTCCTCTGCCGTCTCATTCTCCTTTAGCCTTCCATCTTTCCCAGCATCAGGGTCTTTTCCAATGAATCCTCTCTTCTCCTTGGGTGGCCAGAGCATCTGAGCTTCAACTTCAGCTTCTGTCCTTCCAAAGGACAGCCGGGGTTGATTTCTTTTAGGATTGACTGATTTGATCTCCTTGCAGTCCAAGGGACTCTCAAGAAATTTTTCCAGCACCACAATTCGAAAGCATCAGTTCTTTGGTGCTCAGCTTTCCTTATGGTCCAACTCTCACAGCCATGCATTACTATTGGGAAAATCATAGCTTTGACTATACAGATCTTTGTCGGCAAGATGATGTCGCTGTTTTTTAATACGCTGTCTAGGTTTGCCATAGCTTTCCTTTCAAGGAGCAAGCATCTTTTTAATTTGGAGGAAAATATACTTTCTTGTAATGGGACGCGGTGGCTCAGGGGCTAAGACGCTGATCTTGTCGATTGAAAAGTCAGCAATTCAGCGGCTCGAATCCCTAGTGCTGCCGTGTAATGGGGTGAGCTCCTGTTACTTGTCGCAGCTTCTGCCAACCTAGCAGTTCGAAAGCATGTAAAAAATGCAAGTAGAAAAAATAGGGACCACCTTTGGTAACAGCGTTCCGTGCACCTTTGGCGTTGAGTCATGCCGGTCACATGACCACGGAGATGTCTTCGGACAGCGCTGGCTCTTTGGCTTTGAAACGGAGATTAGCACCACCCCTTATAGTTGGGAACGACTAGCACGTATGTGCGAGCGGAACCTTTACCTTTCCTTATACTTTATTGTAAACATTAACAGAAACTTGAAAGTCTGAAAGTACAATTCTCCTTCCCAGAGTCTCCTTCTGTGACTTGGTTGGCTATATAAATGTGATAAATAAACAATTATTTATCCTTAGGCAGCATTTTGCCTTGTGTTCCCAAGATGCTAAAGGCAAATGAGGCAGGAAGAGATGTTGGTAGATTTCCAGATCGCATCTACCTTGCCTCTGGAAATCGAGTGTTGGGCTCCATTAAACTTACTTTAATCCCAACAGGCCCAGAGGTGGGTTTCAGCAGGTTCTGACCAGTTCTGGAGAACCGGTAGCAGAAATTCTGAGTAGTTCGGAGAACCAGTAGTAAAAATTCTGACTGGCCCCGTTCCCATCTATTCTCTGCATCCCAAGTCCCAGTTGATGGGGAGGAAATGGGGATTTTACAGTATCCTTCCCCTGCCACGCCCACCAAGCCATGCCACGCCCACCAAGCCACGGCCACAGAACTAGTAGTAAAAAATTTTGAAACCCACCACTGAACAGGCCATTACTTAGTCTCTAAGATTAGGAAACAGCAGGGGTGAAATGTAAAAATTCTTACTACCGGTTCCGTGGGCGTGGTTTGGTGAGGGGGGGTGTTAATGTGACTGGGTAGGCGTGGCCACCTTTTTTTTTCTTTTAAAAACATTTTTTCTACAACCTCTTCCACCAAAGAGGTTGTAAAAAAAAATAAAAGGGTTCTGACGATCCCAGCTGAGCCACGCGATCATCAGAGGCTTTTTTTTTTACTTTTAAAAGCATTTTTTTCAGCCAAAGAAAAAATGCTTTTAAAAGTAAAAAAAAAAAAACCTCTGATGATCGCATGGCTCAGTTGGGTATGGGCAGGGAGGGGCAGGGATTTTTGCTACCGGTTCTCCGAACCACCCGCCGCCATCACTACCGGATCGGGCAATCCGGTCCGAACCGGGAGCATTTCACCCCTGGGAAACAGTAATGTTGGCTTGGCTCAGCCATTACTTTGAGCTACTGCACACTAAAATAGGGTTACGTCACCACGGATCAACAAGAGGACTCAGTCTGTTCTCTCTCAGCCCAAATAGTGATGTCATGGTGAAGATGCTGGACTAAGAGCAGGGACGGGAATTTCCTAGGGGATTCTGGGCCAGACCCTCTCCCTCAGCCCTAGAGACAGTTTGGTCTAGAGTAGAAAATACATAGAACAGAATAATAGGAATGAAAGGGACCTTGGAGATCCTCTCGTCCAACCTCCAGGAGAGCCTATACCATGGCTGGCTGGGGAATTCTGGAAGTTGAAGTCCACCAGTCTTAAAGTTGCTAAGTTTGGTGACTCCTGGCCTATGCCATTCCAGACAAATGGCAGTCCAGTCTCTTTTTGAAAACCTTCAGTGATGGAGCTCCCACACTTCTGGAGGCAAGTCGTTCCCCTGATTAATTGATCTCACTGTCAGGAAATTTCTTTTTAGTTCTAGGTTAGATCATTCTTTAATTATAGGATAGGATAGGATAGGATAGGATAGGATAGGATAGGATAGGATAGGACAGGACAGGACAGGACAGAATAGAATAGAATTCTTTATTGGCCAAGTGATTGGACATATAAGGAATTTGTCTTTGGTGTATATACTCTCAGTGTACATAAGGAGAATAAAATACATTCATCAAGAATAAAAAGATACAACACTTAGTGATAGTCGAGATTACTAATAAGCTATCAAATCGTACTAGGAAACAAAACAATATAAATTGGAAAATACAAGCGACATGGTTATATTAATTAAGTGGGAAGAGATAGATACTAGTAAGGAAGAGAAGAATAATAGTAATACAGTCTTAGTAAATTTTTTGACAGTGTTGAGGGAATTAGTTGTTTAGCAGAGTGATGGCGTTCGGGAAGAAACTGTTCTTGTGTCTTGTTGTTCTGGTGTGCAGTCCTCTGTAGCATCGTTTTGAGGGTAGGAGTTGAAACAGTTTATGTCCAGGATGTGAGGGATCTGTAAATATTTTCACGGCCCTCTTTTTGACTCGTGCAGTATACAGGTCCTCAATGGAAGGCAGATTGGTAGCCATTGTTTTTTCTGAAGTTCTAATTATCCTCTGAAGTCTTATGTTCTATCCAGAACTTTCTGTCCTACTCTCAGGTGCTTTGGAGAATAAATTGATTCCTCTTGTCTATATCAGCCACTCAAGTACTGGAAGATTGCTATTGTATCACCCCAGTCCTTCTCTTCGTTAGACTAGACATCTTCAATTCCTGCAACCATTCACCATATGTTTTGTTTTGTTTTTATTTATTTATTTATTTATTTTGTCAAGCATATATAAGATAACAAGTAAAAGTATAAATATAATTTGAATACATGAAAAGAGTAAGTAAAAAGGAATATTAGGACAGGGACGGTAGGCATGCGGGTTCACTTATGCACGCCCCTTACAGACCTCTTAGAAACGGGGTGAGGTCAACAGTAGATAGTTTAAGGTTAAAGTTTTGGGGGTTTGGGGAAGAAACTACAGAGTCAGGTAGTGCATTCCAGGCATTGACCACTCTGTTACTGAAGTCATATTTTCTGCCATCAAGTTTGGAGCGGTTTACTTTGAGTTTGTATCTATTATTACCTCATGTATTTTTGTGGTTGAAGCTGAAGTAGTCATTGACAGGTAGGACATTGTGGCAGATAATTTTATGTACTATGCTTAGGTCAGATTAAAGTCGGCGTAGTTCTAAATTGTCTAAGCCCAAAATTTGGAGTCTAGTGGTATAAGATATTTTATTGCAGGTAGAGGAGTGGAGGAGTCTTCTCGTAAAATATCTCTGGACTCTCTTGATTGTATTTATGCCCGATATGCAGTGCAGGTTCCAGACAGATGAGCTGTATTCAAGAATTGGTCTAGCAAATGTTTTGTGTACTCTAGTTAGTAGTACAATATTACCAGAGAAGAAGCTATGCAAGATTAGGTTAACAACTGTTAATACCATTTTTGCAATGTTGTTTTAGCCTCCATTCCCTTAATCATCTTTGTTGCTCTTGTCTATATTCTTTCTAGAGTCTCCACATCTTTTTTTTGCATTCTGATGACCAGAACTGAACACAGTATTCCAAGTATGACTCACTTGTGCAGTATAAAGCGGAACTATCACTCCTAGACTGAGGGAGAAGACACAGGTTCTTGTCTGCCTCAGCCACAGAAGCTCATTGGCTGACTTTGGACCAGTCCCTCTCCTCTGCACAAACAGCCATAGTTGGAAAGGGTTGAGGAATAGAGAGACCCTGGTTCTAATTCTATTAAAACTGAAAATATGTTGATATGAACTAGCTGTATATGAAGCTTCCCACAAACATTGGGATAGGATAGGATTGAAACAGGGGATGAGTAGTAAGGATGGATTAGCACTTGGCAGGAAAGATCTGTTTTGTATTTAGCTTGCTTTATTACTTGTTTTGAGCCACCTAGAATCATTATGTGAGATAGGCAGCCAAGTAAGTTCTATCAATCAATCAATCTCCACTGGCCACAACTTAGTCTCCCCTAACCAGTGTCCCCTTTTACACTTAAGCAAGAAAAATCAAATACACAGATATAGAAGAGGTGGTACCAGTTGTGACCTAGGCCCAAGTAATTATTACCAGACACAATCAGCCCTAAACAAACATATTTTATTAGAACAGCTGAGAATCACTTCATTCTCAGCTTAGTCCAAATTAATTGCAACACAAAGTCCTTCAGAAAAAGTCCTTCGGCCTTATCACAAACCTTTGTCTTCTTTGGCAACCTGCCAAAGGATTTTCTTGGCAAGAACCCCAGGAAGTTCAGAAACAGAAGACACCAATAAGAAACAATTGTAGCAACGTTGCTTTCCTACAAAGAACCCAAGAGCCATTGCTGCTCTTTTAAGCCTTATGTGAGGGGCCAATCATCTCCTGGCCTTACTCCCGAGTCATCCTTTTTGCTTTAGCTGCTCTTGCCTTCTGGCAGCTCTTCACATGCGTGCACTAGGAACAGGCTCCTCCTGTTCCTCTGCCTCTCTGCTGTCCGCCTCTGGAGGCTTCAGAGTCCACACATCGCTCCCAGATGGCCCTGGCCCCATCTCTGCCTCCTATGCAGAACCCCCGTCTGGGCCTTCCCCTGACTCCAGGACTGATCCATTGTCCTCCCCAGCCTCCTCACTGTCTGACTCCGCTGCCAGCTTCGCAGGCTGCTGTGGACCACAACAGTACCTGGTTCAACAGCAGTAACTGTGGGAGGAATCTAAGAGTCCTAGTACACAACCACATATGTATGAGCTGGCAGGGTGTTGCAGCTGCCAAAAAGGCGAATGCAGTCCTAGGCTGCATTAACAGGAATAGTTTCAAGATCACATGAAGTGTTAATACCATTATATATTGCTTTGCTAACACCATATTTGAAATATTGTGTCCAGTTTTGTTCACCACAATACCAAAAAGATGTTGAGACTCTAGAAAGTGTACCGTACAGAGAAGAGCAACAAAAATAGGGAACAAAATATGCACATGGTTGCAGGAATCAGGTATGTTCAGTTTAATAAAATGAAGGACTAGATGTGACTTGATAGCAGTCTTCCAATATTTGAGGGGCTGCCACAGAGTGGAGAGGGGTCTTCTTCCTATATACATATATGCTTATACCTCCTTATATTTACCCATATATGTGTTTATATATTATATAATCTTTTTGTATGATACCTACATATATTGTTATGACAAAATAAATAAATAAATAAATAAATAAACCTATTCTCCAAAGCATCTAAAGGCAGGATAAGAAGCAATGAATGGAAACTTATCCAGTCTAGAACTAAGGAGAACTTTCCTGACAGTGAGAACAATTAATCAGTGGAATGGCTTGCCTTCAGGAGCTGTGGTTGCTCCATCACTGGAGATTTTTAAGAAGAGATTGGACAGCCATTTGTCCAGAATGGGGTCTCCTGTTTTAGTAGGAGGTTGGATTACAAGACCTCCAAGGTTCCTGCCCACTGAAAATTGGACTTGGGGGAGAGTTTTAAATGTATTTCAAGGAGTTTTGGATTGAAACTTAGCAGCCAGATATGTAATTGTTGATTTCTCCTGGCAAATGAGCAGGCTGAAAAACCGGCACCGAAAGCATTGAAGGGAACCACGGTTGGCCACCACCCAAAATAGCTAAGGGTTAAAAGAGATAAGCGACACATGCAGCGTCCTTTTATGTTGCAAACCTCAAGGGGAATCGAGCATCAGTGAAGAACATAACTTAGCACATACCCAGAGATGCCCTTTTAACTCCCACAATTGCCAAGGCCGTGCAATTAAAATAGAGGATGGGTTTGAATTGCAATGAGCTTTTAAATTAAGCTCTTTTTCCCCTGCAAATCATTATGCACAAAACAGGTCTGCGATGTTATTTTGGGATTGAGTTCTTTGACTACAGTCAAGGGGATAAATCCTCTTCCCCCCACCCCCCCACCTCCACAGTCCTTTTATGGGAGCCAGGACTTAAATAGATAACAGTTTGTGAAAGGTTTATCGATCCCCCAGGCAGGAGACAACAAAAAAAAGAAACTTCTTTTATTCTCGAAAATTAACTTATACATAAAGCTGTTCGTCTGACTCACGCGCAAGGCTCCCCTTTGGCAATTACTTAAAAGGGACTGGAGAGACCAAAGAGAAGCTACACTGGTTGGATTTCTGCTTGCTGGAATTAAAAGCATTGCTTCCCTGTCAGAGGAGAATTTGCCCTTCTATGGAAAAGCAAGAAAGATACGCAAAGAGAGGAAGAAACCCCCCCCCCACAATCTTTGGGGCAGGTAGGTATATTTTGAATTTGGAGCAGATTGTCACTTTCAGCAAATGATGGATGAGGGCCTCTGGTGGCTCAGCAGACTAAGTCTGTCTGTCATTAACACAGCTGCTTGCAATTACTGCAAGTTCAAGTCCCACCAGGCCCAAGGTTGACTCAGCCTTCCATCCTTTATAAGGTAGGTAAAATGAGGACCCAGATTGTTGGGGGCAATAAGTTGACTTTTTATATAATATACAAATGGATGAAGACTATTGCTTAACACTGTGTAAGCCGCCCTGAGTCTTCGGAGAAGGGCGGGATATAAATTCAAATTAAAAAAAAAAAGACGCATCACAGAGATCCCTGCAAAAGGTAAAGGTTCCCCTTGCACATATGTGCTAGTTGTTGCTGACTCTAGGGGGCGCTGCTCATCTCCGTTTCAAAGCCGAAGAGCCAGCGCTGTCCGAAGACGTCTCCGTGGTCATGTGGCCGGCATAACTCAATGCCAAAGGCGCCAGGAACGCTGTTACCTTCCCACCAAAGGTGGTCCCTATTTTTCTACTTGCATTTTTTACGTGCTTTCGAACTGCTAGATTGGCAGAAGCTGGGACAAGGAACGGGAGCTCACCATGTTATGCGGCACTAGGGATTCAAACCACTGAACTGCCGACCTTTCGATCGGTAAGCTCAGCGTCTTACCCACTAAGCCACTGCGTCCCAGAGACCCCTGTATCAGAAGGTAAACCAGTGAGTGTGTTCCTATTACCCACTTTCAATTTGCTTTGATGCCCCTCACTCCCTCAGGGTCTGTTTCTGCTTTCTTTCTGAGCAAGAGAACTCGCTTCCAATGCAATAAAAATCTGAAATTACTACAGGTAATCCTCAACTTACAACAGTTCGTTTAGTGACCGTTCAAAGTGACAATGGCACTAAAAAATGTGACTTACGGCCATTTTTCACACCTTTGCAGCCTCCCCATGATCACGTGATCAGAATTCAGATGCCTGGCAACTGGTTCATATTTATGACCGTTGCTGTGTTCCAAGGTCATGGGATCCCCTTTTGCAACAAGCAAAGTTAATGGGGGAAAGTCAGATTCACTTTTTTTTTTTGCATTTTTTTTAAAATTTGCATTTATATCCCGCCCTTCTCCGAAGACTCAGGGCGGCTTACATTGTGTAAGGCAATAGTCTCATCCTATTTGTATATTTATATACAAAGTCAACTTATTGCCCCCAACAATCTGGGTCCTCATTTTACCTACCTTATAAAGGATGGAAGGCTGAGTCAACCTTGGGCCTGGTGGGACTTGAATCTGCAGTAATTGCAAGCAGCTGCTGTTAATAACAGACTGTCTTACCAGTCTGAGCCACCAGAGGCCCAGAATAACAGAGTTAGAAGGGACCTTGAAGGTCTTCTAGTCCAACCCCCTGCACAGGCAGGAAGCCCTATACTATTTGAGACAAATGACCGCATGATTCACTTCACAACTGCAATGATTCGGTTAACAGCTGCGGCCAAATAGGTTGTAAAATGAGGCGCAACTCACTTAACAATTGCCTTACTTAGCAACAAAAATTTTGGGCTCAATTGAGGATTACCTACCGGTATATCACTTTTTAGCACCTTACAATTGTTAATTGATAAAGGCACATGTTATCTGTCTTATGTGGAACCTGCAAAATCATTCTGTGATCTCCTTCCTTCCCCTCCCCCCACCGCCCCAACTTCATCCCTATTTAAATTTTGCCTCAAATTAACTACAGGCACAGTAGTCCGCAACTTACAACCAGTAGTGGGTTTCACTTACCTTTGCTACTGGTTCGGAACTGTGAGCGCGCATGTGTTGCTTGCTTGCTTCTTTGCTTCTGCGCATGCGCACAGCATCCGTGATGACGTCCAGGCAGGTGGGCGGAGCCTCCTGCCACCGCTACCGATTCACCCGAACTGGGGCGAACCGATAGAAACCCACCACTGCTTACAAACATGTGTTCAACAACAGTTTCAAATGACAACAATGCTGAACAAAGGAACTAAGATCTGTATTTAAACATACAGCTGCTATACCCATGGTCATTGGATCACAATTTGGGCACTTGGCAATCCACTCCCGACCTTCGGACCTTTCGCCGCGAGTTGAAGACTTACCTATTTATTCGCACAGGACTGGCATAGAAATTTTTAACAGTTTTTAATATTTTGTTGTAAATTATTTGGGGTTTTATGGTTTTAAATAGTTTTAATTTGGCCTGATATGTAATAAGATTTTTAATAATTGTTTTTATTATGTATATTATTATTGTTTTTATTTTGGCTGTGAACCGCCCTGAGTCCTTCGGGAGAAGGGCGGTATAAAAATCTAAATAAACTAAACTAAACTAAACTAAACACTCCCTTTCCAATGTCTCAGGGGCTGCCACAAAGAATAGGGAGTCAAGCTATTCTCCAAAGAGCCTGAAGACAGGACAAGAAGCAATGGATGGAAATTAATCAAGGAGAGAAGCAACCTAGAACGAAGGAGGAATTTCCTGACAGTTAGAACAGTTAATCAGTAGCCTACAGACATTGTGGGGTGTTCCATCACTGGAGGTTTTTAAGAAGAGACTGGACAACTATTTGTCTGAAATAGGATAGGGTTTGTAACTTTGTGGGCAATGCTGCCACTAAGATTAACAAACATAAATTGAACATCTTTGGAATTTTTTCCCCTCCAAATCAACTGCAAAAAAAGTTGCCTCTTGCAGTTTCTTTGTTTTATATCATTTGCAGTGGGCACAATACATCAAGTCAGGGGCAGCAAAATGGGGCAGGGGGAGTAAAATGGCGGCTGCAGCCAACCAAGTGAAAATCCATCGCTTTTGCACAAGTACAGTACATGTAGCCATGTACATGTAGCCATGTACATGTACTCTTGACTTTTTTGACATGGACACGTGTGGGTGGAGTGACTTTCCTCCAGAAATTATGGGTGCTCCAACGTTGGATGTTTTTAAGAAGTGAAGCTCAAGCTGCACTGGCTTCCGGTGGTCTTCCAGGTGCAATTCAAGGTGTTGGTTACCACCTTTAAAGCGCTCCATGGCTCAGGACCGGGTTATTTACGGGACCGCCTGCTACCACCTATAGCCTCCCATCAACCTGTGCGCTCCCATAGGGAGGGCCTCCTCAGAGTGCCATCAGTCAAACAATGTCAACTGGCGACCCCCATGGGGAGGGCCTTCTCTGTGGGGGCACCTGCCCTCTGGAATGAGCTTCCTCCAGGATTATGACAACTTCCTGACCTCCGGATCTTTCGTCGCGAGTTGAAGATGTATCTATTCTACCGCGCAGGGCTGGCTTGAAATCATCAGTAATTTTAATTCAGGTTTATCATAGTTTTATTTTTTGTTTTTAAGTTTTAAATTCGGCCAAATTGAATTAGTTTTTTAATATATTTTTAATTTTATATTATATGTATAATTGTGTTTTATCTGGCTGGAAACCGCCCTGAGTCCTTTGGGAGAAGGGCGGTATAGAAATCAAATTAAGAAAGAAAGAAAGAAAGAAAGAAAGAAAGAAAGAAAGAAAGAAAGAAAGAAAGAAAGAAATTGGACAACCATTTGTCTGAAATGATAAAGGGTCTCCTATTTGAACAGGGGGTTGGACTAGAAGATCTCCAAGGTCCCTTCCAACTCTGTTATTTCTGTTTCTTTGCTGCATTGATATTATGAAGATAAAATTAAATCATCCAAGTACATAAGCTACTTAGACTGGCTGAAGAAAAGTGGGATATAAATGTAACAAAAGAAAGACATTATTACAATTCCAGAACCCCACTGATTGTGGAGATAGATACATCCCATAATTAAATTGCAAATCCTAATTTATTCCTTGTCTCTTTTTTGCACCCTGAAATGTCAAATCGGGGTTTGACAGGTCATAAATTGGAAAGCCAAATCTTTTGGCTTGAACCGGTCGGATCAATTCAAACCACGGAACGGCAAATTTGCTTCCGTGAGTGATAAATTGTTAAAGTTTATCTTTCTTGCAATCTGGATCGTGTCAATCTAACCCCCAGGAACCATAAATTCCTTCACCTATGATTTCCTTTTTTGATTTAGATTTGTTTATACAGTTTTTAATGCTTTTTAACAATTAATGGCTTTATATAATGTATAAATAGAGTGTTTTATATTTTTACTGTTTACCGGGCTACTGTACGCCATCCAAGGTCACTTTCTGCGAGAAAGACAGCCATATAAATTTGATTAATTAATAAATAACAGAATAAAAATATTACCCAGGCACTGTCATAGCGCGCAGGATTAATCTCCCACCTAACTTGGATTCCTCTCATTAAATATTTTATTGCCACAGGAAACATCTTTCTCACACAGCATTAGCTAATGTAATGCAATGTACTTCATTATTACTAAGAAGCCTTCACCAGATCTTTCAATACACGCTTATGGATTTTTTGAGACAGATGAATGGCTAATGAGTCATACAGAAAAGAATACAGGTAGTCCTCGAATTATGACCAGAGTTGGCCCTAAGATTTCTGTTACTAAGCGTGACATTTGTTAAGTGAGTTTTGCCCCACTCTACGACCTTTCTTGCCACAATAGTTAAGCAGATCCTTGCGGCTGTTAAGTTAGCAACCCGGTTGTTAAGTGAATCTGGATTCCCCATTGACTTTGCTTGTCAGAAGATCGTCAAAGGTGATCACATGATCTTGCGATACGGGGACGGTCATAAGTATGAACCAGTTGCTAAGTGTCTGAATTTTGATCACATGATCATGGGGGTGGGTGGGTGCTACAAAGGTTGTACCTGTGAAAAATGGTCATAAGTCACTTTTTGAACGGTCATTAAACTTTGAACCAGTGCTGAGTTTCTACCGGTTCTCCCTGGTTCGGGCAAACCGGTAGTGGAGGCAGTAGGAGGCTCCGTCCATCTGCCCGGACGTCATCACGGATGCTCTGTCCATGCGCAGAAGCGCTGCACATGAGCGAAGCAAGTGCACACGCCCACTCACAGTTCCAAACTGGTAACAAAGGTGATGTCGTGTCCCACTCCTCCGCTGACGGCCGGGTCAGGGAAATCCGAATCAGGCTTGCCTCTGCAGCTCTGCCCAAAGTCCTAGCAAAGTCCTCAGAGAAGGCAGGAGACCAGTAAGTGACTTCAGCAAGATAAGTTCGACTTTTGCCTGACTCAGAGACTGCCAGAAAGCAGATCCTTTATATAGGCCATGGGGTGTGGCTCCATGACTCAGCACTCATTAAGGCCTGCCCCTCCCTTCCCTCTGTTGCCTCCGCCTCTCCAATCTTCTGATGCGAGGGTCACTCCAATCAGCCGTTGGGAATAAACCCTCCTCAGGCTCACATGCTGTGGAGGAGGGGGAGGGGTCTAGCTGCTCCGTTTGCCTGGGCATGGAGTCAGGGCTGGGGCAGGGAGATTCTCCTTCTTCTGCAGTTTGTGTGGGCATGGAGCCAGGACTTGGGCCGGGAGGCATACATTCCTCAGTGTTCGGGAGCAGGTAAGAAGGCCCCGGCTGCTCTGAGGGCGGGCAAGACACAACAGGTAAGTGGAACCAACTACTGCTTTGAACGGTCACTAAATGAACCGTTGTAAGTCGAGGACTACCAAGTCTCATTGATTAGACATGCTGAAATTGTTTTTTGTGATACTCGCTGTAGTTGACTCTATAGGGCTATGTCACGTGTATATATACACACACACACACACATATCGTACTACTTGATTTTGGGTTAAGCAGCATTAAGCAAAGTGAGGACAAAAAAGAAGTAAGGATTAGGAAGCTAAAGAAATTAGACTTTGAGATGAGAAAAAGAAATAGAATGAAACCTTAATTTAATAGACAACCCACAGAACAGACATTGCCAGTGGATCCAATTTCATTCCAGACATTTCCATAAAGTAGCAAACAAGAAGCCATCCAGTTAAATGTTATGGTAATTTTGCATTAATTTCCCATCCTTTGTATAATAGCGTCATTACATAAAACATACATACAAAGTTACATCAGTCCCAGGGATTTGAGTTATTCGCCTGTGCCACCAATGGACACCGATGCAAATGATGCCATTTGCATCCCTTGCGTAACGGCCTCATTATGCAAAGGAAATACATAACTGCAAATGACAAAATTTGCAATTTAACAGGCCTTGGCAAGCGGCTTGCGCCCCTCCCCCCCAAGGGGGGGGTCTCTTCAACTGAGGTTTCAAGGTAATCCAACTGACTGTCCCTTCCTGTCAATCCAAGTTTGCTTCCACCCACTTCTTCCCACGCCGCCTGCCTGCGCTTCTACTTCTCTCTTTTCCCAGCATCTCATTAACTCCATCCATCCCTGGCTGTCTCCCTTTTTCAGTCCTCCTGTCAACTCCCTCATTTTTCCTTCATATGTTTGTTTTGCAATTACACGACTAAACTGCACAATGCTCTTTGTTTACCCTGGTCACTCGTTTTGCATTTGAGGCATGTCCATTCAGCACCCCTTCATTCTCGCCTTCGTTCTTCCTTTTATCACCCGGCGCCTCTTAACATAATATAACAACAGAGTTGGAAGGGACCTTGGAGGCCTTCTAGTCCAACCCCCTGCCCAGGCAGGAAACCCTACACCATCTCAGTCAGATGGTTATCCAACATTTTCTTAAAAATTTCCAGTGTTGGAGCATTCACAACTTCTGCAGGCAAGTCGTTCCACTTATTAATTGTTCCAACTGTCAGGAAATTTCTCCTTAGTTCTAAGTTGCTTCTTTCTTTGATCAGTTTCCACCCATTGCTTCTTGTTCTACCCTCAGGTGCTTTGGAGAACAGCCCGACTCCCTCTTCTTTGTGGCAACCCCTGAGATATTGGAACACAGCTATCATGTCTCCCCTAGTCCTTCTTTTTATTAAACTAGACATACCCAGTTCCTGCAACCGTTCTTCATATGTTTTAGCCTCCAGTCCCCTAATCATCTTTGTTGCTCTTCTCTGCACTCTTTCTAGAGTCTCAACATCTGTTTTACATCGCGGCGACCAAAACTGAATGCAGTAATCCAAGTGTGGCCTTACCAAGGCATTATAAAGTGGCACTAACACTTCACGTGATCTTGATTCTATCCCTCTGTTTATGCAGCCTAGAACTGTGTTGGCTTTTTTAACAGCAGCTGCACACTGCTGGCTCATATTTAAATGGTTATCCACTAGGACTCCAAGATCCCTCTCACAGGTACTACTATTGAGCAAGGTACCACATATACGGTACTGGTGCATTTTGTTTTTTTGGCCTAAATGTAGAACCTTACTTTTAACCTTACTCTTAACTACCCATTCTCCACACTGCATTCAATTTCCATATAAAACAGAATGCCAGTTCCTCCACGCAGCCGTTTTGACTTCTGGCAACAGCCACAGGTAGTCTTCGACCATGGTTGAGTCCCAAATTTATGTTGTTAAGTGAGACATTTGTGAAGTGAGTTTTGCCTCATTTTACGACCTTTCTTCCCACAGCTGTTAAGTAAATCACTGCAGTCGATAAGTTAGTAACCCGGTTGTTAAGTGAATCTGACTTCGCTATTCAGTAGTGAGATTCAAATCCTGGCGCTACCGGTTTGCTATCGGTAGTGCAGAGCATTTTTTATGACATCTAGAAGGGTTGGCGGACCCTCCTGACGCCGTTACCAGTTCGCCCGAACCGGGATGAACCGGTAGAAACCCACAACTGTCGCTATTGAGTTTGCTCGTCAGAAAGCTGCAAAAAGTGATTACACGAACCTGGCTGGGACATTGCAACTGTCATAAATACATGCCAGTTATCAAGTGTTTGACTTTTGATCATGTGACCATGGGGATGCTGCAACGGTTGTAAGTGTGAAAAAAGGCCACCGTTATAGCACTGTTGTAACTGTGAACGGTCACTAAATGAATGGCTGTATATTGCGAACTACCTGTCTTAACTCTATCTTTTTTGTAAGGTGACATTAAGTAGAATCTTGCAAGACTGAAATTATGTCTCCATTCCTTTCCAAAGGTGCCCTTTTCAAGAGGCAACTGGACTTTCTGGTTTTTCTTTGAAGACGTTTCGCTTCTCATCCAAGAAGCTTCTCCAGCTCCATTCCTTTCCTTTTTACTTTCAGAAAACTGAGAAGGGTCCCTATTGAAAACACCCACACCCTCCCTCAATCTGCAGGCTGAGATACATGCCAGTTGTCTGGACTTTGGCTTTCTTTCCTGTCTTCCCAGGTCACTAACACACAACATTACATCTCGAAAGGCCACGGTTTGGTTCACAGGGTCTCCCAGATGTGCTCAGCATTCCGAGGTTGCTGTTGTGGTCCGCCAGCAGCCTCCAGAGCTGGCAATGGAGCGATGAGGCTGAAGAAGAACATGGGCCAGTCCTGGAGGCTGGGGAAAGCCCAGATGAGGGCTCTGCGTCAGAGGCAGAGGTGGGGCCAGGGCCATCAGGGAGCGATGTGCGGACTCCGGAGCCGCCAGAGACTGACAGTAGTGAGGCAGAGTTTCCTAATGCACGCATGAGAAGAGCTGCCAGAAGGCAAGAGCAGCTAAAGCAAAGAGAATGACTCGGGAGTAGGGCCAAGAGATGATTGGCCCCTCTCATAAGGCTTAAAAGACCAGCAATGGCCAGTAAGTGCTATCACTTACAGGTATCCTTGACTTAAAATCAAGGGTAAAATACTCCCGGTTCTGACCGGATCTCGCAATCCAGTAGTGATCATGGTTGGTGGTTCAGCAATCCGGTAGTGATCGCCGAACCACCGGTGACACCCGCCGCCCGGGTTTCATTACTTCTTGGTTTTAGCCAGGAAGGTTTCTTACCTTCTGCATATGCGCAGAAGGCCTGTGCACGCAAGTGACTCACGTGCGTGCGTGATTGAAGTGAATGCGTAAGGCGTGTGGACTTCCGAGCCGGTAAGGAAGGTAAGTAGATTTCACCCCTACTTAAAACCATTCATTTAGTGGCTGTTCAAAGTTACGATGGTGTAGAAAAAGGTGACTCACCACCATTTTCCACGCAGCATCCCTGTGATCACAACAATCCAAATTCAGACGCTGGTATGTATTTATGACAGTTGTAGTGTCCCGGGATCACCTTTTGTGACCTTCTGACAAGCAAAGTCAAAGGGGAAGCCAGATCCACTTAACAACCGTGTTACTAATTTAACAACTGCAGTGATTCACTTACTAACTGTGGCAAGAAAGGTCATAACATGGGACAAAGCTCACTGAACAACTCCTCTGGCTTAGCAACGGAAATTTGGGGGCTCAGTTGTGGACTCTTTCTTACAACTGAGATACTTTCTGCTCTAGTTGGTTGCAGCTAAGCCATTTGGACGGTCATTGTTATGATTACTGCATTAGCCGAAACTTAACTTTTATTGGGTTGTAATATATGACTCACCATTATAGGTTCCCTTAGGAGGAAAAAAAAACTGTATACAAATATACACTGACTGCCATCAGTGGCTATTTTCTCTTCTTCCGCTATCTCTGTCTTATTACCCCTGCAGGGTGATTAAATGCCACTTTATTCGCAAGGTCAATTTGACTCCGCGAAGTAATTATTCCTAGAAATTGATTTGGAAGTGTAGTCATTATGCAATTGCTTGCTCCTAACTTTACTGCATGGGACCAGACAAAGTTGCCAAGAGTGTCAGAGACTTATCTGTAAGCTTTGTGTGTGCACATTTGGAGAAAAATCACTCCCTCTCCCTGTGCCTATCATTTTAAGTAACAATCAAATTCTTCTCAGAGCGGATTCTAAATAAGCCAAATGGCCCTGAAATAGATTGATATAGCTATCATGAGATACTGCAATTTTTAAGAAAGAATTGCTTGGAGTGGTGCTGAGAGAGGAGTTAGAAGAGGGGGGTGGAAAACCCTGAAACTCAAAATGCTGAGCTTGGCAGCTGGAAACTTGGCAGCCTGGCAGTCTTGAGACCCGAGCACCAGGGTGAGCTTCCAACAGCCTGTGTTTGAGACTCGTGCAATAGGGTGAGCTCCCGTTCCTTGCTGTAGCTCCTGCCCACCTAACAGTTCCAAAGCATGCAAATGCAAGTAGATTTAATTTTAAATTTTAACCACTTCAGTGGGAAAATAACAGTGTCCCGTGCGCCTTTGGCATGTAGCCATGCTGGCTACATCACCACAGAAAATGTCTTCGGACAATGCTGGCTCCTTTGGCCAAGAAACAGAGGTGAGCACCATGCCCTAGAATCGGACATGACTGACAGAGAAACCTTTACCTTTACCATAATGTTTGACCATTCTTTTTGCTTGCCTATAAAATTTAATTGGAAGTTCAGCAGCACTAGTGCTTAACCTGTGCTCTCTTCTCTGGCTGAAATAGTTCTCGCAAGTGTCCAAGGGTACTCACAGCTGTCAAGATGACAACCACAACTGCTAGATCAAAGCTCTCCCTTTTTTAACAACCCTGTAATTCTTGAATTCGGGGTACAGTCCAGGTGACTGGATGGAGCTGAGCATTTACTGGCCGGATGACCTTCCTGTCACCTACGTAGAGTTCACAGTGCTAGATCAATGCTCTGGCCCTTTTATTTTTATTTATTTATTTATTTTATTTTTATTTGCATTTATATCCCTTCTTCTCCAAAGACTCAGGGCGGCTTACATTGTGTTAAGCAATAGTCTTCATCCATTTGTATAATTATATACAAAGTCAACTTATTGCCCCCAACAATCTGGGTCCTCATTTTACCTACCTTATAAAGGATGGAAGGCTGAGTTAACCTTGGGCCTGGTGGGACTTGAACCTGCAGTAATTGCAAGCAGCTGCTGTTAATAACAGACTGTCTTACCAGTCTGAGCCACCAGAGGTTTAGGGTAGGGTAGAATTTTAAAGGCATAGCCACAACTCTCATCTTGAATTTTTTTTAAATTTTTTGACCTTCACCAAATAATGCTTCTGCTTGTCTCACCTTTTCTTACTTTCTTAGCACCAGCTGCAAGTGGTAAGAAGGAGATTTGGCTACATGGAAGACTAAGGACATTCATTTATTCATGCTTTATATTTATAGTTTGCCTTTCCTCCAACATTTAACATAACATAACATAATAACAGAGTTGGAAGGGACCTTGGAGGTCTTCTAGTCCAACCCCCTGCCCAGGCAGGAAACCGTACACTATTTCAGACAAATGGTTGTCCAACATTTTCTTAAAAATTTCCAGTGTTGGAGCATTCATAACTTCTGCAGGCAAGTTGTTCCACTTATTGATTGTTCTAACTGTCAGGAAATTTCTCCTTAGTTCTAAGTTGCTTCTCTCCATTATTAGTTTCCACCCATTGCTTCTTGTTCTACCCTCAGGTGCTTTGGAGAATAGTTTGACTCCCTCTTCTTTGTGGCAACCCCTGAGATATTGGAACCCTGCTATCATGTCTCCCCTAGGAGAAAGCATGCAAAGCACTTCCTTTTCCAATTTTCCCATCAGCCCTGCGATTCAGTTAGGTTACAAGAAAAATTAGTTGGTTCCCATATCTATACAATATACCTCTGTGATTTGTTTTGAGGAATTAAAAGATTGGGAGAAATAGAGGAATGGAATTTGAAGCCAAGGAAAAACACAGATGTGCAGAGGGGTGTGAAAAATCAGAAAGCCACCATAACAGCTCTGGATACCAGCTCTCAAAGAGAAGAACTGACAAAGGACAAAATAGTCAAAATCAGACAAGAGCCAAAAGACACCAGCCAAAGAAATGAACCTTATGGCAAATTATCCATCAATAAGGTATTTATTTATTTAATTCATTTACGTGGCCGTCCATAACGCATGTATGACTCTGCGCAGGTAATGGTTAACAACAGGATAAAAATGTAGTTTAAAACAGGGGTCCTCAACCCTTTGGATTTCAGGGATCACTAAATTCATAATTTTAAATCTCGTGGACTGCTAATATGATCTGCTTAATGACCGGCTGGGTGGGTGTGGCTAGGTGGGCATGTGACTGGGTGGGCGTGACCAACTTGATGTCACTCACATCGAGGGGTGCCTCACCGGCCTCTACTCACCCCTCCCCTCCTACCCACTCCTCCCCTGCCTGCCCGGGTTCCTTAGAGCCCCAATAGGAAGCCGTTGTTGGAGCTAAGCAGCCACCATGAGAAAGAGTTGGCAAAACAGCTGGCTCAATTCAAATTGGATCTGACCGAGAAGCACCTCATTGAGGATTAGGAGCATAGGCTTTCCAAGCAGAGGGAAGACCTTCAGGAGTGCAAGGCCAGGTACCGGCGTCTGGAGGCTCAGTGGGCTGAGATGGTCAGCCAGTTCCAGGCCATGAGGCAGTCCCACTGGAATAAGGTCCTCCAGCTCTTCGCCACCAGCAGCACTTCCCTCCAGCCTTCGCCCAAAGACCCACACCAGAAGGCTGAAGCAGACCCCAACCCACACAAAAAGACCCTGAAGGGGGAGACTCTCTGCAGCAACACAAGCGTTCATTGCATGTACCCGGTCCAGGGTCCATAGTTTGAGGACCCCTGATTTAGTGCAATATAAAAAATGCAAAAAAATTTTCTGGGGACCACCAAAATTTTCTCGCGGACCACCAGCGGTCCCCAGACCACCAATTGGTGACCGCTGGTTTAAAACAACCAACTTTAAGAGCAATAGAAATAACATAAAATAACGTAGCAATTGAAAACATTCAGTTAATGCATCCAAGGTCAAGAAATGGGCTCACCTAGACTATCAGAACCCTAGATGGCAAAACCAGATTTTCAGTGCCTTGTGAAAGGCCAGTAGAATTGGGGCAGATCTAATCTCTGGTGGGTCCCAGCAGATGATGCTCTCTTGTTGATGGAACCTGGAGCATGCCTCTCCTGTTGGATCTTATAGGATCTCCCCAGCATTATTGAATCCCATAGGTAACCCTGCTCTAAGCCACTAAGGACTTTAAGCGGAACATCCACATTCAGCCATAGTTTTGTTCCATGCAGTATCACCCTTGTGAATTCTCAAGTTTCCTCTTTCCACCATGTATTCAAGATAGATTGTGATTAATATTTAGATTAGATTAGATTAGATTAACAGAGTTGAAAGGGATCTTGTAGGTCATCTAGTCCAACCCTCCCACCCAAGCAGGAGACCCTACACCATTTCTGACAAATGGCAGTCCAGTCTCTTCTTGAAAGCCTCCAGCAATGAAGCTCCCATAACTTCCGAAGGCAACTTCTGTTCCATGGGTTGATTGTTCTCACTGTCAGAAAGTTTCCCCTTATTTCTCGGTTGAATTTCTCCTTGGTCAGTTTCCATCCATTATTCCTTGCCTGGCCTTCAGGTGCCTTGGAAAATAGCTTGACCCCTTCCTCTCTGTGGCAGCCACTCAAATATTGGAAGACTGCTATCATGTCTCCCCTGGTCCTTCTCTTCACTAGACTAGCCATGCCCAGTTCCTGTAACCGTTCTTCATATGTTTTAGTCTCCAGTCCCCTAATCATCCTGGTTGCCCTCCTCTGCACTTTTTCTAGAGTCTCAGCATCTTTTTTATAGTATATATTAGGATGTTGGTATATACATATGTATGTGTGTTATGTATGTGTACACTGTTGACAGCAGGCAACAGAATTTCATTTTTAATGTGTGCCAGAATACCCACAGAAAAAAATGACAATAAATCATCTTATTTATAACTTATAACTAATTTATAAGTTACCTTATCTTTAAAAGTAATCCCCATGTATTGCACCCAGAAGCATACTGGTAGCCAGTGTAGCTCATGGTGCAGAAATCTTCCAAGTGTCTCCTCACCTTAACTATCAATGCAACCATATTTTGCAAGAGCTGAAGCTTCTAACTACTCTTCAAGGGCAGCCTTATATAGAGCAAATTGCAGTAATGAGTGGAGAAATCTGAACCGGTTTACTACCAGATATTTTTCGCGAAGCGAACCGGTGGTAACACCGGTTAGAACCGACCACTGCGCCACAGTCCAGTCCTTCACTGTTTCCAGGCAAGATCTAAGCCCCCCACGGGCCAGATCTAGCCCACGAGCCTTGAGTTTGACACCCCTGCAATAAGGTCTGCAGGCTGGATCTCTCCTCCCCTATCCACTCCAATTATTTATGTACCAAAAAGATAAAGATTTTTTTCTTTAAAAAACAGCCCAGTAAAGAATATTTAAAGTGGTTTCATTTGGGGGGGGGAAGGGAAAAAAGAGGTCTATAATTCAGAATTGTAAATTCCTGGGAGAAATCTCCCTAATATACTCAGTTGTCGGTGGGCAAAAATACACATACAATTATTTGTATTATCTAATTTCCAAAACGCAATCCAAGGCAATCTTAGCTTTATTATTTTTAGCAATAATGAAGGCTCGAAGGCTTTCTGGAACAAACATCATCATCTCTTAACTCTTCCTTCCTCTTTACCGCTTCTACTGCTTGCTCCTTCCCCTCTCCCCCCCTCACCCCCCCCAAAAATGGAAAGGAAAAGAATCTCAGTGCTTAGATTTTGAATTCTGGTCACACATACAGTGAAGCATGACTAGAGGGGGAAAAAAAACAGTGGAGAGTGATAATAACAGAACGCCTCGTTCTGGTTACTAAAAAGGCAGCAGGAACTGGTCTAGATTTCACATTGGTCTGCTTCTTGTATACTTGTCTTCCTGCCTGCCTTCCTCCCTTCCTTCCCTCCCTCCCTTTTTCCTTTCCTCTTTTTCCTTTCCTCTCTCCCTTTCTTTTTCCTTTCTATCCTGCCACCCTTCTTGTCCTCCCTTTTCTTTTCCTTTCTTTTCTTTTCTGCCACCTTCTCTTCCTCCCTTTTCTTTTCTTTTCCTTTCTTTTCTTTTCCTGATACCCTTCTCTTCCTCCCTTTTTCCTTTCCTCTTTTTCCTTTCCTCTCTCCCTTTCTTTTTCCTTTCTATCCTGCCACCCTTCTTGTCCTCCCTTTTTCTTTTCTTTTCCTTTCTTTTTCTTTTCTGCCACCTTCTCTTCCTCCCTTTCTCTTTTCTTTTCCTTTCTTTTTCTTTCCTGATACCCTTCTCTTCCTCCCTCCTTTTCTTTTCTTTTCCTTTCCTTTTCTTTTCCTGCCACCCTTCTCTTCCTCCCTTTTCTTTTCTTTTCTTTTCCTTTATTTTTCTTTTCCTGCCGCCCTTCTCATCCTCCCTTTTTTTCTTTTCTTTTCCTTTATTTTTCTTTCCTGCCGCCCTTCTTCTTCCTCCCTTTCTCTTTTCTTTTCCTTTCTTTTTCTTTCCTGCCACCCTTCTCTTCCTCCCTTTCTCTTTTCTTTTCTTTTCCCTTCCTTTCCTCTCCTCCCTTTTCCTTCTTTCCTTCTTTCCTTCCTCGAACAGATGCAGTTTTTAAGTCACATGGATTAAAGCTGTGCAAACATCCAGGACCTGGCAATGGAACCAGGATGGAGAATCAAAACACACACACACACACTCTAGGCAGGACATGATTGAGATGTATGGCATTTGCATTAGCAGCGGCTATCCCCAGGCACACCTGCTCTAGACCCCAATGGGCTGAGGCGGAGAGACAGGTAGAACAGAGAAATATAAATGAAGGCAGCCGTTAACCTCTAGACTGTTTAAGGGCATGCATCCTGCCGTTTATTTCAAAGATTAACTAATGTGCAACAGTGCGTCTGCTTCCCATGCAAATTCCTAGATTTAGTTACTGGCACCGGCAGTGAAAAAAGGCAGACCATGGAGGAGGTGAGTTAGGAACTCTTTCTATTTGCCTCTTGGAGGTGGGGGGGTACTGGTGCCCCTCTTGATGTGGCAATACTTCAATGGTTTAGTGGTTAAAGCACCAGACTAGAAACCAGAAGACAGTGAGTTCTAGTCCCAGCTGAGTGACTTTGGGCCAGTCACTCTCTCTCAGCCCAATTCACCTCACAGAGGTGGTGTTGTGAGGCAAATAGGAAGGGGAAGATGTATTTGGTATTGCCACCGCTTGGGAGTTAATTATAAAACTAATTGGATAGGATTTGAAAACTAATCTAATGAATTAGTTTAATGAAAAGAAGGACTAGGGGAGACAGGATAGCAGTCTTCCGATATCTCAGGGGTTGCCACAAAGAAGATGGAGACAAACTATTCTCCAAAGCACCTGAGGGTAGAACAAGAAGCAATGGGTGGAAACTAATGAAGGAGAGAAGCAACTTAGAACTAAGGAGAAATTTCCTGACAGTTAGAACAATCAGTAAGTGGAACAACTTGCCTGTAGAAGTTGTGAATGCTCCAACACTGGAAATTTTTAAGAAAATGTTGGATAGCCATTTGTCTGAAATGATGTAGGGCTTCCTGCCTGGGCAGGGGGTTGGACTAGAAGACCTCCAAGGTCCCTTCCAACTTTGTTATTATGTTACGTTAAATAAATAGCAATAGCAATAGCACTTAGACTTATATACCGCTTCATAGTGCTTTCCAGCCCTCTCTAAGAAGTTTACAGAGTCAGCCTCTTGCCCCCAACAATCTGGGTCCTCATTTTATTGACCTTGGAAGGATGGAAGGCTGAGTCAACCTTGAGCCTGGTGAGATTCGATCTGCCAAACAGCTGGCAACTGGTGATCAGCAGAAGTAGCTTGCAGTACTGACCTCTAACCACTGCACCACTGCAGCTCATATAATCCTCACATATAGCCAGGCTATCAGGAAAACCGATGATTCTCTGGTTTTTTTGGTACCTACACAGAGTCGAGGCCTTTCTGTGGCTTTTGGAACTCCCTCCTTGCACACCTGGGCAAAATCTGTCCCGAGGATGGTAAAGTTCCAAATTAATGGGATAAGTCGGAAGGGTTCCACTCAAAAGCCCAAAGAGAGAAACAGAAAACGGTGGTTTAATACATACGCTTGGCCTCATAAAAACCAAGTCAAGTAGAACAAAGGTTCCCAATCTTGGCAACTTTAAGACATATGGACTTCAACTCCCAAAATTCCCCATATCCATAAAGTAGACTCTCCATCTTTGAAAACATGGTCCATTTCAGAGGTGGGTTGCAGCAGGTTCTGACCAGTTCTGGAGAACCGGTAGGGAAAATTTTGACTAGTTTGGAGAACCGGTAGTAAAAATTCTGACCAGACCCGCCCCCGTCTATTCTCTGCCTCCCAAGTCCCAGCTGATTGGGAGGAAATGGGGATTTTGCAGTATCCTTCTCCTGGAGTGGGGTGTGAGAATGGAGATTTTACAGTATCTTTCCCCTGCCACGCCTACCAAGCCACACCAAACCCACCAAGCCACGCCCACAGAACCGGTAGTACAAACATTTGAAACAGGCTACTCAGCAGCCATTTCAGAAGGGAATGGAAAGGGAGTGAGGAGTAGAGAGAGTGAAGGAAGAAAGTAGGTAGGAAAGAGAGAGGTAGAAGAGGGGGAAAGGAGAGGAAGAAGAAAGGGGAAAGAGAGAGGGTTAGAAAGGGTGGAAGAAGAGAAGAGTGGGGAAGGAGGAGAGGAAGGATGAAGAAAGTAGAAGAAGGTAGAGAAGGGAGGAGGAAAGGTCGTGTTAAGGAAGGAAGTGGTAGCTGGGTAGGCCCGAATAAGTAACAAATGAAAGTTAATGATTAATGTTGAATAAGAGACTGTACATTGAATAGGTTGTTGGAAAATGGAAATAAAACTTTTTTTATAAAAAAAAAAACATTTGAAACCCACCACTGGTCCATTGCTGCTAGAGAAAATGAGTTTGCAATAGATTTCAAAAGCAGTATCCTTTCTGTTTCAAGTGACTCATTCTGGAGAACCGTAAAGTAGTAGTAGTAGTAGTAGTAGTAGTAGTAGTAGTAGTAGTAGTAGTAATAATAATAATAATAATAATAATAATAATAATAATAATAATAATAATAATAATAATAATAATAATATCAGAGTTGGAAGGGACCTTGGAGGTCTTCTAGTCCAACCCCCTGCCCAGGCAGGAAACCCTACACCATTTCAGACAAATGGCTATCCAACATTTTCTTAAAAATTTCCAGTGTTGGAGCAAGTCTTGAACTTTACTTGATCATCCGATGAAGGTAAAGCATACCTTGATATCAAGACATTTTAGTCCCCCGTAACTCCAAGATACTCAAGGAACACTGGTTGACATTCAGTTCCCAAGAAGCACATTATAAAAATGTTGGTGTTCTATCGGCAGCCCTCCACCCACCCACTCCCACCAATAAAGGAAGATGGAGTCACCTGCCTGGACAACCTCATAGAGTAAAGAACAGTCAGTGAATATAAAATCCACCTGTCCAAAAATGTAATTTGGGCAGTGCAGTTGTCAAAAAAATGCAATTCGGGCAGTTCAGCTGTCAAAAACCGCAATTTGGGCATTTCAAGACTTTCCACACCACATATCTCATTACATCACACATCTTCTTAATGGCTTCCTTTTCAAAGCGCTATTTAGAGCAGTGCTTCTCAACCTTGGCAAAATGTAAGATGCTTGGACTGATGAATTCTGGGAGTTAACGTCCAACACATCTTAAAATTGCCTAAGTTGAGAAACCTTGGTTTAGAGCAGGGGTGTCAAAACTCGATTTCATTGAGGGCCGCATCAGGGTTTGACCTTGTGGGGATCAGGGTGCGCATGGCCAGGGTGGGCGTGGTCAGCTCTACCTCACTCGTGTTGGGGGGGTGCCTGTGGCAGCCCGAGCGCTCTGCCAGAGAAAACGGGCTCCTGCAATGGCCTCCTGTAACCCTCTGCCAGCGAAAATGGAGCTGGGGGGGGGGCGTGGGTAGCCCTCCCAAGCTCCATTTTCACTGGCAGAGTCACTGCAGGCAAGTCTTCTGCTGTTTCCAGAGCGGCCCCCTGGGTCAGCTCTAAGCACCGCGCGGCCTGGATCCAGCCCCCAGGGCTTGAGTTTGACACCCCTGGTTTAGAGCCTTCTAGTCAACCCCAAACCTAGACAGCATATTAAAAAAACAGAGACCTCACCTTGTCAACAAACGTCTGTGTAGTCAAAACTATGATTTTCCCAGTAGTGATATAGGGCTGTGAGAGTTGGACCTTAAGGAAGGCTGGGCACCAAAGAATTTAGGTTTTCGAATTGTGGTGCTGGAGAAGACTCCTGCGAGTCCCTTGGACTGCAAGGAGATCAAATCAGTTAATCCTAAAGGAAATGGATCCTGACCGTCCTTTGGAAGGACAGATCCTGAAGCTGAAGGTCAAATACTTCAAACCCCTCAAATACTTTTGAGAGTGAAGGAGGAGGGGTCCATAGCAGTGGTGGGTTTCAATTTTTTTTACAACCGGTTCTGTGGGTGTGGCTTGGTGGGCGTGGCAGGGGAAGGTTGCTGCAAAATCCCCATTTCCTCCCAATCAGCTGGGACTTGGAAGGCAGAGAATAGATGGGGGCGGGGCCAGTCAGAATTTTTACTACCGGTTCTCCAAACTACTCAAAATTTCCGCTACCGGTTCTCCAGAACTGGTCAGGACCTGCTGAAACCCACCTCTGGTCCATAGGGCTTCAAAGAGTCAAACAACCGAACAACTACTACAAAAATAAGTCGATCGCAATCTCTGAATCTATCCACTGTTATTTCACTCTGCCCATTTCTTCCATTTCTCTGAGCAGAATCTTCTTTCTATTCCCTATTCCAGGATCAAAGTTTCCAGGCCCTGGGTTTTCAGGAATCATTTCCCCTTTTCATTTTCTGTTGTGAAAGTTTTATGATCTTTAAAACAGGTTTAAATACTTTTTTTTTAATTGAATGAGCAGGTTGGCATAGGGACTGATAACCCCAATATATCTCATTCATATTGGCATTTCCTAAATTAGTAGCTCTTTTATTTTAATTATGGATTTATACATGCTTGGGACCAGTTTAGGGATTGATATTTACAGAGAAAAATCTATGTGGTCACTAAGACACCAACTTGATGGCAGATAATCACTCTATGTAAAGTGGAGCAAACTGCAAGGCATTGCTTTAAATATGTAGAATAGTGGCTGCATCTAGTTTGTCTTAATTATTAACCTGTTTATTAGTTTGGCTGTTAAGGTGGAAACTAATTTTGTTGGACGGACTTTGGTTTTTGTTTATTTTTCTTATTTGAATCATGCCTTGTTAAATATAATACTAGCAGGAGTAATAATAACAGTAGTGGTCCTATTGTTTTTTTGAAGCATCCAAAATATCTTGGACAGCACCTCAGGCCATAAGAAAAGTACTTTCAAAAATGCAAACTGCTTCTATTCTCACTGCAGTAATTGAACCCGGGGCATGAATTAAACAGATGTTTCTCTTGCTCCAGCTCTGAAGATTGAATGACAGCATTGGGAGTTTCTGCTAAGGGTTGCTGTGAAGATAAACCACAGGCAATGAACGGTATTCCCTTGAGTCTGTTGGAAAATGGGTGGAATAAAAATCGGGTGTTTTTAAAAAAAGCAATTCAAGATGAGTTATGCATACAAATCCACATTTATCCACTGGAAATAGGTTGTTTAAAAAAAGTGTGTTTGCAGAAGAAGCAGTGTGTTCTGACATCCGATATAGAAAACCAAAGTTTTGAGAAGAAATTTGAAGGAATTTAAATTTGGAAGAGATTTCTCCTTAAATGTTTCCCTCGTGCAATTCATCTTCTTCCTGGATTGTTCATTACTAATAATGCTACACTGAGCAGGGCTACTTAAGGTCTCCGTTTCTCACACTCAACAATGCAGATCACATTCTAGGGATTCTACCTACATTGGATGACTAAAGGTATCTTTGTAGAGTCCTTGGTGCTCTCTGAGCTTGGTTGTTTTCTTGCAGATATTTCATTAGTTGACTTGGAAACGTCTTCACTGCACTGAAGATGTTACAGGTAGTCCTTGACTTATAACGATTTGTCGAGTGGCCATTTAAAATGGTAATTGAAATTACAAGGGCATTGGGGAAAAACGTGATTTATGACCATTACTCGCATTTACAATTATCGCAGTGTCCCCATGGACACATGATCAAAATTCAGGATCTTGGCAACTGGCATGAATTTAGAATAGAATAGAATAGAATAGAATAGAATAGAATAGAATAGAATAGAATTCTTTATTGGCCAAATGTGATTGAACACACAAGGAATTTGTCTTGGTGCATATGTTCTCAGTGTACATAAAAGAAAAGATACATTTGTCAAGAATCATAAGGTACAACACTTAATGATAGTCATAGGGAAACAGTCAATATAAATCTTAAATATCCCAGCAGGGGTGAAATCCAGCAGGTTCTGACAGGTTCTGGAGAACCAGAAGCGGAAATTTTGAGTAGTTCAGAGAACTGGCAAATACCACCTTTGGCTGGTGGGGTGGGAATGGAGATTTTGTAATATCCTTTCCCCAGGAGTGGGGAAGGAATGGGGATTTTGCAGTATCCTTCCCCTGGAGTGGGGTGGGAATAGAGATTTTGCAGTATCCTTCTCCTGCCACGCCCACCAAGCAATATCCACAGAACCGGTAGTAAAAAAATTTGAATTTCAACATTGGATACCAGCAACAAGGTCACAGTCATACAGTCATAAGTGGGAGGAGATGGGTGATAGGAACAATGAGAAGATAAATAGTAATGCAGACTTAGAAACTAGTTTGACAGTGTTGAGGGAATTATTTGTTTAGCAGAGTGATGGCATTTGGGAAAAAACTGTTCTGGTGTCTAGTTGTTCTGGTGTGCAGTGCTCTATAGCGTTGTTTTGATGGTAGGAGTTGAAACAGTTTATGTCCTGGATGTGAGGGGTCTTTAAATATTTTCACAGCCCTCTTTTTGACTCATGCAGTATACAGGTCTTCAATGGAAGGCAGGTTGGTAGCAATTGCTTTTTCTGCAGTTGGGTTGCAGAACGAAACCAGACAGTTATAGAGGTGCAGATGGCAGACTCAATAATTCCTCTGTAGAACTGGATCAGCAGCTCTCTGGGCAGTTTGAGCTTTCTGAGTTGGCACAGAAAGAATGTTCTTTGTTGTGCTTTTCTGATGATGTTTTTGATGTTGGGTATCCATTTTAGGTCGTGAGATATGGTAAAACCTAGAAATTTGAAGGTCTCTACTGTTGATACTGTATTGTCTAGTATTGTAAGAGGTGGTAGTATAGGAGGGTTTCTCCTAAAGTCCACCACCATTTCTACGGTTTTGAGTGTGTCCAGATTGTTCTGGTTGGATCACGTGGCTAGTTGTTTAACCTCCCATCTGTATGCGGATTCATCATTTTCTCAAATGAGACCGATCACTATTGTGTCATCTGCGAACTTCAGTAGCTTAACAGATGGATCGTTTGAGATGCAGTCATTGGTATATACTGGAGTGGAGAAAGCACACAGCTTTGGGGGTTTTACGAGAATTGCAGCATCACCATTTATGATCTTCCCAACGGACTTCCAACAAACAAAGTCAACTGGGAAAGCTGGATTCACTTAACAGCTGTATTGATTCATTTAATGATTTGCTCAACAACCATGGCAAATAAGATCATAAAATTGGGTATGCAATTTGCTTAAGAACTGCCTTGCTTAGCAACAGAAATTCTGGTCCCAACTGTGGTCACAAGTCAAGGACAACCTATACCTGGTTGGAGTGCATACTAGCTATGGTGATGCAGTGATCAGAATGCAGTATTGCCATTTAAGTCACTGTCCACTGCCAACAGTTCGAGTCTCACTGGCTCAAGGCTGACTCAGCCTTCCATCCTTCCAAGGTCAGTAAAATGAGGATCCAGATTGTTGGGGACAATATCCCAACTCTGTAAATGAATTAGAGAGGGCTGTAAAGCACCAGGAACCAGTATATAAGTCTGAGTGCTATCGATATTGCTATAATGAAAAGCCTGCAAGAAAATAATCAAGTTCAGAGGGCATCAAGGACTCCCAGTTCAACTCTGAGCTACAAATTCTATCTTCTGAAGACACTCTTATCAAAAATAGCTTCATGATTCTAAAAAAAAAAAAAATCAACATTTCCACAACCTCTGGATAAAGGTTGTTGAGTACAACAGGAAGGAGGGTTTTTTTCACTCAAATTTGGCAGTATTTTGGCTATGGGAAGTCTGAGTCTCTTTTTCTCTCTTTTTCTGCTATTCAATTATTTTTTTATTGGCTGACAACGGGCCAATAAAATAGAAATATGTTTGGAAATGTAAAATATGTCCACTGGAAATATTACGGAATGTATTCTAATTGAGTCATTTTACCAATCCATAGGAAAAACAATAACTTCTCTGATAATTTCAAATACTAAAATATACAATACCTTCTTTTGTTGGATGTGGGACAATAGTTCTCAATACAATAACCATTTCTTCAAAACATTAGCGTCAACATTCACATGACAGCCTTAACCAGTTCAGAAAATGGCTTATTTCAGCCATCAGGTTAAACTTCTGTGATGAACACATCTATTTTAAACCTTACTTTACATTTTTTTTAATAGCCAAGCCTGAGATCCAGTCCTATCCGCAAAAAAAGATAAAAAACTTTGTTGTTGTTAGTTGAGAAGACGTGTCTGACCCATCATGACCCCATGGACAACGTTCCTCCAGGCCTTCCTGTCCTCTACCATCCTCTGGGGTCCATTTAAGCTCACACCGACTAGTTCAGTGACTCCATCCAGCCACCTTGTTCTCTGTCGTCCCCTTCTTCTTTTGCCCTCAATCTTTCCCAGCATTAGGCTCTTCTCCAGTGAGTCCTTCCTTCTCATTAGGTGGCCAAAGTATTTCAGTTTCATCTTCAGGATCTGGCCTTCTAAAGAGCAGTCGGGGTTGATCTCCTCTAGGACTGACTTGTTTGTTCACCTTGCAGTCCAAGGGACTCGCAGGAGTCTTCTCCAGAGTACCAGAGTTCAAAGCCTCAATTCTTTGGCGCTCAGTCTTTTTTATGGCTAATAAAACTACTGACCTATTTTTTAATTATTAAATAGCTTATTGATTATTTAAAAAAAAACAACTGTGCAGGCATTGTACTGAGTTAAAAATGCTAGACAAGGTACAGGGAGAAGGGAGCTCTAATTTTTCTTCAGTTACAAATGCCAGCTAGTACGAAAACCAGTGGTTTTGGGCCATCTACAGGCAGTCCTCGACTTACGATCACAACTGAGCCCAAAATGTATGCTGTTAAGTGAGTTTCGCCCCATTTTACGATCTTTCCAGCTACAGTTGCTAAGCGAATCATTGCTGGTGTTAAGTTAGTAACACGATCTTTAAGTGAATCTGGCTTCCCCATTGACTTTGCTTGTCAGAAGGTCGCAAAAGGGGATCACGTGATCCCCAGGACCCTGCAAACCATCATAAATATGAACCAGTGGCCAAGCGTCTGAATTTTGACCATGTGACCATGGGGTTGCTGCAATGGTCGTAAGTTTGAAAAAGGGTCATAAGTGGCGCAGTGGCTAGAATGCAGTACTGCAGGCTACTTCTGCTGACTGCTGCCTGCCTGCAATTTGGCAGTTCAAGTCTCACCAGCTCAAGGTTGATTCAGCCTCCCATCCTTTCCGAGGTGGGTAAAATGAGGACCCAGGTTGTTGGGGACAATAGGCTGACTCTGTAAACCACTTAGAGAGGGCTGTAAAAGCACTGTAAAGCAGTATATAAGTCTAAGTGCTATTGCTATAAGTCACTTTTTTCATTGCTGTTGTAATTTTGAAGATCCTGTCTTATATTTTTTCAACCCTGAAATAAGCACTTGGCCTTATTGCCCTGCGCTCAAAAGCCTGATTGGGCTTATTATAAGGGGATGTCTTATTTTGGGGGAAATAGGGTAAATGAACTGTTGTAAGTTGAGAACCACTGGACTCCTTAATGAGGCATGGAAGTAAAAAACAAAAACAAAAAAAACACAATCCCAAAAGAAGATATTGGCAAATCACTTCTGCAAATGTTGCCAAGGAAACGGCATAGTCCTGTTATTACGGACCTCTGATTGATAAAAACAGAATGCTGTTACATAATAATATTATTTATAGGTTACAGGATTTAGTCCTCATTAGTAATTCCCAGCTTTGAACACTCTGAATAATGTGAAGCACGCAAATAGTATTTAGTAAAACCACACAGTCCGTATCTGTCATGCTCTCTTCAGGCTGGGAATCTACATGGAAATATGCAAGTAGTCCTTGACTTATGACCAAAAATGGCACTGAAGTGACCCTGGGACACTGCAAATGTCATAAATACATGCTGGTTGCCAAGCGCAGGAATTTTGATCATGTGCGCATGGAGATGCTTTGACAGTCGTAAGTGCACGGGCTGGTTGTAAGTCACTTTCTTCTGTGCTTTTGTAACTTTGAATCAGAGGTGGGTTTCAGCAGGTTCTGACCAGTTCTGGAGAACCAGTAGCGGAAATTTTGAGTAGTTCAGAGAACCAGTAGTAAAAATTCTGACTGGCCCCGTCCCCATCTATTCTCTGCCTCCCCATTCCCAGCTGATCGGGAGGAAATGGGGATTTTGCAGTAACCTTCCCCTGGAGTGTGATGGGAATGGAGATTTTACAGTATCCTTTCCCTACCAGTATCCTTCCTCAAGCCACGCCCACCAAGCCATGCCACGCCCACCAACCACACCCACAGAACCGGTAGTAAAAAAATTTGAAACCCACCACTGCTATGAATGTCCGCTAAACAAGTGGTTGTAAGTCAAGAACTGCCTATATAGGATATTCTTCTTATACAGGTAGTCCTGATGTTACAACCAGAACTGAGCCCAAAATTTATGTTGTTAAGTGAGAAATTTGTTAATTTTGCCCCATTTTAGGACTATTCTCGCCACATTTGTTAAGCAAATCACTGCAGTTCTTAAATTAGTAACATGGACGTTAAGTGAATCTGGCTTCCCCATTGACTTTGCTTATCAGAAGGTCACAAAAGGGGATCAAGTGAGCTTTGGACACAGCAACGGTCATAAATGTGAGTCACTTGTCAAGCATGTAAATCCTGACAAGTGACAAACGTAAATCACGTGACCCTGGGGATGCTGCAACGGTCATAAGTGTGAAAAATGGCCATAAGTGACTTTTTTCAGTGCCGTTATAACTTTGAACGGTCACTAAACAAACTGTTGTAAATTGAGGACTGTCTGTAGTGTCATCCCTGACATTGATTGGCTCAGCCGCTGTGACATCATGGAACAATCCCTGTAAGATGGAAGAATATTTATAGTCTAATCTTCTGAAACGGAAGGGATAAATATCAATTTGGCTGGAATTAAAATCTCATATTGAACCTTTTAATTTGAAAAGCTGGTGGAAAAATGCCTAGAATGAGTTTTCAAAGATTTCATTTTACACAGCAGTGAAAAAAAGACAGAGGCTTGAAAAAAAAATGGCTGCAGAAACTCCAGGAACGGAGACATTTAAAAAAATAAAAATAAAAAAAAATAGATTGCGTTTCATTTCACTCCGCTTTGGGATTCTCCTAGCGTTTTAATATTTTCTCCTGGTGCTGAAAATCTCTTGTTGGTTCCTGAAGGGCTTTTATGACAGCAAAGGGTGCCCACCTTGAAAATACAATTACTGAACCACCTTAAAGTGAATTGATTTCCAAATAAAATGGCTTGGTTGATGGGGGAGATGGAAATTTCAACACTGATAGCTTATTAAAAGAAGAACGTGGTGTGAAAATAGATTTTTGTATGCAAGGGGGATGTATATATTTCCTCTGCATGACTGTTCCAGTTATTTACAAGTCTCAATTCCACCCCTCACCCTTTCTGGTAAAACACCTCTTACCTGCTGTTCAGAGGTATACTGCATCTAAATAAGGAGGGTCTTTTTTTTTTTTTTGACCATGACTAATGCTCCCTCTAGAGTAGACCCCAATATTCATTATCCTCCTCGTTGGTGTAATTGAATCTTGCACTGAATGACAAACTATCGATCCATATAAGAAGAATGCTTTAAACATTATTTTATTAGTTAACACCAAATGATGTTAACTTTTGGGCAAAACAGTTTCTTGGGAAGTTAGAAACAATCCTGAAGACGGGGAATAAGGTAAACTCCCTTCTCAAGTTAATTAAGTTTGGCTTGGATAAAACACGTATTTAGCTCATTATTTTGTTTCCAGCAATGCGGAGCTGGGAAGAATCAACCTTCGTCTTTATTTGTCCTTGGCGGTTATCGCTTAGAGATAGACTGCCTCTGAACAAGGAAGTTCTTTTTTTGTTGCTACAGGCGCCTGACCAATCGATACTTTTCGCACGTATCGAAGCCCGTTTGAAACATCCCTCTTTCGCCCGCTTTCTTTCTACTCCGCCTGTGTTTTGAGGCGCTTTTCCTTTTCTTATCGTTCACATCAATGGACAGCGGCCCGTCCTCTCGGTCCCTCCCAGGCATCCTGGATCCCTGCACTCTGCATACCCTCAGAGACGCTGTGCACCGGCTCCGTGCGCAGGAAGAAACCGATCTCTCCTCTAAATCTCCATCCACCCCTCGGTCTGTTCGGAGCTCCGTCTCCTACCCGGCAGACGATCCCAGCCACTCCCCTACTATAACCAGAGGGCAAGGCAAGAAACAGTGGATGGAAACTAAATCAACGTGAGAAGCAACCTGGAATTAAGGAGAAACTTCCTAGCAGCGAGGACAATTAACCAGTGGAACGGCTTTGTTTGCCTGCAGAAGTTATGGATGTTCCATCACTGGAGGTTCTTAAGAAAAGACTGGCCAGCCACTTGTCTGAGATGCTAGTTGGTTGGACTAGAAGACCTCCAAGGTCCCTTCCAGCTCTATTCTGATTGATTGATTGACTGACTGACTGACTACCTCCTCCGCCACATCCCGATCGCCCTCCTCGCCTCACCTCGGTCCATCTTCGTTCCCTGGCCATCTTTCTCCTCCGCCCTCTGTGCGTGCTCAGGGGCCACGTGCTTGGAGCTGCTGAACCCGTCGCCTTTTTTCGCTTTCTCCTCGCCCGCTCGCTTTCGGACGCGTCCCTCGAATCCCCAATCGCCCGTCTCTCATCACTCGGGCGACCCGTTTGAAGTAGCCCTCTGGCTCTGGCCCCGCAAGGCAGCGATGCCACCTCGCCCAGAGGCTGCCAGCCGGCTCTTTTGGCGGGTCCCCGACGCGTCCAGCGCCCCTAGTGGCCCAACGGCGCCAAGGCAAGCCTATCCCGCCTTCGCCCGGGAAAGCGAGCGCCAGCCAGAGCGCAGAGCGCGCCCGGCCACTGGATCGGCTGCAGCTCCGGCAGCGCCCGGCTCCATCCTCCGCCCCCGACGCTCCCATGGGCGGGCCCTGCCCGGCCCCTTCCCTCCCCTCCTAGGCGCCCCCAGCCCTCCTGCCCACCCAGGGGCCGGGGTGGGGGGGCGGAGGGGCCGGGCGCCCCAAACTTTGCCCGCCCACGCCGCGCAGGCTTCCTCTATGGAGTTGCGCCGGGCGCTCCTCTGCTGCTGGTGCCTGGCGCTCCCTTGCAGCCTTTTGCTGCTGCTCCCCGCGCCGGGCCGGGGCCACCCGCAGCCCTGCCACATCCTGGCGCGGATCGGGCACACGGTGAAGCTGGGCGCCTTGCTGCCCCGCGGAGGAGGCGCGCAGAGCCGGGTGCGCAACGCCCTGGCTCGGGCCAGCCGCGCCGCCGCCGCCGTCCTGCCTTACAACCTCAGCCTGGAGGTGTTGCCCGGGGCTCCCCTCTACCGGGACCCGGCCTCGCTGGCCCGCTGGCTTTGCCAGGCGCTGGTGGTGCGAGGAGTCGCCGCCGTGCTCGCCTTTCCCGCGTCCCGCCGGGAGCTGCTCCAGGTGGATTTCGCCGCCGCCTTCCTGGACATCCCCTTCATCAGCATCAGGCAGGAACCCGAAGAAGAGGAGCAGGAGGGCGACCCGGCCGACGATGTCGACGAGCCCCCGATGCCCTTCAGGACCTGGGTAAGCCTCCTTTCGCCCCTCCTTCTCGTAGAGCCTCCACAGCCAGGGGCAGCCTATCTTCCAGGTGAAAAGAAGCAGGGCAAGCCGGGGTCCCGTTTGAAAGGATGCTGGGAGCCTCCATATGCCGGTGCAGTCTATCTTAGGGGGGGAGGTAGGTTCCTAGGGAGAGAAGATTGGGCGGTTGCTGGTTGCTGTGGCTCTTTGGTTGACTCGTGTGGTGCCCTGCTATTGTAAATGGAGTGTTGTGATGACTACTATTGATTTCCACCTCCGCCGGAGGGTTTGTTCTTCAGGTTATTGGAATGCTAGCAAAATACCAGCAAGAGAATTCTGTTGCCAGGGCTGTATATCTTTAAACCAATTCACTCCCGTGAATTTCCATAGATGCCAACTGTCGACTTTCATCTGTTGGATGTGGGAAACACTTGCCGTAGATCATCATCCTATATTTAGGTCAAACAAAGGTACCAGCTCATGCACTGTAGTTCGAGTCCCCCAGCAGATAAGCTATCCTGAGATATGGAAGCTCCCAACAATTTACCCATTAGCGCCCTCAGTATCCAGAGTCAGAAAGAGACGCCCGGAGCAAAGGAACAGGTTGCCTTCCAGATGTTTTGGACTTCAACTCTCAGCATCTTTTGCCAGTGCACATCTGATGGGGAGCATCAGGTTTGGGAAGATTGCAATAGCCATTTCTTGCTATGAGTCTCGTTTTGGCAAAGAATAAATTATACGTGTCCTCATGTGGCTTTCCCGTCTTCTACTAGGTGTGGTTAATGAAATGGAGCCTGAGAGTACAGTGGCATTGTCTCTGCCATTCCTGGGGACAAAACAAGATCGGTTGTCGCTTTCATTCCTTGCTTGTGACATTCTTGGAGTCATCCTCACTACTCAGTGTAGGGAAGTAGATGGTAGAATTTATTCATTAGATGGGGGGTGGTTCTGTTTCAAATGAAGAAAAGCTCTTCTTCAGCCGTCATGCACAGCGGAGCTTCCTTATTCAGAGGCAATCTATCCCTAAATGCCAGAAATGCTAGAAACTGAGGAGCCACCATGTTCAAAAGGTGGTCTATCTAATGGATCAACGAAACTAAGGCACAGGTTAAGAAAGAATATTGCAGGGCATCAACTCTATTAGCTCTGGAATGGGTGAGAACTGGAATCAGTGAGAAATCATTAAGACTGAAGATTTCTCATTTCTGGAAGAACATCTCGCGGTACGTAGAAACATAGGAAAGATTTGAATTTTGAGTCGCGTAGCTCAATATTGCCTGTGTTGGCTCTGTGAGATATCTGATGTACAGAATGGGTTTCCCAGCCTTCCTTGGAAACGCTGGGATCTAAACCAGGAGATTTTTTCCCCCCAACGGGAAGCTGATGCTCTGGTCTCAAAGCACAGAGTGCTTGTTATAGCCTTAATTCTTCTCCTACTCACTTAACATTTCAGGAGGGGACAAGAAGGCAGATATTGAGTTAGCTCCCAATACCTGTTCCAGCACATAAATCTCCCCTGGTATAAAATGAGACTCTCTTTGAATCATAGGCTGCCTTACTCTCTGTTCTTGAATCACACCCACAGCTGTTGCAATAGGAATAGAATAGAATAGAATAGAATAGAATTTTATTGGCCAAGTGTGATTGGACACACAAGGAATTTGTCTTGGTGCATATGCTCTCAGTGTACATAAAAGAAAAGATACGTTCATCAAGGTACAACATTTACAACACAATAGGAGAAACAACTTTCCAGCCCAATGATGGGGTCTCCCCCCACCCCACCCACCCACACAAAACAACAGGTTCTAAACCTTCTGTTTAGAAGCTGTGGTGTCTCTTGTTGTTTTCATATTAGTTGCAGGCAGTTTAGATTTTGCAGAACGAAGGGACTTTTCCAAAAAGTGGAAGTTTTGGTTCTCTGCCACTAAAATGGGTTCCAGTGGATCGTTGATCCTCTGAGCAATTGCTATTCCATGCAGGGATCTAGGGATCCTTATTTTATTTTATTTGCTGTGCCTTCTGCCTTTCTTCCTCAACATACGGCTGCTCCAAGTCAGGTGTCCCAGAAAATTGGATCCTCACTAGGTGCTGCCTATATTTAGATTTAGCGTTTTTTTTTAAAAAGAAAGAATATACATTAATAAGATCTTTGTAAAGGAACGCTGTTTTTTTTCCTATGTCTCATAATTATTCTATTTAATAGTTGAGAATATAAATGGTTTAGGATTTAATGGTGGAGGACTTGATGGTCGATGAGCTTGGCTATTTGCTTGCTGATGTTTCATTATCCATCTAGGCAACATCCTCAGTGTGAATGAGTGTATACATATATAATGGACTCTTTCCTCTTTATATACAGTAGTTTGCCCTGCTACTATTGGTGGCCCTGTGGTTTTCTTATCGTGGTTTCTTAGTTGGGTATTATTTTCCTGTTCAATTGTTTGTCTGGTGTCAATCCTTGTTTATCTGGTGTTGGAGAGGACGCGTCAGTGGTCTTTTTGTTTCCTTCTGAGTTGTTTTATTGCTTCTTGAATGGTATGTAAATGTGATTTATCTCTGTGTGTCTGTTGATGGATATTTAACATAGTATGGACTGACAACAGCTTCTGAGATGTTTTAGGGACAGAAATAGGTTTCTTCTGCAGATGTGCGGATGCAGGTATATGGATGCAAGTGTGTGCCTTCCTTATAGCCCTCTCCCACTTGTGAACCCTCCCCTGCCTCCAAGTAAATCAGACCATTCCTCTTGTATCTTCACAACAACCTTGCAAGGTAGATGAATCACTGGCTCATGTCCAATCAATGAAATTGATTTCAGAGCTGGGATTTTTAGCCTGTTGTTTCTCTGCTCGACCTCTCAAGAGAGTTACGATGTAGGTTAGGCGTGTCCAACCTTAGCAATTTAAAATTTTGGGACTTCTCCTGCTGGCTGGGGAATTCTGGGAGCTTGAAGTCCACAGGTCTTAAAAGTTGCCAAGGTTGGACACCCGTAGTCGAGGTGTCATTCTGCAGTGGCATACAGGAATTCCTCTTTGTGGCCCAGGAGGCTGACTCAAGCAATTCGCCACTGGAGCGTTCCCCAAGGCTAGAAATAAAATTGCTCAGGGATCAAGGTTCTATGGAGAGAAAAAAAAAAACCCCAAACCTGGGTTGGTAGTGGAGCCCTCTTTTGAGCCATGCCCACTTTCATTGGCACACGGCCACTTTGCTTTAGCCCAGCCGGTGTTTGTGTAACACTCCCCGTCCTCTGCCGTTCTGCAGTAGTCTGCAGATGATAGTTAAGAAATGGGTTGGGTTTATAAAGCCAAGGAGGGCAGGGAGCTGCCTGGGAACAGAGGGGAGGCAGGTACCCAAAGCTGGGGTCATTGGCACCCATGCCTGGCACAAATAAAGCTACGAGGTTATCTTGGAACAATGAGATCAAGCGTGCATAGTCCTACCCATTCCACTGTGTGCCATCTAGCTAAAACAATATTTGGGGAACAAACAGAGTTTCCGGAATCTCCCTATTCCTCCCACTTCTGGAAATGATTTATGGAATAAACGGGCTTACAAGGTCACATCAAGATTCCAAAGGGGGATTTCCCCCCCTCCCTGTTTTTTTTCTCTCTCCTCTTTTTCAAATCACATCCTATCGATCAGGTCGAAAGCATCTTTTGCTCCTTGTCTCCCGGCAAGTAATTTCCCCGGCAGGCCATCTGTATTTCATATACAGGCTGGGCGAAAACCAATTTCCTGCTGGCACATCGGTGAAAGAAAGAAAGAAAGGAAAGAGGGGGAAAAAAAGCACAGTCAGAAACGAAAAGCTTGCGTGGAGTTTGCTTTTAAAACCTGAAGGCATTTCACTTGTTCCCAGCATGCTGGTCTTTACAGCTGGACATCTCCGAGGATCAGAAGTTGCAGCTATCATAGTAGCCAGAAAGCCCTGGAGATTTTGCTCATCCCTGTGAAACGATTGGTGTCTCGGAGAGCAGGAGAAAGCCTCTGGAAAGCGAACCGATCTAGCAAATTGTCAGTTGCCGAGAACTGGGTAGTTTCAGCTCGGTTTAAATTGATGCTGTAGGCTCGGAGCACTTTACACCTTAATTCCAGTTGAGAGACTGGAATTGCAAGCGGAGAATGGGTGGGAGAGGTATGAAATATAAATAGAGCATGAAAAGAGATTGGAAGAGCTGTAATCAACTGTAGAAAGCGGCTGGGTCAACTTTCCCAGTCTGGTGAGCTCTAGATAGGTTAGGACTGCAACTCCTTGTATTCTTTACCTGGCACAGACGCTAGGAGTTCTAGCGTTTTAGTTCCACTGCTACACCTAGGGTGCTGAGATGTGAAAAGCTCAGGTTGGACCATCAAGGGATGCTGGGATAGTTGTTATTTAATCTGCATTTTTAGAATTCTATAGATTGGGATACTGACTCGATAAAGGTAGTCAGAATCAGAACGGAGCTGGAAGGGACCTTGAAGGTCTTCTAGTCCAGCCCCCTGCTCAAGCAGGAGATCCTATACTATATAGCCGTCGACTTACGACTGCAATTGATCCCCAAATTTATGTTGCTAAGTGAGGTATTTCTTAAGTGAGAAACCAGAGATGTCGAGCAATGTCCATTGTTTTTGTTTTTAAAACTTGAATTAAATAATTGAATAAAAAAACTTTTTTTTTAAAAAAAAGTGAGACATTTTTTAAGTGAGTTTTGTCCCGTTTTACGACATTTCTTGCCACAGTTGTTAAGTGAATCACTGCAGTTGACAAGTCAGTAACCTGGTTGTTAAGTGAATCTGGCTTCCCCATTGACTTGTTCTTGCCAGAAGGTCGCAAAAGGGGATCCCATGACCCTGGGAAGCTGCAATGGACATAAGTATGAACCAATTGCCAAGCATCTGAATTCTGATCACACGATCATGGGGATGCTACAAAGGTTGTGACTGTGAAAAACGGTCGTAAGTCACTTTTTTCAGTGCCGTTGTAACTTGGATTGGTCACTAAATGAGCTGTTGTAAGTCGAGGACTATCTGTACTATTACCACCATGCTAGAAGCTCCTTGTAGTACTGGGGACAGGAATCACGCAATGCAAGGGTTCTGTGGTAATCCATTATGAGTTTCACCCACTCAGTGCATCTTAGAATAGAATAGAATAGAATAGAATAGAATAGAATAGAATAGAATAGAATTTTTATTGGCCAAGTGTGATTGGACACACAAGGAATTTGTCTTCTTTGAGGCAAATCAATCCGCCTGTGTCAATATCAGGGATCCAGGTCACATAGGACAGCCTAGTTTCTCAACCCTGGCAACTTGAAGTGGTGTGGACTTCAGCTCCCAGAATTCCCCAACCATCATGCTCCCATTTGGGGAATTCTGGGGTATTGAAGTCAACACCTCTTAAAGTGGCCAGCATTGACCTAGTGATTTCTCGATCGTTATTATTAGCCCTAATAAAGCCCACTGTCTTTACACAGTGGGAGATTCTTTGCCCCCGGTTTACCAATTATCAATCCGAATAGAGCTGGAGGGGTCCTTGGAGGTCTTCTAGTCCAGCCCCCTGCTCAAGCAGGAGACCCAATACTATTTCAGACAAGTGACTGTCCAGTCTCTTCTTAAAAACCTCACCCACAATGTTTGAAGTCAAGTTGTTCCATTGGTTAATTGTTCTCACTGTTAGGAGGTTTCTCCTCAATTCCAGGTTATTTCTCTCTTTGATTACCTTTCATTCATTGTTTCTTGTTGGCCAATCAGACATCCAGCCCTTGTTTATCAATGGAGACCGAGTGGAGCAAGTGGCCAGTTTTAAGTTTCTGGGTGTTATCATAAAAGAGGATCTGACCTGGGACACTCATGTTGCAACACTGGCCAAAAGGGCCCAGCAGAGATTATACTGCCTGAGACTTCTCAGGAAACAACAACTGAATGAAAAACTGATGGTGGCCTTTTACCGCTGCACCATAGAGAGTATTTTAACTTACTGCATATCTGTGTATGGTTTGCCAATTGCACAGTGGCAGATAGAACAGCACTCCAGAGGGTCAATGTCATTGCCCAGAGGATCATTGGTTGCCCTCTCCCCTCTTTGGAAGAGCTTTATAGCTCCCCCAGAAGCTGTTTTGAACTTTCTTAAGTTCAAAACATTCTTAAAGATCCATCTTATCCTGGGCACCCCTTTTTCAACTATTACCATCTGGCAGACGGTACAGGATAATATAAAAACAAGGACAAATAGGCTGAAAAACAGCTTCAATCCCAGGCCAATAACCATACTGAATTGTACGGTATAGTGCAATATTGGGTTTTCAATTTCAGTTATATAGAATGTAAAGGATGTATTTATTTTTTATAGTTATAATGTACACTGAAGACGCCATTTAATTTCATTGTACCATGTGCAATGACAATAAAGTGAACTAAACTAAGCTAAACAACAGTGTAATAATCTCCCTATTGTGAAAGGACCCCATTTCATTGGAAAATCAAAGATGGGAAGGTTTCTGATTTGTAGATTTGACAGGCAGGGCAAAGATTGCATCAAGTTGCTTCGTGCTGAATTTTTCAGAAGCCTCCGTTGTAATTATATTGTCCTAGGTTCAGCTTGAAAACTTGAATTAAATCAATTAACAGGGAATCTTTGACACGTGATAGAGAGATGGAACGCATTCACACACTGAACTCAACCCACATTTTCTGGGTTGCATAATTATCAACCGAACGATAGGCTGGGTTATGCAGGGTTGTTGAGCTGTGTGCATTTCAAATTGATCCGGGTTTAATACTGTACCTACTTGCATGCATCGTGCCAATGCCAGCCTCTCTGAGTCTTGAGCTGACTTGGTGAAGCGTGTTGTACAAACACACAGCTACTGCTGGTTAAAGCGGGCAAACAGTGTACTGGATTGTAAAAATGAATGATCATACTCTAAATTAGCTTGCGATGTTCCTGTCTGGCATGATGAAGAAAAATTGAGCCCCTCCTATTGTGTGGGCATCCTTCATCTCCTTCATCCTTCATCCTTCATCTCTTACAAATCAACAAGAAACAGATGGTTGATATTGATTTCATATGGGAAAAAGCCCAGCAAGGTTTCTAAATACCATTGATTTACATTTCAGATAGTCCTCAACTTGCAACCAGTTTAATGATTGTTCAAAGTTACAACGGCACTCAAAAAAGTGACTTATGGCCATTTTTCACATATGACCGTTGCAGCATCTCTACGGTCACGTGATCAAAATTCGGTTGCTTGGCAGCTGGTATGTATTTATGACAGTTGCACTGTCCTGGAGGTCATGTGATCACCTTTTGTAACCTTCCCAGCTGGCTTCTGACAGGCAAAGTCAATGTGGGGAGCCAGATTTGCTTAACAACCATGTGATTCGCTTAACAACTGCAGCGATCACTTAACATCTATGGCATAGGTGTCAAACTTGCTGCGTCATGTTGATGTCAGGTTTTTTGCCTTTGCGGAGCTGGGATGGGCGTGGCCTGTGCATGATGCATCGGATCCACGGGCCGCCAATTTGACGCCCCTGATCTACATCAAAAAAAAAAAAAAAAGCTCACAAAATGGGGCTCAAATCATTTAACAATTGTCTTACTTAACAATGCAAATTCTGGGCTCAATTGTGGTCATAAGTTGAGGAAATCTGACTCAAAGAAATAGCCAAGAACTTCCCCTTGTTTTAAGCCACGTTTAAGGGGTCAAAGGTTTTGCAAAGGGATGTTTGCATAGCCGATTTAGCTGAGATTATCTGAGTGAGATTAGATCTTTAGAAGTGTTTAGCGGTTTCCTTCCCTGTCCACTTTTTGGAGCTGTCATCTGTCATAAATAAAGCAGTAGACATAGGTGTTAGGGTTTTTTTCTTCTTCTGTTAAGCAGAAACAAAATTACAATCTACAACTTTTGAGGGTTTTTTTGACAGAGTTCCCTTGTGTCATGAAAAATATCTCCGTTGCGGAGGAGATAACTTCTGGATACAAGCTAAAGCGGTGTTATAGATTTCTTCCCTAGCAGCAAATGAAAAATGAGTCAAAAACCTTTTTAGGTTGGAAGGAGACCCAATTAAGGAAAAGGGTGGGGCGGAAGTCTGCATTAAATTTAGGTCAGATGCAGGGGTTCTTCAGGAGTGAGGTCAAAAAAGTCAAAATGTCAGCCAAAACCACGACCTTTTTAAGTAGGCATTGTGACAGGCACCTACAGTTTGTAGAAGCTCCCCCCCCCCCAAATTCAAATAAACTCTCCTTCTTTTAGCTTCTACACAGGCATCATATTGTTGTTCCACCTTCCCTTTGATGGCATTTTATCAGGAATAGTGAGGTCTCAATTCTTCATTTTCCCTCCCTTGTTCTTTGAGAACTCTTTACCAATGTTGTCAGTTTGATTTTGAGCGAGTTCAGGCTGCAAATGTCCTCGTTTGTCAACATAAATCAACTCCACTTCGGTTCAAACAGCCATTTGCAAAATGTTCTTGTGATTCCATCCTTATTGCGTCGATATTCCATTCTTCCTCTTGAGACTTCAAGACTTCCTCTTGAGACTTCAAGCAATCCTGGCAAATATCTGCAGCTCGGACGAGGGTGAAGGTTCATCCTCTGAGCTTTTGGGTTAATCTCCAAACATTTGGTTACCAGGCTAGGTAACATCTTCAGTGGAGTTTAGGGAATGTCAGTGTTGTGCCTCGCCCGCCCTCCTCTCCGCAGCCGGGCCCCTCCCATTTCCTGCTATCTGAGTCAGAGTCTGATAATGAAGAAGAACGGCACCATGCCCGGACAGAATGAGCAAACAAACCTCCCTCCTACAGCGTGTGAGCACGAAGCCAGCCACGTGCTAGAATTGCCAGCAGCAGACCAGGAGGATGGAAAGACACAGTGGACGAATCCCTGCTTCTGGAGAATGGAGAGGCGACGTCAGCAAAAGGAAGGGAGGGGCAGGCCTGGATAAGTGCTGAGTCATGGAGCCACACCCCATGGCCTATATAAAGGATCTGCTTTTTGGCATTCCTTGAGTCAAGCAAAGTCTCATCTGGTTGCTGAAGTCACACCTTGGATTCCTGCCTGCCCTGAGAACTCTGACAGGAATTTGGCAAAGCTGCAGAGGCTTCGTGGCCACGCTTGATACGGACTTCCCAGACCCGGCTGTCGGAGGAGGAGTGGGACACGACAGTCAGTGTTCTTCTTTTTTAATAAGGGCTTCAGGCAGTGGTGATATTCCGCCAGTTCGGACTGATTCAGGCGAACTGGTAGCGGTGACCATGGAGTGCGGCCGCCCCGGCATAATATCCTATTTAGCCACATTTTTGAGGCCGGGCGCATGTGCGGAAGGCACGCATGTGCATGTGAAGCAACTGTTCACATGCGTGGAGAACTGGTGGTAAGAATATGCGAAACCCACCTCTGGCTTCAGGTGTGGGTGTGTCAAGTGAGGGCCTTGTGGTAGGTCAGGTAGTGGTGTTTCAAGTGAGGGTCTTGTAATGGGTCTTGTGATGGGGAACTTACATCAGATGAGGGTCATTGGGAGGTGAAGTGCTGTCAGTCAAACACCATACTCCCAAATAGCAATATCATTTAGACCAGGGGTCTCCAACCTTAGGGCAGAGGTTTAAGGAATCAAACTGGCCCAGGGAGGACTATACCAGGGGTCTCCAACCTTGGCAACATTAAGACTTGTGGACTTCAACTCCCAGTTCCTCAGCCAGCAAACCTGGCTGAGGAACTCTGGGAGTTGAAGTCCACAAGTCTTAAAGTTGCCAAGGTTGGAGAGCCCTGATTTAGACTTATATACCACTTCACAGTGCTTTACAGCCTTCTCTAAGTGGTTTTACAGCATCAGCATATTGACCCCAACAATCTGGGTCCTCATTTTGTCGACCAAATCCTTAATCTCCACCCACATCGATATCAAACAGCACCAGTTCAATTGGAGCAACACAAAAACCCACCACGTTCGTGAGTTCATCGAAGCCTGGCAAACAATTCCATCAACAGACTCATTGACCTACAACCAGCCTACGAACCAGGGGTGGGTTCTACTTATCTTTACTACCAGTTTGCAAAGGGGCTGCGCATGCGCTGAAGCTTCCTGATGACATCCAGGTCAGTGGGCGGAGCCTCCTGCCGGTTTTACTACCGGTTCTTGCGAACCGGTCCGAATCATGGGCAACCCACCATTGCTACGAACCCCCCACGATCCAAAACAACTACACAGCCAAACCAGAGAGAGCAGCGACCCTCAACCCATCCACGCAAGCCCCCCACCCAAACTTACTTAAAACAATGTCCCAGAGTGGGACATCTCTTATTTTATTCCCATAACAACAAATGTTATGAGGTACATAAGGACTTCATACCCAAGGATGGACTTGAAAGTTGACTCTCTAACTTAACCATTATAACGCATTGCCTTTCAAAACATTGGGTTTTAAAATATGAGCTGTGGTGGTGCAGTGGTTGGAGTGCAGTACTGCAGGCTACTTCTGCTGCCTGCTGGCTTGCCTGCAATTTGGCAGTTCGAATCTCACCAGGCTCAAGGTTGACTCATCCTCTCGTCCTTCCAAGGTGGGTAAAATGAGGACCCAGATTGCTGGAGGACAATATGCTGACTCTGTAAACCACTTAGAATGGGCTGTAAAGCACTGTGAAGCAGTATATAAGTCTAAGTCAGCGGTTCTCAACCTTTGGGTCGGGACCCCATTGGGAGTCGAATGACGATTTGCCAGGGGTCGCCTAAGACCATCGGAAATATGGGAAGTATACTTGCGAGTCGAAGAATCGCGCTCCAATGGTTGACTCCACAAGCCAGCTGCAGGCTCTTCAAATCGCTAGCCGAATTCGGCTTCAGGCGCGATGAATTAAAAAAGAGAGAAATCTTTGCTCTGATGTCTCCCTCTCAAGCCAGCTGCAATCACTCCCAATCGCTAGCCTAATCTGGCTTCAGGCGCGATAAACTTAATAGGGGAGGAGTCTCCGCTTTAATGCCTCCGTCCTCAAGGCAATCGCAAACAGTTCAGATCGCTAGCCAATACGGCTTCAGGCGCGATAAATTCAAAACGAAAATAATTTATGGTTGGGGTCGCCACATCGTGGGGAATTGTATTAAAGGGGTCGCAGCACTATAAAGGTTGAGAACCACTGGTCTAAGTGCTATTGCTATTGGGGTGAAGGGAGGTGAATGGAATGACAGAAATACATGTTTTTAGTTGGTCAAGATCTGTGCTTTTCTTTTCTTTTTTTAAGAAAATGCATTGTTTTCTAAATTTAGCAGAAAGGTAACAGCGGATGAGTAAACCCCTAAGTTTAGTAGGTTATTTTCTAACACAAAATTTCACCTTCCATTATTTATCTCTTCCCTTTTCCACTGCATCTTTGCAAAGTTCCCAACAGCATCATTACACATGGTGAAATTGAAATTGCACATTTCTAAGTGGGTAAAAGACTGATTGTGGAGCTCAGCCACGGGTCTCCTCGTTTGATCTGCTTTCAGAAAGACTTATAATAATTTCATGATTTTCAGGCAAGGATCTGGGCACCCAGGGGATTTCCTAGGGTTTTTTTTTGCGTGGTGTTTCAATTAAACATTGCTCTCTTGTGTGCTTATAGGCAGAAGGGATACAGGTAGTCCTCGACTTGCAACAGTTCACTTAGTGACCACTCAAAGTTACAATGGCATTGAAAAAGTGATTTAGGAATGTTTTTCATATTTACAACCCAGTGGTGAAATCCAATTTTTTTTACTACCGGTTCTGTGGGCGTGGCTTGGTGGGCGTGGCAGGGGAAGGATACTGCAAAATCTCCATTCCCACCCCACTCCAGGGGAAGGATACTGCAAAATCTCCATTCCCACCCCACTCTAGGGGAAGGATACTGCAAAATCCCCATTCCCTCCCCACTCCTGGGAGAAGGATACTGCAAAATCCCCATTCCCTCCCCACTTCTGGGGGAAGGATATTGCAAAATCTCCATTCCCACCCCACTCTGGGGCCAGCCAGAGATGGTATTTGCTGGTTCTCCGAACCGCTCAAAATTTCCGCTACCAGTTCTCCAGAACTTGTTAGAACCTGCTGGATTTCACCCCTGTTACAACCGTTACAGCATCCCCATGGTCATGTGATCAAAATTCAGAGGCTTGGCGACTGACTCATATTTATGACGGTTGCAGTGTCCCGCAGTTATGTCATCACTTTTTGTGACCATCTGACAAGCGAAGGCAACGGGGAAGCCATATTCACTGAACAACCATGTTACTTAATGTAACACCTGCAGTGATTCACTTAACAACCGTGACAAGAAAGGTTGTGAAATAGGGCAAAGCTCATTTAACATCGGTTTTACTTCCTTTTTTGGCTGCATTGTGGTCATAAGTTGAGGGCTATTGTGTTGTAGTGGAAACAGGTTAGGAATGGAACTGGCCATTAATCCCCTTCTGAGATTCTGCATCAAATTAGAGGGCAGAAAAATGTGACAGGAGGTTTTTCTAAATTTCTCCACGAGGAGAAGTTCTTCAACAGCTTCTTAAGGGTGAAGAAGTTCTGTTGCTGTTTTTTTGAGAAATCTCACTGAAAAAAGTTTCCTTAAGGTGGAATGGAAGGAGGAGAAATCAAGAATCTACAACTCTAAAGTTCTCCAGAGGAATCATTGAGTCTGTCATCTCTACCTCTATAACTGTCTGGTTTGGCTCTGCAACCCAACAAGACAGACACAGACTTCAGAGGATCATTAGAACTGCAGAAAAAACAATGGCTACCAACCTGCCTTCCATTGAGGACCTGTATACTGCACGAGTCAAAAAGAGGGCTGTGAAAATATTTACAGATATTTACTGAGCCGTGGCTCAGGGGCAAGGCGCTGAGCTTATCGATTGAAAGGTCGGTAGTTCAGCAGTTCGAATCCCTAGGGCTGCTATGTAATGGGATGAGCTCCCGTTACTTGTCCCAGTTTCTGCCAACATAGCAGTTTCGAAAGCACATAAAAAATGCAAGTAGAAAAAATAGGGACCACCTTTGGTGGGAAGGTAACAGCGTTCCATGCGCCTTTGGCATTGAGTCATGCCGGCCACATGACCACGGAGACGTCTTCGGACAGCACTGGCTCTTCAGCTTTGAAATGGAGATGAGCACCGCCCCCTAGAGTCGCTAGAGACTAGTGTGTATGTGTGAGGGGAACCTTTACCTTTACCTTTTATACTGCTCGAGTCAAAAAGAGGGCTGTGAAAATATTTACAGATCCCTCCCATCCTGGACATAAACTGTTTCAACTCCTACCCTCAAAACAACGCTATAGAGCATTGCACACTGGAACAACTAGACACAAGAACAGTTTTTTTCCCAAACGCCATCACTCTGCTAAACAAATAATTCCCTCAACACTGTCAAACTATTCACTAAGTCTGCACTACTATTAATCTTCTCATTGTTCCCATCACCCATCTCTTCCCACTTATGACTGTAACTTTGTTGCTTGTAACCTTAAAATTTATATTGACTGTTTCTCTATGACTATCATTAAGTGTTGTACTCCGTGGTGGGATTCAGCCAGTTCGCACCACTTCGGGAGAACTGGTTGTTAATTTTCTGATCCGTTTGGCAAACTGGTTGTTGGAAGAAATCATTAGGGCAGAGAACCGGTTGTTAAATTATTGGACTCCCACCACTGGTTGTACCTTATGATTCTTGACTAATGTATCTTTTCTTTTATGTACACTGAGAGCATATGCACCAAGACAAATTCCTTGTGTGTCCAATCACACTTGGCCAATAAAGAATTCTGTTCTGTTCTGTTCTGTTCTGTTCTGTTCTGTTCTGTTCTATTCTCTGCAGGTGAAGAATTTTACGATATAAGACAGACCATACTTATTCTTACTCATTCACTCACGCATATTATGCACACAAACACAAATCCCTTGACTGCCTTATCATACAAGGAATGAAAGAACACCATATTCCATGCGTGAAATCTTTGAAAGCAAATTGGATGGCAAATGCTCTTTCATCTGACTTAATAAGAACTGATAGGAGAAGCGTGCAGAGTTGCTTGGCTTTTATCTATCTGTATACTACTAAAACTCTTATGGTGACCTTTAACTGGATGAAATGGTGTACTCCAAGGCAACAGTTTTTGAACCAAGGTACCTAAAATGGGCTGACTTACAGAAGACATCCAAAATTTGGAACGTATAATTCCTGAGGGAATGAAATTTGGGGATGTTGTGGCTGTTTCAGTGCAAATGGCTGCTGCTGCGGTCATGTGATCTTCATTTTCAACATTCTGTGACAATTTCCCAGCCAATCTAGCAATCCTTCACTCCCTTCCCTACCTATCAGCAGCCACTTACCTGCCTGCTGGAAAGGCAGAGGGAGTAGCTGTGTAGCTCATGAAAATATATGCCTTTAATAAAATGTGTTAAGTCTGAAAACATGCTTCACCAAAATGTTACTTACAAATATGCTACTTCTGTACTACTACTACAAAGGTGCTATTACAAACGTGTTTTTTTGGTAAACATGATTCTTGTTAGGACTAGACAATCTGTGCCCCAATAGGTTGTCATTTCAGAGATATTTTCCTATTTAAACAGAGAAACAGAATGACCAAGGGCGGGCAAAAATAGTCATGGAGGCAGGAGTGACTTCCAACTTCCTGCTGCTTCTCCATTAAATTTCCTAGTGGGAATCTGGTAGGGAGCATCAGATATCCTTCCTTCCTTCCTTCCTTCCTTCCTTCCTTCCTTCCTCCCTCCCTTCCCTTCCTTTCCTTCCTCCCTTCCTTTCGTCCATCCCTTCCTTCCTTCTTCTCTCTCTTCATCCCTCCCTCCATTTCTTCCCTTTCTTTCTTTCCTTCTTTCTTTCCTCCCTTCTTCCCTCTCACCCTCCTTTCCTTCTACCTTCCCTCTCTTTCCTTCCTTCCTTCCCTTCCTCCCTTCTTCCTTTCTTCCTTTCTTCCCTTCCTCCCTTCCTTTCTTCCTTCTTTCCTCTTCTTCCTTCCTCCCTTCTTCCCTTCCTCTCTTCTTCCCTTCTTCCCTTCCTTCCTTCCTTCTCTAGAGCTTCGTCCAATTATACTGCTGAATTTCCCCAAACCATTGCATATCATTCCACCCCACACATTCCATGATCACCTACTCAAAGCAAGCCAACTTAGGAGGCACCACTGTCAGTTCAGAGATTCATTCAGAGTTGTAGTAGTCAGCCTCGTGGCTGGGAACGCCCTTGGGCCTTTGACACAAGCCTTTAATCAGCTAATTATTTCTGCTGTGAATATCAGCCATTCTCCTTGACCCACTCATTGGTTCCAGCAAAAATGCTTCCAAGCGTACCATCTGCTTTCTGTCTTATCCTTGTTTGCAAAGTGCTTTGTGGGCATAACTGCTTAGTGTGGCTTTGAGTTGTGGTAAATGGCTTAGTCATTCCCATTTTACAAACAAGAAAGCTGAGGACCCGAGAGAGGAAACAAAGGAGTTTGGGATGCAATTTGATGGCACAATACAATCTTTTTTTGTATCCAGGTGATGGCAGGTGATGGAGGAGCCTTCTGGCCATAGAAGGAAGGATCCGTTTGCTAAAAAGCAAGAGGGGAGGGCTAACTGTGTTTTGGACTTTGATGCTCATTGAGATGTCCTTTTAAAAAAAAAACACCAACATGCAAATCCGTAAAGAATGGGTCTAGCACTGGCTCTGATTTCAAACTCAACTTGCAAAGCACCAAAAAAAAAAAAAAAAAAGAGTACAGGAAAAATGCCAAATCGTGACAAACGGAAAAGAAGAATTGTCATGTTGTGCAGAACTACAAGAGATCTTGCATGAATAAAAAATAAGAGAGCACCTTTTGTGTTGAAAACACAAGCCCGATAAAGACTGAGCACATGGAATTGTTTAGGGGGGAAAAATGACGGTTAAGTAGAGTTGAATTGTAGAGGAAGGTGTGATTGGTGGAGATCCAAACCAGAACCTCCCAATCTAATGGCAGTCTACCACCATGTTCAATTTCTGTTAGTGTTTGCCTTTTTTTTTAGTGTTCTTGGTGGGAAAAAGGCTCTTTCTTACAGAACATTGCTGGAGACAAAAGATTGGGCCAGGTGGATCAAATCCAGCCAAGCAATTCATTTGTTTATGGCCTTTATTGTCCTCTTCTTACCTCTCTCTGTAGGCGGATACAAACTCCAAGTAATAGTATTGGGGTGATATATATATATATATATATATATATATATATATATATATATATATATATATATTTGTTTTCTGAGGTTTTTGCGGGTGTTTGTATGTAGATCTTTGGTTATTCGGGTTTTCTCCCGCGTAAAATTGGAAGTGTCTTGGCGACGTTTCGACGAAGTCTCATTCGTCATCTTCAGGCTTCAGCTTCGTGCTTCTGGGAGCAATGTGTGATTGCAGCTGTTTCTTCCTTTTTAACTGCTATATATATATATAAATGCTGGCTGGGTAGCTTGCAATTCTTCTGCCTCACATCAAAAGCAGAATAATAGAATTTGGAAGGGACCTTGGAGGCCTTCTAGTACGTACGTACACACTCACACACGTCAAGCAGGAAACCCTGTACTATTTCAGACAAATAGTTTTCCAATCTCTCTATAAAAGCTATACATGAATAAATGTTGAACACGGAGAGAAAGTTTTCATTAGCTTGTATTTCTGCATCCCATTCTTGGTCAAGCAGATCAAACTTGGCCAAGTTTCGGCAGCACATATACTAAAATTGAAAGGATACAGAGAAGATTAGCATGGCCCCTACGCAAGGATTACACGCAAGTTCGTGAAGCGTCCATATTTGTAAGGGGCCTGCGTAAGAGCACCAGCGTGTCTACCGTCCCTGTCCTAATGTTCCCTTTATTTGTATTCAGTCTATGTATTCAATTCATGCTTATATATATTAGCTAGTACGTACTTGACAAATAAATAAAATAAAATAAAGTAGATACAACCAGTAGTGGGTTTCAAACCCCATCGCTACCAGTTCGCTCATTGGCACGCTCACGCAACACTTCTGCACATGCGCAGAAGCTTCTGTGGATGCGCAGAGACGTCTGGGCGGGTGGGCGGAGCCTTCCATGGCCGCCTCCACTACCAGTTCGCCCAATTCAGAGCGAACCGATAGCAATTCACCACTGAATACGACACGATGGAGCCAACCAGCAGGTGGTTTCCAGCAAGTTCTTCTTTTTCATATTTGGAAGACAAATATGGGGTCTTACAGGTAGTCCTTAACTTACGACCACTACCAAGCCCAATGCTAAGCGAGGCAGTTGTTAAGTAAGTTTTGCCCCATTTTACGACCTTTCTTGCCACCATTTTCTTTTACTGCGACCACTTCTGGAAAACCTCACCCATTGCTGACTACTGTGGTTTATCAACAATTCAGTGGTGAGAAAAGTCAGGCAAGAAAAACCAAGTGGCTTTCCTTCTCCAGAGAAGCTGAGTCTTAGCTTAGTTTCTGAGTTAGGATCCTTTCAGCCTGGTCGTTTGTGCCTCAAGTGAAACGCTGGATTGATTTGTTCAATCATCCATCAGTTTGTGTTCCTGTCTGTGCACATTATTCTTAGGAGCTTTCTCCAACGTCAAAGTTCAAAAGCGTCAATACTCTCCCTGTCAGGCTTCTTCAAAGTCCAACTTTCCCTTTCATAGAACGTTAGGAGGAATATCATGGTATGCACGATTGTGGTCATTGTGCATACGGACACGTCGCGATATCTGGTTACTGTTTCCAGGATCTTCATGGCTGCTCTACCAATTGCTTGCCTGCTAAAGACCGCTATTTCTTGACTGCTTCTTCCTTTGCTGTTGGTGACTTATTCCTAAAAGGCAGAAGCTATCCGCCAGTTTAATTTCCTTGTTTTGTCAGAATTAACAGAATGACAAAATTGGAAGGGACCTTGGAGGTCTTGTAGTCCAACCCGGGTTCAAGCCCAAGACCCTATATTTTAGACAAAGGGTTGTCCAGTCTCTTCTTAGAAACCTCCAGTGTTGGAGCACCCACGACTTCTGGAGGCAAGTTGTTCCACTGATCAATTGTTCTAACTGTCAGGAAATTTCTTCTTAGCTCTAGGTTGCTTCTCTCCTTGATTAATTAATTAATTTTTTATTTATTTATTTATTTTGTCACAACAATATATATAAGTATCATACAAAAAGGTTATATAGTGTATAAACATATATATGAGTAAATATTAGGAGGAATAAGCATATATATATATATATATATATATATATATAGGTCTTTGGTTGTTCGGGTTTTCTCCCGTGTAAAATTGGAAGTGTCTTGGCGACGTTTCGACGAAGTCTCATTCGTCATCTTCAGGCTTCAGCTTCGTGCTTCTGGGAGCAATGTGTGATCGCAGCTGTTTCTTCCTTTTAACTGCTAGTGGGGGTTTGAACTGATTGGGTGGGAGCTTGGCTGTGCTCTGATTGGATGGGGGTTTTTCTGTGCTCTGATTGGCTGGGGGTGTGTCCTGTGTTGGTGGGGGCTTGGTTGTGCTCAGTCTAGTCTGTGCTGCAGGGGGATTTGAGCTGGTGACCTGCATAGCTGTTGTTTGGTTTTGTGGTCGTGCTACATCTTCATAGTGGGTGTCAGTCTGCTGCATGAATGGATTGGAGGGGTTTGAAATGGCTAATGTTGCAGCTGCGGTCTGGCTTCTGGTCCTTGGTCGTGCTTTATGATCAGTGTGGGTTTGGGTCTGCTTTCTGGGTGGATGTGCGGTGGTGACATCCTGTGTGGACCTCGTGAGTGTGGGTCTGGTGTCATTCCTCGTGTTAGGGACTCGTTTGTCAATAAGGGCGGGTTTCCAAATGGCTGGTAGGCGGGAGGTGTCATCTCGTTTGTTCATGCTGTGTGGGTGTTTTTCTATCTCAATGGCTTCTCTGATTATTCTGTTGTTAAAGTGTTCAGTTTTGGCGATAGTTCTGGTCTTTTTAAAGTCAATATCATGTCCTGTGACGTAGCCAAGACACTCATCTCCAGAACAAAATGCTTAGCTGATGAACAACACCTAAAACCCGAACTAGACACTCTCACTAACGTACTAACATCCAATGGATTCCAAAGAAATAAGATTACCAAGCTAATCCAAAAAGAACCCCCCACTAAAATCCAAGACAGAGAACAAGAAAACGGCACAGCCCTCCTCCCATATATAAAAGGCACCACAGACAGAATCAGCAAGATCCTCCACAAACACAACATCAAGACAGCATTCTGCACAAACAGAAAAATATCCACCATCCTAAGAAACCCCAAAGACAAAATTGAGTTAGAAAATCAAGGAGTATATGAAATCCCATGCACCGCCTGCCCCACCACATACATTGGACAAACCAACAGAAGAATAAGTGCACACATTGAAGAACACAAGAACTCATTCAAAAAAGAGGAACCAACTTCTTCCCTGGTCCAACACTTTAAAGTCACAGGACATGATATTGACTTTAAAAAGACCAGAACTATCGCCAAAACTGAACACTTTAACAACAGAATAATCAGAGAAGCCATTGAGATAGAAAAACACCCACACAGCATGAACAAACGAGATGACACCTCCGCCTACCAGCCATTTGAAACCCGCCTTATTGACAAACGAGTCCCTAACACGAGGAATGACACCAGACCCACACTCACGAGGTCCACACAGGATGTCACCACCGCATCCACCCAGAAAGCAGACCCAAACCCACACTGATCATAAAGCACGACCAAGGACCAGAAGCCAGACCGCAGCTGCAACATTAGCCATTTCAAACCCCTCCAATCCATTCATGCAGCAGACTGACACCCACTATGAAGATGTAGCACGACCACAAAACCAAACAACAGCTATGCAGGTCACCAGCTCAAATCCCCCTGCAGCACAGACTAGACTGAGCACAACCAAGCCCCCACCAACACAGGACACACCCCCAGCCAATCAGAGCACAGAAAAACCCCCATCCAATCAGAGCACAGCCAAGCTCCCACCCAATCAGTTCAAACCCCCACTAGCAGTTAAAAGGAAGAAACAGCTGCGATCACACATTGCTCCCAGAAGCACGAAGCTGAAGCCTTGGTTAAAGCTTTTGGGATTATGGGAAGAGACCACAGAGTCAGGTAAAGTATTCCAAGCATTGATGATTCTGTTACAGAAGTCATATTTTCTGCAATCTAGATTAAAGCAGTTAACATTAAGTTTAAATCTATTGGTTGCTCTTGTATTATTGCAATTAAAGCTGAAGTAGGCTTTAACAGGAAGGACATTATAATAGATGATTCTATGAGTTAAACTTAGGTCTTGTCGAAGGCGACGGAGTTCCAAGTTTTCTAAGCCTAGGATTTTGAGTCTGGTGGGATAAGGTATTTTGTTGTTTTCAGAGGAATGAAGAACTCTTCTTGTAAAATATTTCTGGACACGTTCAATTGTACTGATGTCAGAAATGTGGTGAGGGTTCCAGACAGGCGAGCTGTATTCTAGAATTGGTCTAGCAAATGTTTTATATGCTCTGGTTAGTAGTGTAGTGTTTTTGGAGAAGAAGCTACGCAAGATTAGGTTTACAACTCTTAGAGCCTTTTTTGCTATGTAGTTGCAGTGGGCTTTGGCACTTAGATCATTTGATATGAAAACTCCAAGGTTTTCTTCCATCCAATGCTTCCTGTCCTGCCTTCAGGTGCTTTGGAGAATAACTTGACTCCTTCTTTGTGGCAGCCCCTGAGATATTGGAACACTGCTATCATGTCACCCCTAGTCCTTCTTTTCATTAAACCTCCTAATCTTTTTTCAATTAAAATTCTTCAATATCTCCCCAATTAGTTGTGTTGTTGAGAACAGGTCTCAAGAACCCGAGGACAGATCTATTCAGTATAAAGCAGAATTCAATGTGTTTATACTAGGCCAGGACAATTAGATTGATGTGATCCTAAATTTCTAATTATGATATGATCATAGTCTCCTGGATTCTTAGCCTTGCAAAACCACCCACCTTTCTTTTCCAATTAGCTTTTGTTCAGCATCTTGGCAGCAACTTTTCTCCCAAATAGTGAGAAGAACTAGAATGGAAGTTCAATTACTTTGTGTTAAGACACTGGCTTAGACATCAAAAGGCTGTGAGTTCTAGTCTTGCCTTAGGCATGAAAGCCGGCAGGGTGGCTTTGGGCCAATCATCAGGAGACTGAGAGTTCTAGTCCCGCCTTAGGCATGAAAGCCGGCAGGGTGGCCTTGGTCCAATCATCAGGAGACTGAGAGTTCTAGTCCTGCCTTAGGCATGAAAGCTGGCTGGCTGGTTTTGGGTCAGTCTCTCTGTCTCAGCCCAGTCCACCTCACAGGGTTGTTGTGGGGAAAATAGTAGGAGTATTAGAAATATAAGGTGTCTGCTGCTTTGGGTTATTTATAAAAATAAAGGTGGGATGAAAATGAAATAAATAAATAAACTTCATTTCATTTCATTCACATGCATGTTTAATGAAATCTAGTTGCTGCAATAACTTCCACATTATATATTTATTATATCTCCTCTTTCTCTCACATGAAGACATTGCACTTTGGCAATACCTTTGAGAGGGTTTTTTTTTTAGCAGTCATATCTAAGGCTGGTTTGTTTTCACTGGATCTGTATGTACAGTATGTTTTGCATCTATCTGTTTTGTAAATGTATTTTCTTTTGCTTGGTGAAGAAGGAAGATATTGAATTTTAAAGGCAAGAGAGTTGTTTCGAACCAGGGTAAGGAGTTTGACAGTAAGAGTTGCTTGTTTGTGGAATAACCTATTTTAACATAACATAACATAACATAACATAACATAACATAACATAACATAACATAACATAACATAACAACAGAGTTGGAAGGGACCTTGGAGGTCTTCTAGTCCAACCCCCTGCCGAGGCAGGAAACCCTACACCTCATTTTAGAACATGAGGATGTTACACAAAGAGGTTGGCCACCTATTTGAAATGATATATGAAGATATTTTTTTCTGTTACGACATGGGACGGATCACTGTTGAGTCTTTTTGAGGTCCACAGGTAGTCCTGGACTTACAACCATTCATTTAGTGACCTTTCAAATTTAAAACGGCACTGAAAAAAGTGACTTATGACTGTTTTTTCACACTTAATGACCCTTGCAACATAACTCTAACCCTAACCTCATGGTCATGTGATCAAAATTCAGATGCTTGACAACTGACTCATATTTATGACCGTTGCAGTTTCCCAGGGTAATGTGATCACCTTTTATGACATTATGACAAGCAGCATCAAAAAAATTCATTTTACAACTGTGCTATTAACTTAACAGCTGCAGTTGTTAAGATTCCCTTAACGACTGTGGCAAGAAAAGTCGTAAAATGGGGCAAAACTCACTTAACTGTCCCACTTAGCAACTGAAATTTGGGTCTCAATTGTGGTCGTAAGTCGAGGACTAGCTGTACTTTCTCAGTCATCCTAAACTTGCTTAAACTGCAAGAAATGCTGCCCAAATGTTCCAGATTTCTTCTGGGATATTTCAATCCCACATCATTCACATCACATCACCCCATCTGTCCCCCTGTTGTGACCATTTCAAAACTCTGTTACGGAGAATGCACCGACCCATCTTCCAGATCAGTTGTGCCTTCCTACGTCCCTCACACACTGTGCCTTGTGAAAGAATCTTCCCAGGATGCTAACATCTTAATGGAGCAAGTTTCATTTTGGTGGGTATTTCTCCCTCTGTATATTTTGCCTATTGTCAGGGGATGTTCTGGTAAATGGAACAGTGCACAAAATAAACCTTGATACAAGATTTGTAGATGATTCTGTCAACCTTCCTTTTACTCCTTCCAAGATGCAAAGTAGGAGAGAAGAAATGATCAGAAGGATCACAGAATAGATCCGTGATGGCGAACCTATGGCACGCGTGCCACAGGTGGCACACATAGCCATATTGGTGGGCACGCGAGCTCAGCTCCACCAGCTGATTTTCGGGCCTTCTGGGCCCATCAGAAGTAGGGAAACAGGCTGTTTCCTGCCTCCAGAGGGCCTCGGGGGGGGGGTAGTGGGGAAGGCCCGTTTTTCTCTCTCACCAGGATCCAGAGCCTCTCTAGTAGGACCGGAAGTTGGCAAATGGGCCGTTTTCAGCCTCCGGAGGGGCTCCAGGAGGTGGGGAAGGGCGTTTTCGCCCTCCCCAGACTCCTAGAAAGGCTCTGGAGCCTGGTGAGAGAGAAAAACGGGCCTATCGAGCCATCGTGTGCCAGGACCGGGGGAGCGGGGTGGTGGTCATGCGGGGGCGGGGCATATAGAATTATGGGTGTGGGCACGCATGTGCACAACTCCTCCCCGCGCTCCTGGCATGCGATCGCAAAAAGTTTAGCAATCACTGGAATAGATGGTTTCACAGAGTCCAGTTCCAAATTAATTTACTCAAACACCCTCATTAAGTTGAAGAAAACAGGGACTTAGTGATAGAGCCTCTTTAGAGAACATAGGCATAATTGGATTGATTATTATTTGTTTATTATCATTTAGTGTATAATGAGAACATGACAGGAGAGAAATAATCAAATAATCAGAGAGGCAAATCATGCTTGGACATCTGGCTGGGCAGAAAAGGATTGGGAGGCTGGAGGGGCAGGGCAAGTGGGCCTTGGAGGCACAGGCCAGGTGCTTTTCCAGTTGATAAACAAGGAAGCTCCGTCCCCATTAAAGGTGCAAAGAAAAAAAGGAGTAGCCACTATGAGGCGGGCAGGAAAACTACCCTCTGCTCTGTATAAAAGTCTCAATGAAAGTGATGCCAGGGCCCTATGGCAGGGGGTGGGGAATGATGGCCCTTCTGAATTCCTGGCTCAGGAATTCTGAGAGTTGAGGTTCACAACTCACAGACGGGCCGTCGTTCCCTACCTCTGCCCTATAGCCTTTTATCTAGAGAAGGGGTCCCCAACCTTGGCAACTTTAAGCCTGACGGACTTCAACTCCCAGAATCCCCCAGCCAGCTTTGCTCTGATTATTCTGTTGTTAAAGTGTTCAGTTTTGGCGATAGTTCTGGTTCCCATCTGGTCCGCCAGGCTTAAAGTTGCCATGGTTGGAGACCCCTGTTCTAGGGAGCCAGAGAACACACATCATGGGCAATATGTGGAATACAGTAGTTTGCACCACAAACACAACAAGGAGAATATTTCCACCCACGCTTAATACAGAAAGAGAGGCACTTCTTCCACTATCACATCTAATTCTGTTCAGTTTTGACCAGACAGAAGGAGGCAGGTCATGCCAGACTAATCTTATCGCATTCTTTGACAAAATGACAAAATTAGTAGACCAGAGGAATGCTGTCGATATAATTTACTTGGACTTCAGTAAAGCATTTGATAAAGTAGACCATAACCTACTACTAGATAAAGTAGAAAAATGTGGGTTAGACAGCACCGCCACCAGATGGATTCGTAATTGGCTGACCAACCGCACTCAACGTGTAGTCCTCAACGGAACTACATCCACATGGAGGGAAGTATGCAGTGGAGTACCCCAAGGCTCTGTTTTAGGCCCAGTACTCTTCAACATCTTCATCAATGACTTGGACGAGGGGATAGATGGGGAACTCATCAAATTTGCAGATGACACCAAGCTGGCAGGAATAGCCAACACTCGAGAAGATAGGCTCAAGATACAGAAAGATCTTGACAGACTTGAACATTGGGCACTATCTAACAAAATGAAATTCAACAGTGAAAAAAGTAAGGTTCTACATTTAGGCCAAAAAAACAAAATGCACCAGTACCGTATATGTGGTACCTTGCTCAATAGTAGTACCTGTGAGAGGGATCTTGGAGTCCTAGTGGATAACCATTTAAATATGAGCCAGCAGTGTGCAGCAGCTGTTAAAAAAGCCAACACAGTTCTGGGCTGCATAAACAGAGGGATAGAATCAAGATCACGTGAAGTGTTAGTACCACTTTATAATGCCTTGGTACACTTGGAATATTGCATCCAGTTTTGGTCGCCACAATGTAAAAAAGATGTTGAGACTCTAGAAAGAGTGCAGAGAAGAGCAACAAAGATGATTAGGGGACTGGAGGATAAAACATATGAAGAACAGTTGCAGGAACTGGGTATGTCTAGTTTAACAAAAAGAAGGACTAGGGGAGACATGATAGCTGTGTTCCAATATCTCAGGGGTTGCCACAAAGAAGAGGGAGTCGGGCTGTTCTCCAAAGCACCTGAGGGTAGAACAAGAAGCAATGGGTGGAAACTGATCAAAGAAAGAAGCAACTTAGAACTAAGGAGAAATTTCTTGACAGTTAGAACAATTAATAAGTGGAACGACTTGCCTTCAGAGGTTGTGAATGCTCCAACACTGGAAATTTTTAAGAAAATGTTGGATAACCATCTGACTGAGATGGTGTAGGGTTTCCTGCCTGGGCAGGGGGTTGGACTAGAAGGCCTCCAAGGTCCCTTCCAACTCTGATGTTATGTTATGTTATGTTATGTTAAAACCGGGTGGTTTGGCAAAGGGATCACTAATGGTCAGACCAGTGGTGAAATCCAAATTTTTTTACTACCGGTTTTATGGGCGTGGCTTGGTGGGCGTGGTGTGTCTTGGTGGGCATGGCAGGGGAGGGATACTGCAAAATCTCCATTTCCACCCCACTCCAGGGGAAGGATACTGCAAAATCCCTATTTCCACCCCACTCCAGGGGAAGGATACTGCAAAATCCCCATTTCCACCCTACTCTAGGGGAAGGATACTGCAAAACCCCCATTTCCACCCTACTCCAGGGGAAGGATACTGCAAAATCCCCATTCCCTCCAGCCAGCCGGAGGTGGTCTTTGCTGGTTCTCTGAACTACTCAAAATTTCCGCTACCGCTTCTCCAGAACCTGTCAGAACCTACCTGATTTCACCCCGGGTCAGGCCACAAGAAGGTACCTCTCTCCAGGCATTCTCAGAGTGAAATTGGGTGGATGTTAAGTGAACAGCTGTTTTCCAAGCCGGTCTAAGGGATTCTGATCTGGTGATGGGCTGCACATTGTCTTGGTGAATAGGGAGGGTCTTGTTGTTCAGCATCCTTGACTATAACCAAATGACAGCTTGTTGTCTTCTAATATGATATTGCTAAGCGTTGGATTGGTTATTTCAACTTCAATCAATCAGAATAGAGCGGAAGGGACCTTGGAGGCCTTCTAGTCCAACCTCTGCTCAAGGAGGAGACCCGGCTTACACCATTTTAGGTGGCTCTCCAGTCTTTTCTTAAAAACCTCCAATGATAAGCCACTTACAACTTCTGGAGGCAAGCTGTTCCACTGGTCAATTGTCCTCACTGTTAGGAAGTTTCTCCTTAATTCCAGGTTGCATCTCTCCTTGCTTAGTTTCCATCCATTGTTTCTTGTCTTGCCTTCTGGTGCTTTGGAAAATAAGTTGACCCCTTCTTCTTTGTGGTAGCCCCTCAAATAGCAATAGCAATAGCACTTAGAGTTATATACCGATTCACAGTGCTTTTACAGCTCTCTCTAAGCCAGTGGTTCTCAACCTTTATAGTGCTGCGACCCCTTTAATACAATTCCCCACGATGTGGCGACCCCTTTAATACAATTCCCCACGATGTGGCGACCCCAACCATAAAATTATTTTGAATTTATCGCACCTGAAGCCATATTGGCTAGCAATCTGAACTGCTTGCGATTGCCTTGAGGACGGAGGCATTAAAGCAGAGACTCCTCCCCTATTAAGTTTATCGTGCCTGAAGCCAGATTAGGCTAGCGATTGGGAGTGATTGCAGCTGGCTTGAGAGGGAGACATCAGAGGAAAGATTTCTCTCTTTTTTAATTCATCGCGCCTGAAGCCAAATTCGGCTAGCGATTTGAAGAGCCTGCAGCTGGCTTGTGGAGTCAACCATTGGAGCGCGATTCTTCGACTCGCAAGTATACTTCCCATATTTCCGATGGTCTTAGGCAACCCCTGGCAAATTGTCGTTCGACCCCCAACGGGGTCCCGACCCATAGGTTGAGAACCGCTGCTCTAAGCAGTTTCCTGAGAGCATAATTGCCCCCAACAATCTGGGTCCTCATTTTACCGACCTCGGAAGTATGGAAGGCCAAGTCAACCTTGAGCCTGGTGAGATTCAAACTGCCAAATTGCAGGCAGCCAACAGAAGTAGCCTGCAGTACTACATTCTAACCACTGCGCCAACACAGCTCTTACACTGGAAGACTGCTATCATGTCACTTCTTTTTTCTAGACTGACCATACCCAATTCCTGCAACCATTCTTCATATGTTTTTTGTCTCAAGGCCTTTAATCCAGGGGTGAAATGCTCCCGGATCGGACCGCGCAATCCGGTAGCGATGGCAGCTGCTGGTTCGGAGGACCAGTAGCAAAAATCCCTGGCCCCGCCCCCCTGCTTCTGCTGAGCCGCACCATCAGCAGAGGGTTTTTTTTTTTACTTTTAAAAGAAGGTTTTGCTTCAGCATGCCTTTAAAAGTAAAAAAAAGCCTTTGAGGATCCCGCCCCTCAGCTGAGATCGGCACAGCCTTTAAACTTTAAAAAAAAAATTTAAAGGCTACTCTGGGGATCTCACCTGAGTTCCTCATCAGCAGAAGCTTAAAAAACATGTTTTCTGTAGAAAACATGTAGAAAAACTCCTTTTAAAAGAGTCTAAGACACTTACCTGATTACTGATCGACCTCATGGCTTTTTTCCAAGCCGGAAAGCCCCACTTTCATTTTCAGCACCAGACAGAACTAATCTAAGTTAGCTAATCTATTTCATCATTGAATGATTAATGCTGGCTGGCTGAGGAACTCTGGGAATTGAAGTCCACAAACCTTAATAATAAAATAAAATATTTGTGCAGCTTTCTGAGATTTGGTGTGTTTCTGTAATGTTTCACTCTAACTACACAAACACACAAAATCTCAGAAAGCTGTATGTAGCATTGTGTGTGTGTGTGTGTGTGTGTGTGTGAGTTGTGTTGTGTGTGTGTGTAAAGTGTGAAAGTTGTTTTTGAGCTTTTTGTAGCTGTGTGAAGTGTGAAGTGCAGCTGCTTTTACACTGTGTGTGAGTCAGTTGTGTTGTGTTGTGTGTGTGTAAAGTGTGAAAGTTGGTTTTTGGTACCTCTTATTGTTTTTTTATACTTTGTTTATTATTTTTATTATTTATTGTTATTGGCCATGTCCACCCAGCCATCTGACCACCAAGCCACGCCCACCAATTAAGCCACGCCCACAGAACCGGTAGGGAAAATGTTTAGATTTCACCCCTGCTTTAATCATCTTAGTTGCTCTTCTTTGCACTTTTTCCAAAGTCTCAACATCTTTTTTGTAATGTGGCGACCAAAACTGGATGCAGTATTCCAGGTGTGGCCTTATACGAATGCTTTATAAAGAGGTACTAATACTTCACGTGATTTTGATTCTGTGCTTCTGTTTATACAACTAAGGATTGGTTAGCTTTTTTGGCTAATTGATTGGATTGATTATCGAAATGCATTAATTCTTCTTCCATTTGTTCTTTTATTTCTTAACACACCAATGTTTCTCAACCATATCAGCTTTAATATGTGTGGATTCGAACTCCCAGAATTCCCCAGTCAGCACACTGGCTGGTGAATTCTGGGAGTTAAAGTCCATAGGTAAAGGGAAAGGTTCCCCTCGCACGTATGTGCTAGTCATTCCCGACTCTAGGGGGCGGTGCTCATCTCTATTTCAAAGCCGAAGAGCCAGCATTTTCCAAAGATGTCTCCATGGTCATGTGGCCGGCATGACTAAACGCCAAAGGCGCACGGAACGCTGTTACCTTCCCATCAAAGGTGGTCCCTACTTTTCTACTTGCATTTTTTATGTGCTTTCGAACTGCTAGGTTGGCAGAAGCTGGGACAAGTAACGGGAGCTCAGCCCGTTACGCAGCATTAGGGATTCGAACCGCTGAACTGCTTGACCTTTCGATCGACAAGCTCAGCGTCCTAGCCACTGAGCCACCGCGTCCCTACAACAAGTCCATACAAGACCTTAAAATGGCTGAGATTGCACAAAACTTTAACTCTCCTCTTCTCTCCCTCTCGTAGATGCTTCGGGAATATCCATCTTAGTTTTCTGCTAAACCTCTTCCCTGGGCAAAATAAACCCTGAATTTATTCATAGCTTATTTGATTACTTTTTTTTTTTTTGCTGTTCTCCTCTATGGAAATTTCAGAGTCTAATTTTAATGTGGGGGATCCCTTAGGAGCAAGCTACACTTCATTGATCTGCTGATGGATCTGTTGATGTTTCCGTCTATGTTATGTATATTCCGACTTCTGCTCAGGAGCTCTTGCTGAGAGTGAGAGTTTAGTCAAATAAGGAGATTGATACCGCTGTGTTAGGAGGCTTCTTCAATCCAGGCAGGAGGTTAAAAAAAAAATAATCAAGGTTGGAGCTGAATATGCAATGCAGAAGAGCCCTTATCTCCTTGAGAAGCATACGGAATGACCTTGATTTATAACAGGGCTTCCCAAAACTTGGGTAAATTACAGGTAATTCTCAACATACTGTTGGAAGAAATACCCCTCTGGGTTCAGTTCCAAGTGGGGAAAAAGATACTGGATTCATGGAGGTTGCTTGGAAAGAAGGTTTATAATAACAACAACAACAACAACAATAACAACAGAGTTGGAAGGGACCTTGGAGGTCTTCTAGTCCAACCCCCTGCCCAGGCAGGAAACCCTACACCATTTCAGACAGATGGTTATCCAACATTTTCTTTAAAATTTCCAGTGTTGGAGCATTCACAACTTCTGCAGGAGGCAAGTTGTTCCACTTATTGATTTTCTAACTGTCAGGAAATTTCTCCTTAGTTCTAAGTTGCATCTCTCCTTGATCAGTTTCCACCCATTGCTTCTTGTTCTACCCCCAGGTGCTTTGGAGAACAGCCCGACTCCCTCTTCTTTGTGGCAGCCCCTGAGATATTGGAACACTGCTATCATGTCTCCCCTAGTCCTTCTTTTCATTAAACTAGACATACCCAGTTCCTGCAATCGTTCTTCATATGTTTTAGCCTCCAGTCCCCTAATCATCTTTGTTGCTCTTCTCTGCACTCTTTCTAGAGTCTCAACATCTTTTTTACATCGTGGCGACCAAAACTGAATGCAGTATTCCAAGTGTGGCCTTACCAAGGCATTATAAAGTGGTATTAACACTTCACGTGATCTTGATTCTATCCCTCTGTTTATGCAGCCCAGAACTGTGTTGGCTTTTTTGGCAGCTGCTACACACTGCTGGCTCATATCTAAATGGTTGTCCACTGTTATTGATGAACAGGATCACATGGCTTGAGTTCTTGAGCAGAAAAGGCACATGGAGTGGAGAGAGGGATTTATTTATACACTCTCTTGGGCCCTGCCTTAAGAGTTTCCTATTCCTGTACAAGAAATGTATCTCATTGGCTGTCAGACTCCCAGGGGGCGGTGGTCTTGGCTAACTCTGTAGGCTGTCTGTGTCCCAGGCTTGGTTGAACCTTGCTGGGTGATTTAAGCTTCCTAGTTGCCATGTGGTGAGATGGGTAGAGGCAGTGGTGGGATTCAGCCACTTCACACCACTTCGGGAAAACCGGTTATTAACTTTCTCAGCAGTTTGATGAACTGGTTGTTGGAAGAAATCATTAGGGCAGAGAACCGGTTGTTAAATTATTTGAATCCCACCACTGGGTAGAGGGCTAATCCTATCATGTCCTAAGGGCCATGTCTTAATCCCATCACCCTGGAGCTGAAGAAGGGAGGGGCTGGGAGCTGCAGGAAGCTGTTTTGTCTTTAAAAACATGATTCTTTTCTCATCCAGGGAAATATAATATTCTGCCTTTTTAATATTTCCTAGAATATTTTATTCTTCCAGGAGAGGGCTGGGTGCTAACTTCCTACATTCGTTTAGTGACCGTTCAAAGTTACAACATCGCTGAAAAAAAGGTGACTTCTGTTTTTCACACTTATGATCCTTGCCGCATCCCCGTTGGTCACGTGATCAAAATTCAGATCCTTGGCAACTTGTTCATATTTATGACAGTTTCAGTCTCCAAGGGTCACGTGATCATCTTTTGCGACCTTCTGAGAAGCAAAATCAATGGGGATGCTGAATAGAACTGCAGTGATTCACTTAACAATTCTGGGAAGAAAGGTTGCAAAACTCACTTAACAATGTCTTGTTTAACAACAGAAATGCTGGATTGAATTGTGTGGTTGTAAGACAGTAACTACTTCTATCCAAAACTGAGTAAAAGTGGGTTTTCCTTGGGTCGTGGACCCATCACCAGGGAAATAACAGGGAAATTTAAATTAATTTAAAGATCACCATGTGTATTAAAATACATTTAAAATATCTCTTGAAGTATTCCTACGAAGAAGGAAATTGGTGAAATTAGCAATGGTAATTTGCTGTAATGATATAAAATTCATTCAATGGTAATTGGTTTTATAATACAGCTAGCCCTCAAATTACAATAATTTGTTTAATGACGGTTCAGGGTATGACAGTTCTGAGGGAAAAGACTTATGACTGATCCTTAAAGTTCAATAAGACTTTCTGATCAGTGGGTAATGAAGCCAGCCACGTGGGCTGGGGAATTCTGGGAGTTGAAGTTTTCCCATCTTCAGGTTGCCAAGGTTGAGAAACATTATTTTAAGGGAAGGGCAGACAATCAACGTGGGTTTGGGTGGGTGGGTGGCAGTAGCCTGTGCTACTAGGTGAAACAAAGATCCAAATAGATAGCAGGTACCACAGGTGTCTCTCATATCTGCAAGATGTGGGGGGGGTTGTTGGGTTTTTGGACACCTGCACCTGGAAATTGCCATATTGGAGGAGTTTTCCTTTGTTTTTACAAATGTGTTAACCCAGGGGTCTGCAAACTTGGCTCTTTTAAGACTTGTGGACTTCAACTCCCAGAGTTCCTCAGCCTGCAAAGCTGGCTGAGGAACTCTGGGAGTTGAAGTCCACAAGTCTTAAAAGAACCAAGTTTGCAGACCCCTGGGTTAACCTAAGTTAGCATTTGCACAAGAGTTTGTCCTGCATTTCATGTCTATTGTCTACTAATATTAGCAATTCAAAGAGGGCTTTATAGGTTGGTTTGCTTGCACCCTTGTCAGGAGTATTAATGCACTTCTGGGTTGAAAGTATTAGCTGGTGACATCACCGGTGCCCGGGGGACGTCCAGTTGATGGCTTCTTTCATATCCTTAGCAGGAGCTGGAGCAAAAGATGGGAGCTCACCCCATCTCAAGGCAGCACTTGGATCTCTTTTTTTTTTTATTCAAAAAGTTTTACAAAATTTTTTCCCCCTTTCCCCCCCTCCTCTCCCCTCCCTTCACAACCCCCCCCCCCGACTTCCCGGAACGGGCACAAGGTATAGTTAAAAATAAAACAAACATATGCTAAAAAATTTTCATCCCAACTTAATTATACCCCTACAATCATCAATTCCTAACTTCCCCCAAAAACAATCAAGAATAATGCATCATAATCATTCAAAAACAGTCTGATAACTCTTAGTCTGATATCTACGTTGAATATAGTCAATCCATTTTTTCCATTCCTTTAAGTATCTTTCTTGCATATTGTCTTTCAAAAAGGCTGATATCTTCGCCATCTCAGCCAAATTGGCAACCTTCAATATCCATTCTTCTATTGTAGGTACTTCTTTTTTCTTCCAGTATTGTCCTATTAGTAATCTTGCTGCTGTTATTAGGTTTAAAATCAATTTAGTCTCAATTACTGTACAATCCGTAATAATTCCCAACAAGAAAAATTGCGGCAGGAACTTTATCTTCTTTTACAAAACATTTTGTAAAATCCACCAAATTTTTATCCAAAAGGCCTTTATGTCCTTACAAGTCCACCAAATGTGAAAATATGTAGCGTCATCACAATTACATCTCCAACATTTTGCTTGCATATCTGGATACATACACGATAATTTTTTAGGATCTAGATGCCATCTATAAAACATTTTATAAAATTTTCCTCAGATTCTGTGCTCATGTGAATTTAACATTTCTAACCCAAATTTTCTCCCATGTTTCCAACATTATTGGTTCCTGAATATTCTGTGCCCATTTTATCATACAATCCTTTACCAAGTCCCTTTCAGAATCTATTTCAAGTAACACATTATACAATCTCTTTATATGCTCCTGAGACTGATTTCTAATTTGCTTTACCAAATTTCCCTCGTTCTGCTCTATACCAATTTTCTGATCTCCTTCCATCTAGCACGTAGTTGCTCATATTGAAACCAAGTATAATTTTTCCCTTCCTCTCTTAATACTTGCAGAGATTTTAACTGCAAATTACCTCTTTCAGTATACAAAAGATCTTTATATGTAATCATTTCCTGATTCTGTTCTATGTTTATATTTTCTATTGTATGTCTAGGACTTGCCCATATAGGAACCTTATAATTTAGTTTATAATAGTATTTTTTCCAAACACGCAGAAGGGCATTTCTTAGCACATGATTTTTAAAGGCCTTATCCACTTTTTTGTCATAAATTAAATATGCATGCCATCCATATAGCAAATCATAACCTTCTATATTCAAAATTCTGTCCTCTGTTAAATTAAACCAATCACTTATTGCAGAGAGAGCAGCTGCTTCATAATATAATTTAAAATTAGGCATTTTAAACCTCCCTTTCCGAGAATCTTGAATTATTTTCATTTTAACCCTAGCTTTTTTACCTTCCCATATAAATTTGTTAATTCCCTTCTGCCATTCCTCAAGATTCTTATCTTTCTTAATTATTGGTATCATCTGAAAGAGGGATAAAAATCTAGGTAAAACATTCATTTTAATAGCAGCAATTCTCCCAGCAAAGATAATTGCAATTTTTTCCAAACAATCAACTCCTTCTGAACTTTTTGCCATAAAACCTCATAGTTATTCTTATACAATTTCACATTTGACGATGTAATATAAACCCCTAAGTACTTAACCTTCTTTACAATTTCAAATCCTGTTATTTCCTCTAGTTTTTCTTTCTGTTGTCTGGCCATATTTTTTATTATCACTTTTGTCTTTTTCTGATTTACCTTAAACCCTGAAACATTCCCATATTGATCAATTATTTCCAACAAAGATTTACTAGAATTTATAGGGTTTGTTAAAGTAATCACCAAATCATCTGCAAAAGCTCTTAACTTATATTCATATTGTCTAACTCTAATTCCCTCTATCTCCTTTACTTCTCGTATTTTATCCAATAATGGTTCTAGAGTTAAAATAAACAATAATGGTGATAAAGGACATCCCTGTCTTGTTCCTTTCGCAATCTTAAAAGGTTCTGTTAAGCTACCATTGATTATAATCTGTGCTGTTTGCTCTCCATAAATTGCCCTAATTATTCTTAAAAAACCATCTCCAAATTGCATCTTTTCTATTAATTTAAATAAAAAATCCCAATGCAATCGATCAAAAGCTTTCTCTGCATCGAGAAAAATAAATGCTGCTGGAATAAATTTTTTCTTTTCTAAGTACTCCAGTAAATTAACAATCTGCCTAACATTATTCCTCATCTGTCTCCCTTTTATAAATCCAGATTGATCATTATGAATTCTTCACTGCAGAATCAACATTAATCTATTAGCTATTATTTTAACAAAAATCTTATAATCATTATTTAAAAGTGAGATTGGCCTATAGTTCCCAGGTTTAGAACAATCCTGTTCCTCTTTTGGTATCAATGAAATAAAAGAGGTTCTCCATGAGGGGGGAATTCCCCCTCCTAGTTGTATCTGATTAAATAATTCCTTAAGTGGACCTAACATCTCATCCTGTAAATTCCTATAATAACTAACTGTGAGCCCATCCGTACCAGGAGATTTCCCCATTTTTAATTGTTTAATTACCAAAATAATTTCTTCAGAGGTTATAGGCCGATTCAGTTCATCCGTTTGTTCTAAAGTTAAATTTTTAACCTTATATTCCTTCAAATAATTATCAATATCCCTATTCAATATATTATCTTTAAGATATAAATTTGTATAATATTCTAAAAAAGCTTTTTTAATTTTATCCTGTTGATATCTCTCTTTGCCTTTGTATTCTATTTTTTCTATAGTACGTTGTTTTTGTCTTTTCCTTAAGGTGTATGCTAACCACCTACCAGGTCTATTTGCGTTACAAAAAGTATTATGTTTGGCATATTGTATATTTGTTGCCACCTGATCAGCCATTATCATATTAAATTGATTCTGTAGTAACTTTATTGCATCTTTAAGTTTTTGATCATGTGGATTATGTATTAATAATTGTTGTTTCTTATAAATTTCCTCTTCTAGATACCTACGCTGTCTTTGTTGCTTATTTCTCTGTCTATTATTAAGATATATTAATACACCTCTCATAAAAGCTTTACTGGCGTCCCAAACCATTTCTATCGATGTTTCATTATTCAAATTATAATCAAAAAATTCTTTCATCTGCTTTTTACATTGATTTACATTATCCTGATATCTAAACAAATTTTCATTTAATCTCCAAGTTCTTCTATCCTCTTTTCCATATTGCAATTCCATCCAAACAGGACTATGATCAGACAAACATCTTGGAAATATCTTAGTTTTCTTCACCCTAAAAAGCAAATCATTAGAAATTAAAATAAAATCAATACGTGAGAAGGATTGATGCCTATCAGAGAAAAAAGTATAGTCTCTTTCCTCCAAATTCCGCAGTCTCCATACATCTCTTAACTCGAAATCTTCTATCATATCAAAAAAGGATTTAGGCAGCTTTGCATGTGCAGGTATCAAAACTTGAAACTTGAAATAGAAATAATAGAAAAAAGAATTCAAGAGACTCAAATGGGTGTGGAAGCTGAGGTGATTCCAGTGATGTTACCATCTGAGGAACAACCACAAGAACAAAGACTGACGAGGGGAGCCCTTAAGCGTAAAGAAAAGGAGCAACAAACTCAAAGTAAAGTTCAGGATTCTGCTACAGAAGCGGTGGGAGGAGCACGGCCAAAGATACGGGAGGACGATCTTCAGTTGATTGCTCAAAAGCTTCAGCAGCCCAGTAATGGCAAATAAAATCTTGACTTGGAATGTCAATGGTTTGAATTCAGCTCAGAAGAGAAGAAAAATATTTCATTATTTGAAACAATTTAAAAATGATGTTATTTGCTTACAAGAAACGCATATTAAACTATCAGATCAAAAGTACTTAATAAACTCAAAGTTAGGTAAACATTTTGTTGCTTCAGCTTTGGAGAAAAAACATGGCATAGTGGTTTATTTGAGAAAAGATATACCAGCCAAGTTAATAGAGGCAGATATTCACGGAAGATATATTGCTATTGAACTTACAATAGAAACAAAAAGGACTCTCTTGTTTGGTATATATGCACCCAATCAGCAACAAGAAAAATTTTATAGAATGTTATATGATAAGTTGATTCTATGGGATTATAAATCGTGCATTATATTGGGAGATTGGAATGGAGTAATAGATACACGAAAGGACAAGAGAATTTCTTCCAAGAAGATACCAGCACTTGGATCTCGAACACGGGCTTGCTAACCTCCATCCCAGCGTCCTAACCACGCAAGCCACCATCAGTTGGTGATGTTAGCGGAAATGAAGGACTGTTGTAGAGAATCATGGTTGTGTAAGACCACACCTCCTCTAACAAGGTTTGCCTGGGGAAGCTTCCAAATTTTCTGCAACCTGCAAAGGCCGCACCTCATCTATGCTTTGGTGGACTCATTTAATTCCACAAGAGTGTGTCCTGCTTGCCTGTGCTGAGCCAGAAGTGGCTCTGTACTGATAGTCCTCAACTTATGACCACAGTGAGAGCCAGAATTTCTGCTGCTAAGCAGGGCAGTTGTTAAATTGAGGACACAGATTTTGGGGGGCAATATGCTGACTCTGTAAACCGCTTAGAGAGGGGCTGGAAAGCACTGTGAAATGGTATATAAGTCTAGGTGCCGTTGCTATTGCTAAATGAGTCACGCCTGATTTTACAACCTTTGTGGTTGTACACTTTGCCATTGTGGTTAAATGAATCACTGCAGTTGTTAAGTGAATCATGTGGTTGTTAAGCAAATCTGGTCTCCCCCATTGATTTTGCTTGTTCGAAAGCTAGCTAGGAAAGTCCCAAATACCGATGGCATGACATTGAGAATATGCAACCATTATAAATACGATAGCTGCTGGTTGCCAAGCACCTGAATTTTGATCACTTGACTATGGGATGCTGCAATGGTCATAAGTGCAAGTACCGTCATAAGTCACTTTTTTCAACGGCTATTGTGATTTCAAACGATCACTGAGCAAGTGGTTGTAATTGAGGACTGCCTGCATGTTAAAGGGATGTTGGAGAATCTCAAATAAATCATAAAGCAGTTGGAGGCAGCACTGCGAGTACATTGACAACAATATTGTCATGCTGAATATGTCTGCTTGAGAAATTGCCACGAACACATTGACAAGAGCCTGTAGAGCAGAGTTGGGGAACTATGGCCCCCCGAAGACTTGTGGACTTCAACTCCCAGAATTCCTGAGTCAGCCAGCTCAGGACTTCTGGGAGTTGAAGTCCACAATTCCTCAAGGGGCCATAGTTCCCCGCTCCTGCTGTAGAGATTCAGAGGTTAGCTGAAGCCGGGAGAAGATTCACGCCATCGAGGGCTGGCAGGAATCATTGAGTACTCTGAACACATAAAAGTTGTTCCTCAGGCTGCCGAAGGAGTTAATGACTTGGCAAGTTCGTGTTTGAAATATTGGATTGACCTACAAGGAAGAGTACAACATAATTACCTGCATAGCAGAAGATGCTCGTTGCAACGCTGCATGATTTGGCACACACCACCCCTTACTTTCCAAAATGGGTTATCCTTCCTGGATTCGGTGTGGCTCAATCATTGAGCTGCTCCAACGGAGGAAACCTGTTTAGTGAAACGACTTGTCCACGAAAATGGTGTCTCTCTTGTTTCCTTCCAATTCCAAAATATGCCACTTGATCATCCGTAAGGGTAGTTTACAAAGGTTTTTCCCGGTATCCTTTTCATTTCCTTACTCAAAATATCACCTTGGTTTGTGTCACGATCAATAGAATGGTAATGGGGACCATCTCTCTTGTTTCCTTCCAATTCCAAAATATGCCACTTGATCATCCGTAAGGGTTGTTTACAAAGGTTTTCCCCGGTATCCTTTTCATTTCCTTACTCAAAATATCACCTTGGTTTGTGTCACGATCAATAGAATGGTAATGGGGACCATGACGAAGGATGTTTTTTTTAATGTCTTCAAAATGAAATGTTTGCATTGGTAAAAATATAAGAATAGCCTTCCTGGATGCAGCCGAGCTCTCTCTCGGTCCAGCATTTCATTTGGAGGCCAATCTAATGCTCCTTAATAAATGGAGTCCACATCTCTTTTCTGTTATTGCTTCCTTGAAACGGATATTTGAAGTCATGTCACCCCGCTGCAATTTAGAGATAGATTGATTCTTCAAGATGGACAGCCTGTCCTCTATAAATTTATTGAGCCTTTTGTTTACAGGTGTCATCATATCTTGTGGAAATGAGTTCCATGGGTTAATTATGCCCAGTCCTTTGCTTGGTCTGTTTTATCTTTCTTTCCAATTGGATTCATTGTGTGGGAAACCATCACCACTCTTAGAAGAATGAAATATTTTGAGGAATATTTTTTAAAAAGGCAGATTATTATATTTCCCAAAGGGAGAAATGGAGAAATGTGTTTTTTTAGAGGCAGAAAGCTTTCCTTAATAGACCCAGCAGATACTGAGGATGCAGCTTTTAGAAATGCGGATTTGGTAATCTGTTCAAGACAGGATATTTTGAAACAAAGGCAAAATGGTAGGATTAGAAGCAGCCATCACTCAAGATTCAACACAGGACGAAGCCTTTAAGCCACAATAGGAATTATTGCATCACCCTCAGAGCAGTCCAAACTTCAACCAAACTTAGCTCAGACAAACATGTAGGATTTGTACTTTGCCTATAGAGCCAGCTATGACCCCTACATGACCCCATGGGAGTGCCAATGGAATATGTGTTCTTACACAGGGACAGGAAGCTCAAGTGGCCAAGAAGGTATAAAAAAAACCCCACTCTCAACTCCATGTGGTCAGCTGCACCAAAACCATGTACTTCGTAGTTCTGTTCATCATTAAACCTTCTTTCCAATCAGCCTCCATGTTTCCAGTGCCTTTCTCCCAGCTTGGAACTGAACCAGATGGATATTTCTTCCAACAATTGGATGGACTTGTATTATTCATGCTTGGAGACAGGCATAAACCTTTTGTCCTGACCTGGGTTCTCTTTTTTTTACATCTCCAGTATGGGCTGCCAAAACCCAAATGACCCTTAGAGGGCAGCAGAGAGCGAGAGAGAGAGAGTTTTCTCTGCATCTCTTTGCCACAAGTAAAAAGTACTCAATATTTGCAGTCTGGATATGGTTACCTTATCCATATCAAGGATGACTTTATTCATCTCAGGCCTGTCTCCCCACGGTTGCCTCTTTTCCAAGCTAAAGAACCCCATACATTCTTCCCGTGTCTCACAGAAAAACTGGAACGCTCCACACCTCAGAGCAGGGGTCTCCAACCTTGGTAATTTTAAGCCTGGAGGACTTCAACTTCCAGCAAAGCTGGCTGGGGGATTCTGGAAGTTGAAGTCCTCCAGGCTTAAAGTTGCCAAGGTTGGAGACCCCTGCCTCAGAGGTCATCTAGGCCAACCCAGATGCAAATACTTTAAGCCTGGAGGACTTCAACTTCCAGAATCCCCCAGCCAGCTTTGCTGGAAGTTGAAGTCCTCCAGGCTTAAAATTACCAAGGTTGGAGACCCCTGCCTCAGAGGTCATCTAGGCCAACCCAGATGCAAATATACAAACAATTTGTATGAGGGTGATTCAATGTCGGCAGTTTGATTTTCACTCCCTTTCTTAGAGATTCCTGGCGTAGGTTTTTTTCTGAGCAGAGTTGCTTCTTTATTGTTGCATGCCTGTTTACAATAATCTCGACAGACTGACTGCATTCTATAATAATAATAATAATAATAATAATAATAATAATAACAACAACAGAATTGGAAGGGACCTTGGAGGCCTTCTAGTCCAACCCCCTGCCCAGGCAGGAAAGCCTAAACCATCTCAGACAGATGGTTATCCAACATCTTCTTAAAAATTTCCAGTGTTTGGGCATTTATAATTTCTGCAGGTAAGTTGTTCCACTTATTAATTGTTCTAACTAACTATTCTCTTGGGAAAAAGCCAGATAAAAGTTGCAGGTCAGGTCTGCCACCCTACCCGCTGTGCAAAGACTCTTTTACCTTTCTCGTCTCTTCACTCCTTCCTGAACTCTAGCTGGAGATTCTTCCACACAGGCCAACATTGTCACTGCTACCTGTTTGCTTCTGACTTGGTGGCTCCTCCAAAAAAAAAAAGGATGTAAATAAAGTCCCTATGGCAGGGGTGTCCAAACTTGGCAACTTTAAGACTTGTGGACTTCAGCTCCCAGAATTCCTCAAGTCTTAAAGTTGCCGAGTTTGGATACTCCTGCCCTATGGGATCTGTCCTGCTGTTTTTTTTAAAAAAGTCCCTGCTGAATCTGGTTAACCAAAGCCCCATTTAACAGCATTCTGGAAGACTGATGCATTCCACATATTTGTGGACGCCGGTACCCATTCACCCCATACAGTATGGCCAGGGGGTGGGCTTCAAAAATTTTAACAAGGGGTTCTCTGCCTGGTTGCTGGATGGGTGTGGCCACGGTGGGCGTGGCCTAGTCGGTTTCCTGCACCACGGCGGGAGGGCGGGTGTTTTTGCCCTCCCCAGGCTCTGGAGGCTTTCCTTGAGTCTCCAGGAAGGCGAAAATAGCCTCCCCAGGCTCCGGAACTTCCAGTAGGCCTGTTTTTTGCTCTCCCCGAGCGTCCGCGCGTGCCATGCACTTACCTGCATCCAAAACGGGCTGGGTGGGGATTCCTGGGAGGGGAGGGGTGGGGTGGGTGGGGCCAGCCAGGAGTGGGATTTGGGGATTCTCCAAACTGCACAGAATCTTAGCTAGAGGTTCTCCCGAACCCCTGCGAACCCCCAGCATGAGTATGGCCTCTTATTGGAATAACTAGCAGGTGTAATCGCAGCTGTAATGTCGGAAGCCAGCGTTTGTCAGCTTGAAGGTTTATGACCCTGAGAACTACAACTGTTATAACGGCAAACGGGTTTCCAAGAGCCCAAATCGTGATCGTGTGGATGGCCGCAACTTCAAAGACCAGCCCTAAATCTCCTCCTTCAGAGCCACCATAATTTCAAACGTTCACTGAACAAATGGTTACTAACTGAGGACTACCGCAGGGGTGGGTTCTAAACTTTTTTACTACCAGATCTGTGGGCGTGGCTTATTTGGTGGGCATGGCTTGGTGTTCATGTGACTGGGTGGGCATGGCTTGGTGGTCATGTGACTGGGTGGGTGTGGCCAACTTGATGTCACTCACGTCAAAGGTTAGGGTTAGGGTGCCTGGCCTCTCCTCGCCTCAAAGTTTTCAATGAGATACAATTTCCCTATTTATTTACTACTACTGAACATCCAAAATATACTATTTAATCCTATATATATATGCCATATATGTACATACATATTACATAGTATAGTGTGTATAGGCACACAAAAAGATACAATATCTACTATATATATGTTGTTGTGACCCAGACTTGAGCAGGTAGCAACAAACGCAGTCCTGAATGAAAATAAACTTTATTCAAGCAGCTCGGAATTAACCCATTCCCAGCATCGTGAAACTCAAAAGAAAGCAAAGGCTTCTCACACAAAACAGTCTGTCATTATTTCCAATCTGGTCCAATTTAGATAATTGCCAAAGTCCTTTGCAGATCAGCGTCTCGAGCAGAGAATGGAGAACTGCCAAGGTCTTCTCAGAGAAACATCCAGAGCAGAGAATGGGACGAGCGCAGCTCCAACGTTGTTTTCCGGCAAACTGAGACACCGATGCCGGTCTCCTTATAAACCTTATGGGAGGGGCCAATTATCTCTTGGCCCTACCCCCGAGGTGACCTCTCTGCTTGAGCTGCTCCTGCCTCTTGGCAGCTCTTCTCATTCGGGCATTAGGGACAGGCTCTCCCAGTTCCTCCTCCTCCTCGCTACTCTCGGCCTCTGGAGGCTCTGGAGTCCACATCCCATTTCTCGATGGCCCTGGTCTCGCCTCCGCCTCATCACTGTCCGATTCTGCCATCAGCACCGTAGGCTGCTGACGGACCACAACAATATACTGTATACACACACACACACACACGGGTACCATAAGTTAAATTACAATCATGTAGTAAATGATGGGTGTCCATAAACAATCCAAGGCTTCATGAGCTGGTGAGTTTGGGGGGGGCTCTTTTAGAGGGTGATATGGAAATGGGGCTGCATCATTCCTTCCTCCGGATCAAATCAGCATGAGACCTGATGTCTACACGCATAGGAGATCCCCAGAGAATTTCGGGGTTGTAGACCAGGCTAAGAAATCACTACGCCAGCCTAGAAATAGACAGCGCAAACTGCTTCTATCTTTTGCCCGAAACTGGACTCACGGGAGCCTTTAGCTTTATTTGAAATTCCACTTTTATTTTTATTCTGATGGGAGACCTCTTTGGCGGGGCTGAATTTAAGCTTAGCTGCGGATGTCTTCTGCCCCCTGGTGGCAGCTACAACATTTACAGGCTTGCCCCACTTCTGGCTTAAGCCTTCTCCTGCAGCTGGTTGTGGGGTTAAGGATGGTACAGGGGGGCCAGCAGTGACCAACCCTCTTGGGACACTGCTAAGCAGAAAGGGAGGAGGGCTTGTGCTGCACTCATCCTTTGCAAAGGCATGCTTTTATCCACACCTGACTCTCAAAAGCTCTTCATAAGGGTCAGGGAGGCTCCCCAGGATAGCAGCTGTCCACAGGTCCTGCAGAATAGGATAGAATAGAATAGAATAGAATAGAATAGAATAGAATAGAATAGAATAGAATAGAATAGACCTTGGGAGTCTTCTAGTCCAACCCCCTGCCCAGGCAGGAAACTCTACACCATTTCAGACAAATGGTTGTCCAATCTCTTCTTTAAAACTTCCAGTGTTGGAGAATTCACAACTTCTAGAGGTAAGTTGTTCCACTGGTTAATTGTTCTCACTGTCAAGAAATTTCTCCTTAGTTCTAGGTTGCTTCTCTCCTTGATTAGTTTCCACTCATTGCTTCTTGTCCTGCCCTCAGGTGCTTTGGAGAATAGCTTGACTCCCTCTTCTTTGGGGCAGCCCCTGAGATATTGGAATACTGCTATCATGTCACCCCTAGTTCTTCTTTTCATTAAACTAGGCATACCCAGTTCCAGCAACCGTTCTTTATATATGTTTTAGTCCCCTAATCATCTTTGTTGCTCTTCTCTGCCCTCTTTCTAGAGTCTCAACATCTTTTTTATGTGCAGAGTGGTGCTTCAAAGTAGCTAAGCCGAGCCCTAAGCAGACAAGGTTTGCAGTTCAGAAAATTTGGATTATCAGAAGCCTTTTAGTTTTGTTTATAAAGAGATTGTCCATCTGTTTCTCCATTCTTGTTTTCTTCCTTCCCTTCCCTTCCCTTCCCTTCCACTTCTGAAGCCACCAATTAACACACACAGACAACTCTGCAGTTTCAAAAGTTGAAACAACCAATATAATCATTTTAAAATGATTACACTGGAAAAGCAGTAGGAACCTGTGGTGGAATGTATTTTTTATTATTATTATTATTACTACTACTACTACTATTGGCATCCTTCAGTCTCAAAAGACTATGGTATCGTGCTCTGGAAACAGCATCTAGTGTGGCTAAAAAGGTCAATTTGAGAGTGGCAATCCCTTCCACACTGAGGGCAGATACATTCTGTCCCCTGCCCAGCCCTCAAATTGGAATGTATGGTACAACCACAATTGAGCCCAACATTTCTGTTGCTCAATCCGTTTGTTAAAGAAGCTTTGCCCCATTTTATAACCTTTCTTGCCACAGTTGTTATAATAATAATATCAGAGTTGGAAGGGACCTTGGAGGTCTTCTAGTTCAACCCCCTGCCCAGACAGGAAACCCTACACCATTTCAGACAAATGGCTATCCAACATTTTCTTAAAAATGTTTAAGAAGCATTTACAACTTCTGCAGGCAAGTTGTTCACTGATTAATTGTTAAGTGAATTGATGCAGTTGTTAAGTTAGTATTTATTTATTTTTATTTATTTATTTATTTTGTCACAACAATATATGTAACTATCATACAGAAAGGTTATATAGTATATATAGGTATAAATATATATATATATATATATATATTTGTTTTCTGAGGTTTTCACGGGTGTTTGTATATAGGTCTTTGGTTGTTCGGGTTTTCTCCCGTGTAAAATTGGAAGTGTCTTGGCGACGAAGTCTCATTCGTCATCTTCAGGCTTCAGCTTCGCTCCCAGAAGCACGAAGCTGAAGCCTGAAGATGACGAATGAGACTTCGTCGAAACGTCGCCAAGACACTTCCAATTTTACACGGGAGAAAACCCGAACAACCAAAGACATATATATATATATATATATATGGTCCTCTTAGGAATGGGGTGAGGTCAATAGTAGAAAGTTTTTGGTTAAAGCTTTTAGGATTATGAGAAGAGACCACAGAGTCAGGTAAAGTATTCCAAGCACTGATGATTCTGTTACAGAAGTCATATTTTCTGCAATCTAGATTAAAGCGGTTGACATTAAGTTTAAATCTATTGGTTGCTCTTGTATTATTGCAATTAAAGCTGAAGTAGTCTTTGACAGGAAGGACATTACAATAGATGATTCTATGAGTTAAACTTAGGTCTTGTCGAAGGCGACGGAGTTCCAAGTTTTCCAAGCCCAGGATTTCAAGTCTAGTGGGATAAGGTATTTTGTTGTTTACAGAGGAATGGAGAACTCTTCTTGTAAAATATTTCTGGACACGTTCAATTGTATTGATGTCAGAGATATGGTGAGGGTTCCAAACAGGTGAGCTGTATTCTAGAATTGGTCTAGCAAATGTTTTATATGCTCTGGTTAGTAGTGTAGTGTTTTTGGAAAAGAAACTACGCAAGATTAGGTTTACAACTCTAGATTAGGTTTACAACTCTTAACATAGTAACATAATTGTAAAGTAAATCTGCCTTCCCCATTGACTTTGCTTGTCAGAAGGATGCAAAAGAGGTTCATGTGACTCCCCTGGACCCTGCAACCGTTATAAATATGAACCAATTGCCAAGCGTCCACATTTGGATTATGTAACTGGATCATGCTGCGGTGGTCGTAAGGGTGAAAAACAGTCATAAGTCCCTTTTTGCAATGCCACTGTAAGTTCGAACAGTCACTAAACGACTGGTTGTAATTTGAGGGCTATCTGTAATCCTGGATTCCCAGGAGGGAGGGGCTGCTTTCCAGAAGACCAAGAGACAGCAAAGTTTAGATAGCTTGGATGGGAGAAAGATGGCTCCTCCTTAGAAATTCTCAGAATGTATCTTTAATGCACTACTATTAATCGTTTCATAGCTCCCATCACCAATCTCTTTCCACTTATGACTGTATGACTATAACTTGTTGCTGGCAATCCTTATGATTTATATTGATATATTGATCATCAATTGTGTTGTAAATGTTGTACCTTGATGAACGTATCTTTTCTTTTATGTAACACTGAGAGCATGTGCACCAAGACAAATTCCTTGTGTGTCCAATCACACTTGGCCAATAAAATTCTATTCTATTCTATTCTATTCTAATGCCTGCAAGCAGTAGCTTTAGTTTGGCAAGATTTCTGTCTATGAGCGAAGAACAAGAAAGGAAACTGCTTAGAAGTAACTGTACATGCCTTTCCTGATTTCGCCAGCTTGGCAGAACCACAACCAATAAAACTACAGGCCACGTCAATCCCATAAATGAATTGAATTCACACAATATCTCAGCCCAGTATCTGTGGAAAGAGCTTCATTTTAAGGGTCTCTTGAAGGACAGCAGGCTGAGCCAGATTCATCCTGATGGACAGCTGTCCAGCCTCTAGAGGAGAATATTTGTAGCTCAGGATCAGTGGTGAAATCTGAACCAGGTTACTACTGCTTCAGGGCTGGGAAGTGGCTCAACAGGCTAATGCAGTCTGTTATTAACACACAGCTGCCTGCAATTACAATTACTGCAGGCTCGAGTCCCACCAGGCCCAAGGTTGACTCAGCCTTCCATCCTTTATAAGGTAGGTAAAATGAGGACCCAGATTGTTGGGGGGGCAATACAAGTTGACTTTGTATATAATATACAAATGGATGAGACTATTGCCCTGCACAATGTAAGCCGCCCTGAGTCTTTGGAGAAGGGCGGGATATAAATTCAAATTAAAAAAAAAAAGTGCACACCACGCACCAAAAGCGGGGTGTGCACCTGCGCACAGTGCACGCCAAAAGGAGGCATGGAGTAAGTAGAACAGCGCGGGGTGTGTGTGTGTGATCAGCTGTGGCATGTGATCTCTTTTTTTACTTTTAAAAGCATTATTTTACATTATTTTACAGCCGAATAGGTTGTAAAAAAAATGCTTTTAAAAGTAAAAAAAAGGCTCTGACAATTGCACAGCTTAGCTGTGATCATCAGAGCCTTTTTTTAAAAAACTTTTAAAAGCACTTTTTAAAAGAAGCGCCAAGTGGGCAACCGGGTGATTGGGTGGACATGAGCGGGGCGGGGGGGGCAGAGATTTTTGCTACCGGTTCTCTGAACCACCCGCCGACATCGCTACCGGATCGGCCAATCCGGTAGGGCCGGGATAGCTCAGGCTGTTAAGAAGCCTGTTATTAGAACACAGTAGCCTGCAATTACTGCAGGTTCAAGCCCGGCCCAAGGTTGACTCAGCCTTCCATCCTTTATAAGGTAGGTAAAATGAGGACCCAGATTGTTGGGGGGGGCAATAAGTTGACTTTGTAAAAAATATACAAATAGGATGAGACTATTGCCTTATACACTGTAAGCCGCCCTGAGTCTTCGGAGAAGGGCGGGATATAAATGTAAACAAAAACAAAAAAATCCGGTCTGAACCAGGAGCATTTCACCCCTGCTCAGGATTGGCATGAGGGGTCCTTGGTGCTCTGAGCTTGGTTATTTTCTTGCAGACGTTTCATTACCCAAACTAGGTAACATCATCAGTGCTAACCATGTCCACCCACTGCTTGAAGACAGAGAAGACCCGAAGTTCCAGAGTCCAAGAGATGTTAAGATGTTTTTTTCCAGGCTGATGGCATCTCCCTTCCTATAACTTCAGTCTGGGGTTGCAAACTTCATCTCTCTTGTATCATAATTGAAAAAAATCTCTACAGGTAGTCCTCAAAGTATGAGCCCAACATTTCTGTCGTTAAGTAAGACCTTTGTTAAGTTGTTGTGACCCAGACTCGAGCAGGTAGCAACAAACGCAGTCCTGAATGAAAATAAACTTTATTGAAGCAGCTGGGAATTAACTCATTCCCAGCATCGTGAAACTCAAAAGAAAGCAAAGGCTTCTCACACAAAACAGTCTGTCATTATCTCCAAGCTGGTCCAATTTAATAATTGCCAAAGTCCTTTGCAGATAAGCGTCTCGAGCAGAGAATGGAGAGCTGCCAAGATCTCCTCGGAGAAACATCCAGAGCAGAGAATGGGATGAGCGCAGCTCCAACGTTGTTTTCCGGCAAACTGAGACACCGATGCCGGTCTCCTTTTAAACCTTATGGGAGGGGCCAATTATCTCTTGGCCCTGCCCCCGAGGTGACCTCTCTGCTTGAGCTGCTCCTGCCTCTTGGCAGCTCTTCTCATTCGGGCATTAGGGACAGGCTCTCCCAGTTCCTCCTCCTCTTCGCTACTCTCGGCCTCTGGAGGCTCTGGAGTCCACACCCCATTTCTCGATGGCCCTGGCCTCGCCTCCACCTCATCACTGTCCGATTCTGCCACCAGCGCCGTAGGTTGCTGACAGACCACAACGTGAGTTTTGGCCCAGTTTACAACCTTTCTTGCCACAGCTGTTAAGTGAATCACTGCAGCTGGGTAAATTAGTAACCCGGTTGTTAAGTGAATCTGGATTTCCCACCCACCCGCATTGACTTTGCTTGTCAGACGGTCACGAAAGGGGATCACATGACTCTGGGACACAGCAACGGCCATAAGTGCGAAGCAGTTGCCAAGCATCTGAATTTTGATCCCATGATCCTGGAGATACTACAGAGGTTGGGACTGTGAAAAATGGTCCTAAGTCATTTTCTTTTCATTGCCGTTGTAACTTTGAACCGTCACTAAATGAACTGTTGTAAGTCGAGGACTACCTGTGTTCGTTTGCTTTTACTTTCTTTCTCCCCTTCCTGACTCCTTCTGGCAGAACCCCTTCCATCTCCACATGGACCAGTGTGGTGACTTCGAGACTCTCCTGGACCTGCTGGTCACCATCTTCCATGCCAACCGTTGGCAAGACGTCACCCTGGTTTTGTGCCAAGCCTGGGATGCCTCCGCCTTCATTGACCTCTGGACCAGCCACGCCCACCTGGAGAAGACGGTTGTGATCGACTTGAGCTTCCTGGATGAGAGAGAAGCTGCTCGTCACCTTCGGCGACACTTGGAGGAATATCGCGAATTGCCCGGCCCGGCTTTGCTTTTCGGCTGCAATGGTCCCTTCTCCCAGCTCATCTTCCGGATGGCGAAGGAGTTGGGGGTCACTCAGCAGTTCCACTGGATTTTGGGGCAACCCCAGAACGTGGATGAGCTCCAGACGGAGGGGCTGCCGTTAGGTCTTCTGGCCTTTGGGGAGGTGGACAGGCCCTCCCTGGAACACTTCATCCAGGACGCCATAGAGCTGGTGTCCCGTGCCATTTCCCGGGCTGTTTATATTCGGCCTGACCTCACCCTCATCCAGAACATGGTGAATTGCAATGACAAACACGTTGTGGATACTGAATCCTCTGGACTCTACCTTTCCCAGTGAGTAAGCTTCCCTTGATTTCTGGATCCCTAAGAGTAACCAACTGATCCCTTTTCCCAACATGCCTGCATGTTTCTGTACAGGTAGTCCGCGACAGGGGTGGGCTTCAAAAATTTTAGCAAGGGGTTCTCTGCCCAGTGGCTGGGTGTGCTGGCCAGGGTGGGCATGATTTAGTCGGCCTCCTGCACCACAGTTTTCTTCGAGCCTCCAGGAGGGCAAAAAACGGCCTCCCCAGGCTCCGGAGGCCCTCTGGAGCAGAAGTCTCCAACCTTGGTCCCTTTAAGACTTGTGGACTTCAACTCCCAGAGTTCCTCAGCCAGCTTTGCTGGCTGAGGGACTCTGGGAGTTGAAGTCCACAAGTCTTAAAGGGACCAAGGTTGGAGACCCCTGCTCTGGAGCTTCTGGTGGGCCTGTTTTTCGCCCTCCTCGAGTCTCCATGCGTGCCCTGCACTTACCTGCATCCAAAATGGGCCACGTGGGGACTCCTGGGAGGGGCGAGGTGGACGGGGTGGAGTGGGATTTTGGGTTCTCCAAACTGCACAGAATCTTAGCTAGAAGTTCTCCTGAACCCCTGCGAACCTCCAGCAGCCCACCCCTGGTCCTCGACTTAGAACCACAATTAAGCCCCACATTGCTAAGCAAGGCAGTGGTTACATGAGTTTTGCCCCATGTTACGACCTTTTTTTAACCAAAGTCATTTAAGCAAATTGGTTGTTAAGTGAATCATGCGGACATTAAGCAAATCTGGCTTTGCAATAGATGGGCGAATATCTGTAGCTCGGGTGTAGGATGAGGATGATGAAGGTTCGTTCTCCAAGCTTCTGGAGGTAAGCCGTTCCACTGATAAATTGTTCTGTCAGGAAATTTCTCCTTAGTTCTAGGTTGCTTCTCTCCTTGATCAGTTTCCACCCATTGCTTCTTGTCCTGCCCTCAGATGCTTTGGAGAATAGCTTGACTCCCTCTTCTTTGGGGCAGCCCCTGAGATATTGCACTGCTATCATGATAACACTGCTATCATGTCACCCCTAGTCCTTCTTTTCATCAAACTACCAGACATACTCAGTTTCAGCAACCGTTCTTTATATGTTTTAGCCTCCAGTCCCCTAATCATCTTTGTTGCTCTTCTCTGCACTCTTTCTAGAGTCCCATAGAGTCCCAGCATCAAGGAGAGAACAATTCTAGAAACAAGGAGAAATTTCCTGACAATTAGAACAATTAATCAGTGGAATTAGAAGTTCAGAAGTTGTGGGTGCTCCCACACCGGAGGTTTTTAAGAAAATATTAGACAACCACTTGTCTGAAATGGTATTTCCTGCTTGAGCAGGGGGCTGGACTAGAAGACCTCCAAGGTCCCTGTTAACACTGTTATTCTGATTCCCGCTTTTTTCTCTCCCTATTGCAGGTTTTTAGCCAACACATCTTTCCATGGCCAGACAGGCGAGGTCTTCGTGCACAACACGTCTCACATCCACACTGACCGTCACTACAAAATCTGGAGCCTGCTGAGGGATTCGATGGGCCAGCCCACGTGGGTCACGGTGGGCAGCTGGAAAGGGGGTGAAATGGAAGCGGAGGAGGGCAGCTGGCCGCAGCACCTGCAGCGCAAGAACCAGGCCGAGGGCGGGGGCTTCTCGCGCATGAAGCTGCGGGTGGTGACCTTGGTGGAACACCCCTTTGTCTTCATCCGGGAGGTGCGTAAGTACATTGGGACATGTGGGGGCACCAGCTGACCAGAGCTGATCGCCTCACAGACCTTCCTCTTTTACAAAAATATAAAATTGTGCAACACCACGAGAGCTGTGGTGGCGCAGTGGTTAGAATGCAGTACTGCAGGCTACTTCTGTGACTGCCAGCTGTTTGCAGTTCAAGTCTCACCGGCTCAAGGTTGACTCAGCCTTCCATCCTTCCGAGGTCGGTAAAACGAGGACCCAGATTTTGGGGGACAATAAACCGCTTAGGGAGAGCTGTAAAGCACTAAGAAGCGGTATATAAGTCTAAGTGCTATGGCTATTGCTAACATATAACAGCCTTCGGTTAACTTGGCATTCTCCAGATATGCAGATTATAGGTAGTCCTCGATTTACAGCCATTGGTGTAATCATTTAGTGACAACAGCACTATGACTGATGATCAACTTACAACCGTTGCAGCATCCCCATGGTCACACGACCAAAATTCAGGTGCTTGGCAATTGGTTCATATTTATGACAGTTGCAATGCCCCAGGATCACATGATCACCTTTCGTGACCTTCTGACCAGCAAAGTCAATGCTCGCTTAACAACCGTGTTGCTAACTTAACAGCAGCAGTGATTCACTTAACAACCGTGGCAAGGAAGGTCATAAAATGAGGCAGAACTCATTTAACAACTGTCTTGCTTAGCCACAGAAATTCTGGGCTCAGTTGCGAACATCCATCATCTATATGCAGAATTTCATATTGGCTGGGAACAATGGAGGATGTAGTCCTGCACATCCAAAGTGAGCCAGATGGGGAACACAAATTTGTAGTCTCCTGCTGCAGTCTGCTTCAAATTGTGATGTGCCCCCCAAAGCAGGATGAAATAGGCATCACTATATTACAATGCACACTGCAGCCTCTCAGACGTGCATCCCAACATTGCACAGAAGTGCACGTCGGTAGTCCTCGCTTACCGACCACGCGTTCAGCAATGGTTCTGGGTTAATTCGCCTAATCTATTTGCAGGGAGCTGGGATTAAAAATGATTTGGAGGGTGCCAGGTTGGAGAAGGCTCGGGTGAAATGCTACCGGTTCAGACCGGTTTGGGTGAACCGGTAGGAAAAAAATGCTACCTGTTCGGGTGAACTGGTAGTAAAAAATATGCTACCAGTTCAGGCGAATTGGTATTTCCAACAATGCTGTGCAGTGTGATTTATATTCGCTTTCTAGTGAATCCTGCTTTCTAGTGAATCTAAATTGCGCAGCACAGCTGTTCCCCCCCCCCTCGCTGTTCTACTTACTTTTTCAGACTCAGAAAAGGCTTCTTAATTCTTCTTTTTCAGTGCTGCACGGTAGCGCCTACAGTGCAAATGCGTGCAAAGCACACATTTGGCATGCACTGCACATGTACGCACGAAGCGAACCGGTAGCGAAGCAAACCGGTAGCAGATTTCAGAGCATTTCATCCCTGAGAAGGCTGATCTCCAGGTTTCTCCTAGCCAGCCCCTTTGATTTCCTTCTTGATATTCAAAAGGTTATTAACTGGTGCTCTTTCCAGGTAGACGAAGAGGGCAACTGTCCAGCGGGGCAACTCTGCCTGGATCCTCACACCAACGACTCCTCCGTCCTCAATGCCCTCTTTGAGGAGCTGAATTCAGAGAACGGCTCCGTTCCCATGGAGTACCGAAAATGCTGCTACGGCTACTGCATCGACCTCTTGGAAAAGCTGGCCGAAGACTTGCCCTTTGACTTCGACCTCTACATCGTGGGTGACGGAAAGTACGGGGCTTGGAAGAATGGCCGCTGGACGGGTCTGGTAGGAGACCTCTTGAGTGGCACGGCCCACATGGCCGTGACGTCCTTCAGCATCAATTCCGCACGGAGTCAAGTGATCGACTTCACCAGCCCTTTTTTCTCTACCAGTTTGGGCATCCTGGTGAGAATCCGGGACACGGCATCGCCCATCGGGGCCTTCATGTGGCCATTACACTGGACCATGTGGGTGGGCATCTTCGTGGCTCTCCACATGACGGCCCTCTTCCTCACCTTGTACGAGTGGAAGAGTCCCTACGGCATGACGCCCCATGGCCGCAACCGTATGAAGATCTTCTCCTACTCCTCAGCCCTGAACCTCTGCTATGCCATCCTTTTTGGCCGCACCGTCTCCAGCAAGACACCCAAGTGCTGGACAGGCCGTTTCCTCATGAACCTCTGGGCCATCTTCTGCCTCTTGGTCCTTTCCAGCTACACAGCCAACTTGGCCGCAGTGATGGTGGGCGAAAAAACTTTTGAGGAACTCTCTGGGATTCATGATCCCAAGGTTGAACAAATTTCTTTCTATGCTCCTCTTCTATGCTCTCCTTGCCCTTCTTTCACAGTGTCCTGCCTAGTCTCCCTGACTTACTCAACTTCTTCTCCATCTTCTTCCTTTCCTCTAAATTTCTTCTCTGCCTCTGCTTTGCCTGTGTCCCATAGTTGAGCTTGGCTTCCCCTCCATCACCTTCCAGCCTTGGGGACCATTCAAAAAAAGAACAGTTGTGTTGCATCTAACCGAAGTGTGCCAACCCTGAAGCTGATCTGGCTGAAGCCACCCTGGAGCTGAGGGATAGGGAGGGGAGAGGAGAGATAGCTGGGTAGTCGAAACAAAATATTTTCCCCTGGGAACCAAGGATGTTTTCACACCTGGTTTGAGGAAGGAGGAGTGATATCACATGACCAGAGGATGCTGCCTTGATTGGGCCATGTGACTGATTGATTGGGTTTGAGGGGAAAACTTTCACTTTTAATTACCATATTTTTTGGAGTATTAGACTCCCAGATCTACCTTTTTTGATGCGGAAGACAAGAAAAATAATAATAATAATAATAATATTTTAATTTGTATACCGCCCTTCTCCCGAAGGACTCAGGGCGGTGAACAGGCAGATAAAATATACATACATACAATAATTAAAAACATCCCTTAAAAAACTAATTTAAATGCCCAAAATATTAAAAAACGTACTTCCCCATAAAATCACAGAATTTTAAAAACCCATCCAATAAAAATAAGAATCAGGCTAGTCCAGCCATACGGAATAAATAAGTTTTAAGTTCGCGGCGAAAGGTCCTAAGGTCAGGTAATTGTCGAAGTCCGAGGGGAAGTTCGTTCCACAGGGTCGGAGCCCCCACAGAGAAGGCCCTCCCCCTGGGGGCCGCCAGTCGACACTGTTTGGCTGACGGCACCCTGAGGAGTCCCTCTCTGTGGGAACGTACCGGACGATGGGAGATAGAAGCCGGCAGTAGACGGTCCCGTAGATAGCCCGGTCCTAAGCCATGGAGCGCTTTAAAGGTGGTAACCAATACCTTGAAGCAAAAAGAAATCTGCCTCTGCCTTCCAGCAATTTTGCCTCATTGCAGCAAACAGCAAATAGCCTTCTTTACTTTCATTTTTGTTTTCGGCATAGCTTGATTAGCACAAGAAAAAAAAATCTGCTCCCATCAATTTACCTCCTTGCAGCAAGCTGCAGAGGCCCACGCAGCAATAGGCAATGGCAATCCCTGCAGCCTGAAACAACTGTGTGTCGGGAGGTTGATCCAACAAAATCAACTTATTCTAATTAGGCTGTGCTGAAGCTGAAATGGGCTGTTTCTTCTTGCTGCTTGCTGCAAGGAGGTAAATTGCTGGGAGGCAGAGGCCAAAGGGTGGGGGCCAGTGGGTGGGTGGGGCTATATTTAGTGTATAAGACACACCCAAATTTTCACCCCCTTTTAGGGGGGGAAGGTGCATCTTATAATCCAAAAAATACAGTAGGTGAAACCCAAGGGGCCCTTCAGAGTTGGTTTTCACCAGATATGTGCCTATATCTGCACTCTAATCACTGCGCTGAGGTGGCGCAGTGGTTAGAGTGTAGTACTGGAGGCTACTTCTGTTGTACTTCATCTGATTGCTAGCTGCAGTTCAGCAGTTCAAATCTCACCGGCTCAAGGTTGACTCAGCTTTCCATCCTTCCAAGGTGGGTGTTCTGTCCCCACCAACCACAACCGAGCAGACACGCGAGCTGACTATATCTGCCAGCAATTTACTCCGATGACAGATATCAGTTCTGGCAATGAACCTGCGGTGGCCTGCCAAGTTCTCTTATCTCCTCAGACCAGCGTAACTGCAGTTCAGAAATAAACAGAAGCCAAAGTCTTAGTCTCAAAATATTGCAGCCAAAGTTTCCAAGAGTCAGTTTTTGTCTGTCACAAGAAGCTATAGAGCAGCTCCTCCTGCTTTTATACCCTGTGAGGTGTGGCTCCGTGACTCAGCACTCTCTAGGCCTGTCCCACCCCTTCTTTTGTTGTTCCCGCCTCTCCTTTCTGCGATGCCTGGGATTTAACCAGGACTGATTGTCAGCAGCTGCGTCTTGAGGCATTTCTTGGGAGGAGGAAGGTGTGGGAGAAAGAGGCCTCGTCATCTCCACCTGGCCTGCCTGCCTCTGGGACCTGGAGCGGAGCCAGAGAGGAAGGTCCTGCAGAGGGAAGCCCTGTCGGCTCTTCCCCCTCACACTCTCTGAGTCACTCTCTGCCAGGAGACCAGGCTCGGGGGCTGAAGCCACAACAATGGGTAAAATGAGGACCCAAATTGTTGGGGGCAATATGCTGATTCTGTAAACCACTTAGAGAGGGCTGTAAAAGCACTGTGAAGCAGTATATAAATCTAAGTGCTATTACTATTGCTAATACTGCTATTCTTCAAGGAATCTACCTGCCTTGGAGTTTTTGCTTGCAATGGATCTATTACTTGGAACCCTGACACAAAGTTTGTGACTCCAGTTTCCTCCCCTTGATGTTCCTCGATGATCAAACCCTTTGATGAGTCTGCAAACCCATCTCCCTTCTTATTTACCAGAGCAGCAGATGCTGTTGTGGCTCCGTTCCCCGGGCCTGGCCTCCTGGAGCCGGATGACTCGGAAAGTGAGGAGGAGGAGCTGACAAGGTCTCCTTTCCCCCCCCCCCCCCGGACCCTCCTCCTCCCTGGCACCGTCCCAGGTTCCAGCTGCAGGCCAGGAGGAGGAGGAGGAGCTGACAAAGGCCTCTTTCCCCCGACCCTCCCTGGCAACGTCCCAAGAGCCAGCTGCTGAGGACCAATCTTGGCTCGATCCGAGACAGCGACGTCGAAATAGGTGTGAGCAGCAGAGAAAGAGGTGGGGCAGGCCCAGGGAGTGCTGAGTCACGGAGCCACACCCCACAGGGGATAAAAGCGGGTGGGGTTGCTCTGTAGGCTCTTGTGTCGGACAAAGTTACAAGCTACTAGGGTGAACTGCTTCGTGCTCTTGGATTGAAGGCTGGGATTTCTTTGTGAGTAAATTTTGGATTATTCTGCGGGCTCCTGGTTGCTTTGGTAACAGATTGTCAGCACTCTGCTACTTGATAAGAGACTTGGCAGACACGTGAAGAAACAGTGCCAGAACTGTTCTCTGCCAAAGGACACTCAGCCGATTGTACATAAATTGCTGGCAGACAGCCTCGGCTGGCGTGTGTTCATTGGAGAGATGGGGGGGAACAGAACAGATGCTCAGTGGTAGGCTACAGGTAGTCCTCGACTTATAACAGTTCATTTAGTGACCATTCGAAGTTACAGGACTGAAAAAAGTGATTTATGACCGTTTTCATGCTTAACGACCATTGCAGCATCCCCACGGCCATAAAATTTAGATGCGTGGTCATATGATCACTTTTTGTGGCTTTCTGACAAGGAAAATGGGAAAGCCCGATTCACTTAACAATTGTGTACTGATTTCACAACCGTAGTGATTCGTGTAACAACTGTAGCAAGAAAAGTTATAAAATGGGGCAAAAACTCACTTCACTGTCTCATGTAGCAACAGAAAAACTGGGCTCAATTGTGGTCGTAAGTCAAGGACTACCTGCGTATATAGAAACGGAAGCCTGACTCATACCTCCACTCGTCTTCCTCTTCCTCCTCCTCCATGAATTTATCTAGTCTTTTTTTTAAACATTTTTTTTTTGACATTTCTGGCTATCACCTCAAGATGGTGAAATCTTGCATGACTATTTGCTGGGGGAAGCAATTTCAAACAGATTAACCTAGTAACCCAATGAGATTAGAAAACGGAAACTTCTTTTTCTCCCTTTTACTCACAGCGCGAATAGTATTTTTAAAAACCTCTTAAAATATTACATTTTAATTGCTTTCCAAAGCATCGGTGGGAGGGGGGGAGCAGTAGAAGAAGTAACGGATGGAAATTTATTAGAGATCCAGTCTAGAACTAAGGAGAACTTTCCTGACAGTGAGAACAATTAACAGCTTGACTCCAGAAATTGTGGGTGCTCCAGGTTTTTAAGAAGAGATTGGACAACCATTTGTCTAGAATGGTCTAGAGCAGGGGTGTCAAACTCAAGGATGGTTTCGGCCTGTGGGGGTATTTAGATCTGGCCTGCGGGGCCATCCTGGAAACAGCAAAGGACTGGCCCATGGTGCTTCTGCCAGTGTAAGCAGGCTCCCAAGCTCTGTTTTTGGCTGCCCCGTCCTCCTGCAACCCTCTGCCAATGAAAACGGGGCTCGCATGCGGCCCTCCCGAGCTCCGTTTTCATTGGCAGAGGGGTTGCAGGAGGCCAGGGCAGCCAAAAACGGAGCTTGGGAGCCTGCTTATGCTGGCAGAACGCTCGGGCCACCAGAGGTGCCCCCGAAAGGAGTGACGTCAAGCTGGCCATGCCCCCCAGCCTCCTCCCCCCCCCCCCGAGGTCAAACACAACCCTGATGCGGCCCTCAATGAAATCGAGTTTGATACCCCTGGTACAGAGTTTCCTGCTTGAGCAGGGGGTTGGACTAGAAGACCTCCAATGTCCCTTCCAACTCTTTTATTCTGTATTGCCCTTAAACCCTGCAGGCCTTTTTTCCCCCCTGTTCTCAAATCCTCTGTGATGCTTATCATCCTTCTGTTGCTGATGTGAAAACGTCCCGTGAAATCACCCCCTTTCTCTCTTTTCTGCTTTATCCGTCCTCCGTCTCTTTCCCGTCTTTTACCCTCCTCCCACACTGATTCATGTTGCAAACATTGAAAAAAGAATGTTCACATTAAAAGAAAATAATCCCCTCCCCCCCCACACCCGCAATTTTAAAAAAAGTCCCAAATCTAGGAGCAAATGGTCCTGATCCCAATTTTGCTCTTTCGCAGCTCCACCATCCATCCCAGGGTTTTCGTTTTGGCACCGTATGGGAAAGCAGCGCCGAGGAATATATCAAGAAGAGTTTCCCAGACCTGCACGAATACATGAGGCGGCACAGCGTCCCCACTACCCCTGCGGGGGTCAAAATGCTCAAGTAAGGGAGGCGGGGCCTGCGAAAGGACAATTCGGGGTGGGAGAAGTGCAGTGGTGGTATTCAGCCGGTTCTATCCGGTTCGGGCGAACCAGTAATGGTGGCTTCGGGAGGCTCCGCCCACCTGTCTGGACATAATCCAGTCCCATATATCCATGTTTTTGATGCTCTGAGCATGCGCGGAAGGCCCTGCACACGCACGGAGGTGGCGTGTACAAGCAAAGAGAGCGTGCGTGTGCGCGCCCTCACATTTGCAAACCGCTGGCGAAGGTAAGTGAATACCACCCCTGGAGAAGTGATGTTGCTGTTGTGGTGGGTTGGCATCTCTTCCAGTTGTAACGCCTGCCTTTTGGGGGCCGCCTGTCTAATTTCAAAAGGTCTCTGCAGGAGACCACTTGAAACATCTGGAGATGTTTCTCCTTAAGGACATGGTCACTTGCTTGGTTTTGTTTTTTCCCCCCAAGTTTTTTTAAATTTTATTTTACATGTACACATCATTGCGTGCGCAGTGGGGCACCTGGATATCATAGATTTTGGTGCAAATAAGAATAAAAACATTAATCATATTAGTTACATTCATCAAATTTATATAATTCTAATGTTAATACACATATTTGTATTAAGTTATCATCTTTTATTTAATTATTCAATGTTTCTATATATCTTTCTAATGCCAATCCCCATATTGTTTACACATACATGATAATTCCATTATTCAATTTCTAATCTTCCCTCTGATCATTGCTTTTATCTCATTATATAAAAATGTGTATATTAATAAGCCCCCTTCTCTCTTATTTCTATCTCCATTCTAATTTTAATCATATCACCATTATATTTTAAACAAGACATTTCCTTTTTACCCCTCATCACTTATCCAAATTAATGCTTTGATTCTTATTTGCTTTCATTTTAATAAAAACCGATAATAACATTCATTACATTCCATCAAACTAATATAGTTCTAATGGTAATTCACATAGTTATGTTACATTTTACTTTTCCATTATTTAATTGTTCGATATTTCAGTATATTATTCCAATTCCAATCACAGTCAATTGGTTGAGAGGAGGCTAAGATCATCTCTCTCTCCAGTCATCTGCGTTGTGCTAACAGATAGAACCTCAAGAGGTTGGACTGGGACTGAGTTCTAGTCTCCCTTCAGCCATGAAACACCCTTGGAAGACTTAGGGCCAATCCCTCTTTCTCATCCCAGCAGCCATTTTGGTCCAGTGGTGAAGATCCTGGGCCAAGAACAGGGAGATCCAGGTTCTAGTCTCATCACAGACTTTGGGCTAGTCCCTCTCTCTCAGCCCAAAGCCAGGTGGTCCAGTGGAGAAGATGCTGGAGAACCCACCTTCAAGTCCTTCCTCAGCTAAAGGAGCTTCTTGAAGGACTTAGGCCTACCCTTTTCTTTCAGCCCAGCCCACCTCAGCTCACCAGGTTGTTCTTGCATGGGGAAATGAGAGAAGGAAGAACCCTGTATGCCCCCTTGAATAATAAAAGGTGGGCTATAAATCACATCCCTCAAAGAAAAGAGGCAAGTCTAAACATTCTGTCTCTATTCTACTTTCCATCTTGACATCCCACTGCTGAACGTTGGGAATGATGGGTTACCATCTTTCTCGCCCCCACCTGTTGTGACCTAGGCCCAAGTAGTTATTACCAGACACAATCAGTCCTAAACAAACATATTTTATTAAAACAGCTGAGAATTACTTCATTCTCAGCTTAGTCCAAATTAATTCCGAAACAAATCCTTCAGAAAAGTCCTACGGCCTTATCACAAACATTTGTCTTCTTTGGCACCCTGCCAAAGGCTTTTCTTGGCAAAGCCCCATGAAGTTCAGAAACAAGAAACGCTGACTAGAAGCAAATGTAGCAATGTTGCTTTCCTACAAAGAGCCCAAGAGTCTTGCTGCTCTTTTAAGCCTTATGGGAGGGGCCAATCATCTCCTGGCCTTACTCCCAAGTTGTCCTTTTTGCTTTAGCTGTTCTTGCCTTCTGGCAGCTCTTCACATGTGTGCACTAGGAACAGGCTCCTCTACTGTCCGCCTCTGGAGGCTCTGGAGTTTGTGTATCACTCCCAGATGGCTCTGGCCCCATCTCTGCCACCGACGCAGAGCTCTCGTCCGGGCCTTCCCCTGACTCCAGGACTGGCCCATTGTCCTCCCCAGCCTCCTCACTGTCCAACTCTGCTGCCAGTTCCGCAGGCTGCTGGCGGACCACAATACCATCCCTAACTGTCCCGCCTCTTACCAACTTGAATGGGTCAGGAAGATAGATTTTGTGCAAGTTACATGTGTGACAGATTACAAGGATCTTACCAATTAACCATTATAATGTATTAATACATTTTGTCTGCTGAGGTAATGTCACTGGTATTTGTTCTTGGGTATTTGTAAGTCTTAAGGAAGCAATATAGGTAGTCCTTGACTTATAACCATTTGTTTAGTGACCGTTTGAAGTTAAAACAGCACTGAAAAAAGTTACATGACTAGTTCTTGCACTTACGACTGTCGCAGCATCCGTGTGATCACATGGTCAAAATTCAGCCGCTTGGCAACTGGCATGTATAATATGACAGTGGAACTGTCCTGGGATCAAGTAATCGCCATTTCTGACCTTCCCAGCTGGCTTCCAATAAGCAAAATCAATATTGGGAAAATCGAAGGAATTACAATGAGGTGCTCTCTTAATGAGCCAATGATCCTCACTTAACGACGGCAATGAGAACGCTAAGCAATGCAGTCATTTAATGTCATGCTTTACAACCACATATATTAGCAATCAAAATTTTGGTTCCAACTGCCTTCATAAGTCAAGGAGGGAGGGAGGGAGGTAGAGTGAGACAGGGAGGGAGAGAAGGAAGGAGGGAGAGGAGGGAGGGAGAGAGAAGGAGGAAGGGAGAGAAAGAAAGAGGAAGGGAGAGAGAGAGAAAGGGAGGGAGAGAGAGAAAGGGAGAGAAAGGGGGAGAGAGGAGGAAGAGATAGAGAGAAAGGAAAGGAGAGAGAGAAAGGGAGGAAGAGAGAGAGGGAGGGAGAGAAAGGGAGGGAGAGAGAGAAAGAGGAAGGGTGAGAGAGAAGGAGGGAAGGAGGGAGAGAAAGAGGGAGGGAGAGAGGAGGAGGAAGGAGAGAGAGAGAGAGAGAGGAGAGAGAAGGAGGGAGAGAGAAAAGGAGGGAGAGAGATAGAGAAAGGAAAAGAGAGAGAGAGAAAGGGAGGGAGGGAGAGAAAGAGAGAGAGAAGGAGGAAGGGAGAGAGAATAATAATAATAATAATATTTTAATTTGTATACCGCCCTTCTCCCAAAGGACTCAGGGCGGTGCACAGCCAGAATAAAATACAAAAGAACAGTACATATAATATTAAGAACAACCCTTAAAAACTTATTCAATTGGCCAATAATTTAAAATACAATAACACCCTATAAAATTTACAAAAGTTTAAAACCCATAAAATAAATTAAAAATTTTAAAATCAAGCCAGGAGAGAGAAAAAAGGAGGAGAGATAGAAAGGAGAGAGAAGGAGGGAGGGAGAGAGGAAGGAGGAGAGAGAGGAGAGAGCAAAGGAAGGGAGAAAAGAGGGAGGAGAGAGGAGGAAGGAGAGAGAGAGAGGGAGAGGAGAGAGAAAGGAGGGAGAGAGAAAAGGAGGGAGAGAGATAGAGAAAGGAAAAGAGAGAGAGAGAAAGGGAGGGAGGGAGAGAAAGAGAGAGAGAAGGAGGAAGGGAGAGAGAGAGAGAATAATAATAATAATAATAATATTTTAATTTGTATACCGCCCTTCTCCCAAAGGACTCAGGGCGGTGCACAGCCAGAATAAAATACAAAAAGAACAGTACATATAATATTAAGAACAACCCCTTAAAAAACTTATTCAATTGGCCAATAATTTAAAATACAATAACACCCTATAAAATTTACAAAAGTTTAAAAACCCATAAAAATAAATTAAAAATTTTAAAATCAAGCCAGGAGAGAGAAAAAAAGGGAGGGAGAGATAGAAAGGGAGAGAGAAGGAGGGAGGGAGAGAGGAAGGGAGGGGAAGAGAGAGGGAGAGAGCAAAAGGAAGGGAGAAAAAGAGGGAGGGAGAGAGAGAAAGAGGAAGGGAGAGAGAAGGAGGAAGGAGGGAGAGAAAGAGGGAGGGAGAGAGGAGGAGGAAGGAGAGAGAGAGAGGAGAGGAGAGAGAAAGGAGGAGAGAGAAAAGGAGGGAGAGAGATAGAGAAAGGAAAAGAGAGAGAGAGAAAGGAGGGAGGAGAGAAGGAGGAGAGAGAAGGAGGAAGGAGAGAGAGAGAGAATAATAATAATAATAATATTTTAATTTGTATACCGCCCTTCTCCCAAAGGACTCAGGGCGGTGCACAGCCAGAATAAAATACAAAAAGAACAGTACATATAATATTAAGAACAACCCCTTAAAAAACTTATTCAATTGGCCAATAATTTAAAATACAATAACACCCTATAAAATTTACAAAAGTTTAAAAACCCATAAAAATAAATTAAAAATTTTAAAATCAAGCCAGGAGAGAGAAAAAAAGGGAGGGAGAGATAGAAAGGGAGAGAGAAGGAGGGAGGGAGAGAGGAAGGGAGGGGAAGAGAGAGGGAGAGAGCAAAAGGAAGGGAGAAAAAGAGGGAGGGAGAGAGAGAAAGAGGAAGGGAGAGAGAGAGAGAAGGAGGGAGGGAGAGGGAGAGATATATGCTGTGAAAGTTGTAAATGCAAAATTGCTTTTTCATCACTGTCATAACTTGCTGTCCAAGGGAGTCGCTCAATGAGGACTACCTGCAGACTTAATTAATGCTGCCCAATTTGACAGCAACTTGCTTCTCCTCACCAGGACCAACCCGCCAAAGCTGAACGCCTTCATCATGGACAAATCCTTGCTGGAATACGAGGTCTCCATTGATTCCGACTGCAAACTCTTAACCGTTGGGAAGCCTTTCGCTATTGAAGGTATGAAGGCAAAAACATCTGGATTGAGGAAAGCCTACGGAGGCAGAGCAAGGAAGGGGTTCGGTAGCCAAATGGGGATTTAGCCCAGATTGGCTCATTCTGTTGAGAAGAAGGTCCCCTCAGTCTTTAAGCGTGGAAAATTAAAGCTAGGAAAAAGCAGAAATATTTATTTTATTTATTTATTTTATTTATTTATTTTGTCACAACAGTATATATAAGCATAAGCATGAAAATAACTATACAATATATAAGCATATATATAAGTATAAGTATGTAATAACTATATTATATATTATATTAATTAACTATATTAATTGGATATAATGAAAGGAAACAATTGGACAGGACCGGTAGGCACGCTTGTGCTTTTATGCACGCCCCTTACGGACCTCTTAGGAAGGAGGTGAGGTCAATAGTAGATAGTTTTTGATTGAAGCTTTGGGGATTTAACCAAAATATAATATAAAATAAATTATATAATTATATAATAAAATATAATATAAAAATATAAATATATTAAATATATTAATATAAAAATAGTAGACAGTTTTTGGTTAAAGCTTTGGGGATTTCCTTCTCTCGTGGACAATGTGGCTTTTACTTAATTTTTATGGCGCTTTCCCAGGAGGTTCCAAAAGATAATTATGCAGGGGTTCATGAAATACTTCACTTTGTATGCAGAAATCTGAATGTAAAAATAAGAATAGAATAGAATAGAACAGAACAGAACAGAACAGAACAGAACAGAACAGAACAGAACAGAATAGAATAGAATAGAATAGAATAGAATAGAATAGAATAGAATAGAATAGATTTTTTTTATCAGCCAAGTGTGATTGGGCACACAAGGAATTTGTCTTGGTGCGTATGCTCTTGGTGTACATAAAAGAAAAGATACCTTCATCAAGGTACAACACTTACAACACTTAACAATAGTCATAGGGTACAAATTTAACACTTAATGATTACAACTCTTAATGATAGTCATAGGGTACAATTAAGCAATCAGGAAACAATCTATATCAGTATAAATCGTAAGGATGCCAGCAACAATGTTACAGTCATAAGTGGAAGGAGATGGGTGATGGGAACGATGAGAAGATTAATAGTAGTGCAGACTTAGTGAATAGTTTGACAGTGTTGAGGGAATTATTTGTTTAGCAGAGTGATGGTGTTTGGGGAAAAAACTGTTCTTGTGTCTGGTTGTTCTGGTGTGCGATGCTCTATAGCGTCATTTTGAGGGTAGGAGTGGAAACAGTTTAGGAGCATTTGCAGTGAGTGTGTGTGTGTGTGTGTGTGTGTATGAGAGAGAGGGAGAGAGAGAGAGAGAGAGAGAGAACTGTGCTGGTTCCACCACAGTTGATAGCACGTGATAGCAAAAGGAAGCAAATTGTTCTTCCAGTGGGTGGTTAAAGGGAAGGCTTTCTCTGCACATGTTCTGTACCGCAGTCCCAAGAGGGCCTTTCAAAAGGTAACTTTCCGATCATTAAATTGCTGCAGCAGCTCCTGAAGGACAAGCCACAATACTGCTGCCTTTACTCTGGGAAAGCCACTCCGTGTGTATATGAGCTCCCCAGAATCCACAAAGAGGGAACACGGACTAACGGTCAGCTGGATCTACTCGGTCTCTTACAACATTGCAAATTGTTAACACCTAACCACTTTAGAACAAGAAAGGCCAATTGCCTTTTGAACAGCATCTTTCGGACAACTATAATTTGAATGACTGAGAATCTCTAGAATACGGTAGGGTAGGGTAGGGTCGGATAGAGTAGAGTAGAGTAGAGTAGAGTAGAGTAGAATAGAACAGAGTAGAATAGAATAGAATAGAATAGAATAGAATAGAATAGAATAGAATAGAATAGAATAGAATAGAATAGAATAGAATGAGATTTTTGTCATGAGACTAAATTCTGAATTTATTTATTTATTAATTAATTAAATTTTTATACCGCCCTTCTCCCGAAGGACTCAGGGCGGTGTACAGCCAAAAGATAAAAAACACAGAAATGTACAATTAAAACGACAATTTAAAACCGAGCATATTTAGAAAAAATGGCCACATTTAAAAGTTTAAAATTTAAAATTATAAACCATATAATAATAAAACCCCAGTTAAAATTTTAAAATATTAAAAATATTAAAAATATTAAAAATATTAATATTATGCCAGTCCCGCTTGAATAAATAAATGCATTTTCAGCTCACGGCGAAAGGTCCGAAGATCAGGCACTTGACGTAGTCCAGGAGGAAGTTCGTTCCAAAGCGTAGGAGCTCCCACAGAGAAGGCCCTTCCCCTGGGGGCCGCCAACCGACATTGTTTGGCGGACAGCACCCTGAGAAGACCCTCTCTGTGAGAGCGTACGGGTCGGTGAGAGGCTTGCGGTAACAGCAGGCGGTCCCGTAAGTACCCGGGCCCTAAGCCATGGAGCGCTTTGAAGGTGGTGACCAAAATCTTAAAGCGCACCCGAAAGACCACAGGAAGCCAGTGCAAGCCGCGCAGGATTGGTGTTACATGGGAGCAACGAGTTGCTCCCACTATTACCCGCGCAGCTGCATTCTGGACTAGCTGCAGCCTCCGGGTGCACTTCAAGGGCAGCCCCATGTAGAGAGCATTGCAGTAATCCAACCTTAGATGTAACCAGAGCGTGAGTGACCGTGCATAAGGCATCCCGGTCAAGGAAGGGGCGCAACTGGCGGACCAAGCGTACTTGGTAAAAAGCCCTCCTGGAGACGGCCACCAAATGATCGTCAAACGACAGCCGCCCATCCAGGAGGACGCCCAAGTTGCGCACCCTTTCCATTGGGGCCAAGAATAGAGGTTAAGATAATTTAAATAAGAATGTTGGTTTATAGAGATACTTAGAAGTAAAATCTGTATATAGAAGTTAAATAGGATGTAGGAAAAGCTGTTATGAGTAATGTAATTTTGATGCGTAATTTTAATGTAATTTTATATTTTCCTTTTATTTTTGTGCATTGCGCTTTTTTTGTATTGTGTATTTTAACTTTTGGAAATTCAATAAATATTATTTTTTTAAAAAGAATAGAATAAGAATAGAACAGAACCTAACAAAATAGAACAGACTAGAATAGAATAGAACTCATTATTGGCCAAATGTGATTGGACAAAGAAGGAATTTGTCTCCGGTGCATTAGCTCTCAGTGTACATACAAGCAACAAGTGATAAATCACGATCATAATCATCAACAAAATACATTCATCATAAATCATAAGATACAACACTTAGTAATCGTCATAGGATACTAAATAAGCAATCAACATAAATCATACTAGGATACTAAATAAAACCATTAATATAAATTGTAAGATAACAAGCAACAAAGTTATAGTCATAAGAGATTAGGTAATAGGAAAGATGAGATGAATGATAGTAATACAGTGCTACTAGGTAATTTGACAATGTTGTGGGAATTAGTTTAGCAGAGTGATGGCATGGGGGGAAAACTGTCCTTGAGTCTAGCTGTTTTGACGTGCAATGCCCTATAGCATCATCTTGAGGGTGGAAATTGAAACAATTTATGTCCAGGATGTGAGGGGTCTGTAGCTATTTTCACAGCCCTCTTTCTGATCCGTGCAATATACAGCTCCTCAATAGAAGGCAGACTAGTAGCAATTATTTTTTCTGCAGTCCTAACTATCAGTTGAAGTCTGCGTCTGTCTTGCTTGGTTGCAGTGCCAAACCAGACAGTTATAGAGGCACAACTGACAGATTCAACAATTCCTCTGTATCAGCAGCTCTTTGGGCAGTCTGAGCTTTCTGAGATGGCTCAGGAAGACCATTCTTTGTTGTGCTTTTTTGACGACAACTTTTGATGTTAGGTGTCCATTTTGAGATATTGTAGAATGTAAAAGATTTCTCCTCTTTTACACCCCTCCTGATTCTCTTGGACTCTGCCAGGTTATGGCATCGGCCTTCCGCAGAACTCACCTCTGACCTCCAACATCTCCGAGTTCATCAGCCGCTACAAGTCGGCCGGCCTCATGGACCTCCTGCATGACAAATGGTACAAGATGGTGCCCTGCGGGAAAAGGGTCTTTGCCGTTACTGAGGTATGGAGGCTCTGTGGGAAAGAGCTTCCCCTCTTGCCTGCTCCACCCCCTCTTGACCTACCAATGCCCCTGGATGCGCTGATAACGCATCAGCAAAAGGCCGTCGTGCTAAGCGACTTTGGAGGGGGCATCTTTCCAAAATGCCGGAATTACGTACGCGAGTATTCTGAGAGGTGTGCCATGCCCCCTCTGTCCTTGCCCAGACACATATATAGTGAGCGTGAGGAGTTGTGTTTCCAAATTTGAACTTTCCTAGTTAGTAGTGGGTTTCACGTACCTTCGCTACCGGTTGGGAACTGTGAGGGTGTGCATGTGTGCATGAGCAAAGCAAGAGTGCGGACGTCCATAATAATGTCCTGTGAGCAAAGCAAGTGTGCGGACGTCCATGATGACTGTCCTGGTGGGTGGATGAGCCTCCCACCGCTGCCACTACCGGTTCGCCCGAGCCGGGGCAAACCAACAGAAACCCACCACTGATTCCTAGTGGGTTTAATCCTGTGTTTCTTCTTTCCCCATCACGTCCAGACTTTGCAGATGGGGATCTACCATTTCTCGGGCCTCTTTGTCCTCCTTTGCATTGGGCTCTGCGGCTCTCTGCTCACCTCTTTCGGAGAGCACATCTTCTACCGACTCATCTTGCCTCGCATTCGGCGCAAGAAGAAGTTCAATTATTGGCTCCATACCAGCCAGGTGAGGCATCATCTTGGATAATCTCGGGGTGGAGGCAGTGGTGGGATTCAGCCAGTTCTCACCACTTTGGGAGAACCTGTTGTTAACTTTCTGAGCAGATTGTGAACTGGTTGTTGGAAGAAATCATTACGGCAGAGAACTGGTTGTTAAATTATTTGAATCTCACCACTGGGTGGAGGGGTCTCATTTTGTTTCGAAAGATAGTAGTGACTACCAGAAAGCCTTGACTGTCAGCCATTCACTGAGCAACCATTCGAAATTACAGTGGCACTGAAAATTGTGACTTATAAGCAATCCTCACACTTATTTTTGATTGATGGTTTGACATCCCACCTTTATTACTTCTACAAATAGCTTAAGGTGGCAAACATAGCCCCCAAGTATTCAGATCTAGCTTAATATCAGGCCTGCCCATAGGTGGGATTCGCATACCTTCTCTATCGGTTTGCAAATGTGACCACATGCGCACGCTTGCTTCACTTGCACACACCACTTCTGCGCACGCACATGGCCTTCTGCACGTGTGCAGTAGTCGTGCATTACATCCGGGCGGGTTGGCGGAGCATCCTGCAGTCGCCACTAGCGGTTCGCGCGATCCGGACAAAACCGGCTGAATCCCACCACTGGGCCTGCTCCAGTTTAGATCCAATGGCGGATTAAGGCTCACTGGTGCCCTAAGCACTGACAAATCTTGGTGCCCCCCTCCTTTGTACATAATGTACAAACTTCATTGTTTTGTTTTGTTTTTCCTCAACTTTGTGGTGCCCCCTTTGGGCCTGGTGCCCTAAGCATATGCTTAGCCTGCTTAATGGTTAATACACCACTGCTTAGATCCCTAGGAAAAAAACGAACCTCAACTCCATTTGGGTGAAGTGATAGGTTCTTTTACTAAGGTTAAGTGGTTGCAGCGAAAGAAAGGCTAGATCTGAATATTCCCATGCAAAGGTTACACTTTTCCCCTTTCCATGCCCCTCCCTTTATGACCAGTTCATCAGTGTACAACAGTACACTATCTAGATGTTTTGAGAACGGCTTGGATGTTGGTGCCAGGTGATGCAATTCCACATTCTGTTCCCTGGCCAGGTGTCCTTGAAGGCTAATTTGATTGGGTCCTGGCACCTCTGGTTTTTGTCAGGGTTGTCTTCCCCACTCCATTTGGGTTGCCTTCTCCCCCCCCTCCCCCCGCTTGTCTTCCTATACCCATGCTCATCTTTGCTAGTCTAACTTCCTTTGGCCCTCTCCATCCCCCTGCATTTTATGGCAGGGTGCCAGCAAAGCACACAAAAGCTCAGAATGGGAGATCTGATATCGTCCTCCTCCTGTTTTTCCAAAAACAACCCTGTGAGGTGAGATCGGCTGAGAGATAACAGTTGCAGCACTCCTGCAGTCATGCGATCAAAATTTGGGTACATGGCAACCGGCATGTATTTATGGCAAAGTTTGAGAGAAATAATTGCAGCGGGACAAAGCAACGAATAATAATAACATGTGAGCAATTGGGACACTCCTCCCAATTATTCTTAGGGATGTTATTTTTTCTCAATTACTTTTCTTCATCTTACAAACCTCTGAAGCTTTTATTTCTTTGTGGGTTTTTGTTTTTTACATGCATAACCCAGAAAATACACAGGGCTCTAAACATGGGACTGGAGGAACAGAGGCTCAAGAAGCTGAATTTGGAGAAAAGGTAAATTCTGTTCACATCTTCCTTTCTTTTGCCAACCCGTTCCACATTACAGGTAGTCCTCCTGTGATGGTTCTAAAGAGAGTCATCACATTGAGTGTGTGTGTGTGTGTGTGTGTGTGTGTGTGTGTGTGTGTGTGTGTGTGTGTGTATAAATGACAATGTCAGCGTTCCAGAAAACCCCTCCTGCAGAAAAGACTCCGAAGCCAACATCTTTCAAAGTTCTTTTACTAGCATAGGTAAACTGGCACAGTTGGATGAAAACCGAAACTGCGGATTCTGGTTCCTCCCTCAATAATACAACTCCCAAAATCTCCACTCTCATGACCCCTCTGCTGGTCATATGCTCCAATCCTCAACCGTCCCATGTCGAAGCATCACTCCAACCACTCCTTCTCCAGATGCGAACCCAGCCTGACCTTGACTGGCAGGAAGAATGTTGTTTCGTCTAATCATCCCTTGTACTACCACCCTCCTCCCCTCCTTTCCCACAGAGGAGAAAGTGGCAGTGTGTGCCTTCGGCCTAGTATGGCTTCCAAAGCTGACAGACAATTTATATAGGTTAAATGACCCTATTGTTTGCCCTTCAAATACTTTGGCCACCTAATGAGAAGGAAGGACTCACTGGAGAAGAGCCTAATGCTGGGAAAGATTGAGGGCAAAAGAAGAAGGGGACGACAGAGAACGAGGTGTCTGGATGGAGTCACTGAAGCAGTCGATGTGAGCTTAAATGGACTCCAGAGGATGGTAGAGGACAGGAAGGCCTGGAGGAATGTTGTCCATGGGGTCGCGATGGGTCAGACACCACTTTGCAACTAACAACAACATTGCCCTGCAGTTTTATTTGCAGAAAACTAGAAATAAAAAAACCTGGTTTTCGGCACACACACAAATGTCCTAAATTGAAGTCACGTGACCGCAGGATGCTGTCCTAGGGAGTAAATGTGGGTTTGTTGCCAAGAGCAGTAAGCTGAGGACTACACAGGGGTGAAATGCTCTCGGTTCGGACCAGATCGTCCTATCCGGTAGTGATGGCGGCAGGTGGTTCGGAGAACCGGTAGCAAAAATCCCTGCCCCCCCACTCCATGCCCAGCTGTGGCGCGTGATCATCAGAGGTTGTTTTTTTTTTACTTTTAAAAGCATTTTTTCTTCGGCCGAAAAAATAGTGAGTGAGTGAAGCGATCTTCCACACTTCGCCTGCCTCTCTCCAACAATCACCTGTGCTTTAGAAGCTGGTTTTTATCCCCAGCCAGGCATGGTTTTTTCTCCTATTTTTCTCCTCAAAAACTAAGGTGTGTCTTATACTCTAGTGCCGTGATGGCAAACCTATGGCACGTGTGCCACCATATCGGTGGGCACGTGAACTCAGCTCCAGCGCGCATACACGCACCAGCTAGCTGATTTTCGGACCTTCTGGGCCCACCAGAAGTAGGGAAACAGCCTGTTTCCTGCCTCTGGAAGGCCTCTGGGGTGGGTGGGGAAGGGCCGTTTTATGCTCTCCCCAGCCTCCAGAGCCTTTCTAGGAGTTTGGGGAGGGCAAACACGGCCTCACACACCCCCCCACGAGGCCCTCCGGAGGCCTTGTTGTTGTTGTTAGTTGCGAAGTTGTTTCTGACCCATCGCGACCCCATGGACAATGTTCCTCCAGGCCTTCCTATCCTCTACCATCCTCTGGAGTCCATTTAAGCTCATGCTGACTGCTTCAGTGACTCCATCCAGCCACCTCGTTCTCTGTCGTCCCCTTCTTCTTTTGCCCTCCATCTTTCCCATCATTAGGCTCTTCTCCAGGGAGTCCTTCCTTTTCATTAGGTGACCAAAGTATTTGAGTTTCCTCTTCAGGATCTGGCCTTCTAAAAAGCAGTCAGGGTTGATCTCCTCTAGGACTGACCGGTTGGATCACCTTGCAGTCCAAGGGACTCGCAGGAGTCTTCTCCAGCACCAGAGTTCAAAGGCCTCAATTCTTTGGTGCTCAGCCTTCCTTATGGTCCAAGAGATCCGGAGGCCTAAAACATTTCCCCTCCCCCCCGCTTCTGGCACACAATGGCAAAAAAGTTAGCCATCATTGCTCTAGTGCATCTTATGCTCCGACAAATACGGTATTTTATTTTATTTTTTAAAAAAGGGACAGCCAGACTTTCTCCATCTTTACTCCTTCTCTCTCTCCTCCTCCTCCAAAGATGCAACCTTCAAAAGCCTCCAGAGGAACCTGAGCCGCCCTCCAACCAGGAGGGCTGGAACAACCTCCGTTGCACCGCGATAAAGAAGGAAGACAAACGGGTGCACTTCAACATCGATAACGCCCCGGAGGAGACCTCCGAAGACGAGAGAGCAGGACCCATTTGGCACTGCATGAATGGCCAGGACCCCCAGCAGGACAGCAAGGAAGCCAAGCAGCAGGAACTGAAGGAGCTAGAGAGCAAAATCGAAGACATGCGAGAGCAACTGAGGGCCGCCCTGGTGCGGAAGAGTGAGCTCATGGTGGCCCTTGGACCGCCCCCTAAAGCCCCTCGGCTGCCCCCTGCGCTGAAGGCACTGATCAGGGAGAGCAATGAGGACAGGTGATGGAATGGGGAGGGGCGTCCACCTGGGACTCTCTTTGGACTCTTGTTCCTGGTGAAGAATGCCAGTGGAAAGAGCAAAAGAATGAAGAGTAGATACCAGTTGGGAGATGTTTTGTTCTAGCTTTCCCTGCCTTCCCCAGATCAGTTTTCATCCATGAGGCCGAGTGGGTTGCTGGTCACCCTTATTTGCATGTGGAAAGTCCCACTTCATCCATGTCCATTGAAAAAGCCGCCAGGGTGAGAAAGATGGCGGCAGGGCGGGTGACGAGCAGGCAGGACTAGATAGGTTCGGAATCCGAATGAATTAATCCACGGATGTTCTAAGTTACCTTCATGGGTCCATATTCAACAGGCTGATCCTGACTTTCTGTCCTGAGAGGTCCTGGTGTGCCGATTTTGGCACAGATCTCTCGGAGACTTGGAAGGAGCACACTTCCCTTGAGCTTTCCCTAGTCTTTTGAACCTTAGCAGACGAGACACAATTTCTAGGAAGCTTCAAGGAACAGGAACTGCTGAATTAAGAGAAGGCCGGGAGAGAAGGCTAAACGTGGGGTGGAGCACATATTCTGGAGGGCAGATTGTCTGGGGTTTAAATCATTGTAAAGCAACTTTAATTGCAGCTTCTCTGCTGGGACCCTGGATGCTCATTACCCACCACAGCCGGCTAGTCTCCAGGTTGCGTAGCCCAAATTGCGGGACTTCTGAGTTCAGTTAGCCACATATCAGGTGCAGCCATAGCTGAGTGGAGTTGGGGGAGGGGCAGGCATTCACTTCCTGGTGCCCTCAACAAAGTTTGCTGGGTTGACCTTGGAGAAGCCTTTGGAAGACAAGGTGTTGAACCAAAGGATGCGACATTCCAGCTGATAGGATGCTTTTCTGAGGTTAGCTGGAGGTGTCATCGTTCAGTGGTTCAGCCCAAAGCGGATGAAGGAGCACATGCAACAAGCAGAAGAGTGACTCTTGGAAAGAGGTCTGTTTATATGGAGGGAGCAGAGTTCCCCAGCAGCTGGGAAATCCTGGGAGGCAACCCATGGGACAGGGCAACCAAAGATTGCAATAGGTAGGGTAATGGCATCACCAAAGTAGACAGAGGTAGGATTCCTGGAGGAGAGGAGAGGAGAGGAGAGGAGTGGGGAGGAGGGGGGAGAAAGGAGGAGGGGAAAGGAAGGGAAGAGAAGAGGAAGAGGGGAAGGGAGGAGGAGAGGAGAGGAGGGAGGAGGGGAAGAGAGGGGAGAGGAGGAAGGAGCAGAGTCCCAGCAGGAGGAGAGGAGGGGAAGAAGGAGAGTAGGAGGGAGAGAAGTGGGGGCAGAGGGGAGGAGAGGGAAAGAGGGGAAGGGAGAGGAGGGAGCAGAGTCCCAATAGGAGGAGAGGAGGGGAAGGAGGAGAGGAGAGGAGTGGGGAGGAGGAGGAGAGGAAGAGGGAAGGAGGAGGAGAGGAGGGAGCAGAGTCCCAATAGGAGGAGAGGAGGGGAAGGAGGAGAGGAGGAGAGAGAGAAGAGGGGGCAAAGGGGAGGAGGGGGAGGGAGGAGGGGAGGAGACGAGAGGAGGGAAGCAATGGGGAGGGGGCTGATATTGGATAAGCCTAAAAGAAAATTGATAGGCACTTGGAGTATATTTATTATTCCTTCCATCACCCTAATTTTATTTTTCAATAATTTTCCACCAAAATTTGTCTGTGTCACTTTGAGAGGCTGGGCACAAGGAATTGCTTCGGGACTTCAGAGGGACCTGCCCACCTCTAATTTGCCCAGGTCTTAGCCAGAGCAGGATTTGAGGCTTAAAAAGGCTTCTGCCAATGGGACTCAGGATGAGGCAGATAGGGTCCATGCTGGTCTCCCCTCCCCTGAGCCAATTCTGGAGGATGATAAGGACAGACTAGCTTTCCTGGAACCGGATGGAAGCTTAACGCAGAGAAAGCCAACCTAGAACTAAGGAGAAATTTCCTGACAGTGGGAACACTTAATCAGTGGAACAGCTTGCCACCAGAAGCTACGGGTGCTTCATCCCTGGAGGAGGTTTTTAAGAAGTGACTGGACAGCCATTTGTCTGGAGTGGTATAGGGTCTCCTGGGGTCCTTATGGGAAGAACAAATCTCAGAACCCTCAATCAAAGCTTGAGATTATGGGAGCTGTCACCTCCAACTCATGGAGTTGGAGCAAAGAGCTAAAATGGCAGCCCCTCCAAAAATGTTATATTGGATTGACTCCTGCATCCTTTGACCACAAATAGAGAAAGATAGCTGACTTTTGTCTTTAAATATCCCTGGCAGCAGAAAATACAGGCAGTCCTTCATTTAATGGCCATTCAAAGTTACAACAGCACTGAAAAAAAAGTGACTTGTGACCATTTTCCACCCCTATGACCGTTGTAGCATCCCCATGGTCACGGGATCAAAATCGTGTCACGTGATCATCGTGTCACGTGATCAAAATTCAGATGCTTGGCAACCGATTCATATTTATGACGGCTGCAGTGTCCTGGGGTCATGTGATCACCTTTTGCGACTTTGTGATAAACAAGTCAACGGGGGAAGCCAGATTTTAACAACCGCGTTACTAACAACTGCAGTGATTCACAACTGTAGCGAAAAGATTCGTACAATGGGGCAACGCTCACTTAACAACTGTCTTGCTTAGCCACAGAAATTGTGGGCTCAGTTATGGACGTTAAGTCGAGGACTACCTGCATTGAGCTAGAGATCCATCCATCCATCTCATCCTTTCCTAAAACTGTCCTATTTAAATCAGCTCTTTAGATCAGGGGTCTCCAACCTTGGTCCCTTTAAGACTTGTGGACTTCAACTCCCAGAGTTCCTCAGCCAGCTTTGCTGGCTGAGGAACTCTGGGAGTTGAAGTCCACAAGTCTTAAAGGGACCAAGGTTAGAGACCCCTGCTTTAGATGGGAGTCGTATTTCAATTCTGGGCAAGAGAAACAAACCTGCCATAAGACTAAACCAGCTTGACATCCACAGCCATCATTAGAAGGCAGATTCGTATTACAGCTGCGTAGATCTCAAGTTAAAAGGCAAAATCTGAATTCAGAGCACACACATGGGTCCTTATGTAGGCCTTTATCAGGGTCACCTTATGCTAAATGTCTTTTCTCTCACAATTACCCAGCAGCAGCAGTGAGCAATCACATCAGTCGAGGGCAAAGTGCAAATGCTTTAATTCTTCCCAGCAGGTGTGATGTGTGTGTGCTACAAACACAGCATTTGCAATTTGAATTCAGCTCTGCACAGCCCTACTTCATATACATAACACCAAGGTTATACTGTTAGGGCACGAGAGAACAATCACCTTTTAAAGTATTTTTCTTTCTTTCTTTCATAAAAGCATGAACAGGTTGGAAACCAAAGAAATACATCCACTGTGCCTGAGTTTTCCTATGGCCTCTTAAGAGGTGACATTTCCCCACAAACTATCTAGTGCAGGGGTCTCCAACCTTGGCAACTTTAAGACTTGAAGAATTCTGGGAGTTGAAGTCCACAAGTCTTAAAGTTGCCAAGGTTGGAGACCCCTGATCTAGTGTAAGGCAGTTTATAAACCTTACAAATAAATTGAAAACCAAATAAATACATGTAAATGCCAAATACCAATCCCGAAGCCCAACTTTTCAAAAGGAATTTGCTGAAAATTAAAGCTGGGATGGTTCTTGGATATGAAGCCAAAGTTTATATACTCCTTTACAGGTTTATATCATCAGCCACATTGGGTTTCCCTTTGGTATTTGTTTTTGGGCAGGGCAAATTCAGGTGAGTTGGTGAATATTGCAATAGGTCTTTTACAGCTATGTGCAGAACAGCCTTCTGGAATTTGATGCCCTTCAAGGTGTACTGGACCTGTCTCCATCTCCGCCAGCCCATAATGTTTGGGAAATGATGGGAAGTGTAATCTCACAGATCTAGAGGGGGAAGGAATTGGGAGAATGCTGAATTGAGCTACTATTTATTTTTATATATTAAAAAAACCCTGTCCTCGCCATTTTATTTACTTGAAAACAAAATTAGATGGGTAATAGACTAAGAAACAAAAGAGGAACTAAAACATTTTCACTTTTAGAAAGGTAAAATGATTTTTTTACGTTCTTACATTCTGGAAACTCAAACTTTGCTTTGGATTTTCTCGTCCCCAAACGATCCTGTACTCACAGCCCAATAATCGGGTGGGGGGAATGGAAAAATAAACTCAGCTGGATTCACCAGTTCAGGGAATATTTTGTGAACTGATGAATAAGTCTTTTTGGAAAGAGGTGTTCATATTAAGAGCAGCGACATGGCTTCTCAAGCAGGAGTTTGCAATATATTGCCAGCTGAAGGTCCCATTTAGCCTTTTTAGTGGCGAGGCTGTGCCAGGCCTTCGAGATAAGATAGTGCCAACCCGAGACATGGGTGGGTGAAGCCAGCACAAACATTAAATCTGCTCTAAGTCGAATTAAAATGAGAGAAATGTCCCGCTTCTCTCGCGTTAAAATGGCAATCTGCCGCTAAACCCAGGAAGTCCTGCTTTTCTGAGCCTTATTCTCAACCTCTGAAAGAGGGACTGAATTCCAAGATGGGGGGAGCGATCGTTGGAGGCCAAGAGTAGCAATGCGGAGCAGGAGGCAGCAGGAGCCATTCATTCCGGGATGGGCAAATCCACTAGCCAGAACAAGTGAAATATCAAGAATTGTAAAGGAAACGTAGCTCTCTAGAAGAGATCTTCCTACCGGGAGCAGCTGAAGGTCTCCTGGTTGCTATGCGTTTTGCTATGGTGCTGGCCCTTGTAACCCCCACTCCCCGTGCCCCCCCCCAAAAGGGTATAACTGACGAAGAAAGGAGAAGGAACAAACAACGATTAAATACAGTATTTATACAGTATATATATACTATATATATATATATATATATATGTATGTACACACATACAAACATTTTGTACATTAAACAGAATGAACTATTCGTGTGATTTAGTTTTGATTCTCTTTCTTCTATCTAATTTTCTCCCCCCCCCCAAAAAAAAAAAAAAAAAAAACACCTCAAAAGCAGAAAGGCCCAAAGTCTGACCGGCTGCGAGCAACTTTGGTGACCGATCTGGGTAGAGAATCGGCACACGGCCAAGAACTCGACTAATCTATTGCACAAGAATGGGCCGTCCTCCTTTGGGGAAGGGGAAGCGCTGGCCTGCCGTTTTTATTTTTAATTTTCAAACCAAGCCCTGGGTAGCCCACTTGCGCCCTGGGCTGATCTGCCATCAGCTTCTCTCCTTGGTGGCATGCAGCATTGCATTGGGTTACCCATCTCAGAGATTTGATTCTTGCTCAGAAAGTCGTAGAAACTCAGGGTTTTGCTCAGCTTCCTATTGCTCAAACCCAGCCCCCCTCCTCCCCCCCCCAATCAGTCCTCCCTCTTGACAGATTTCGGGGGAATCTAGGGAAGGCACTCGGGAACCCCATTCCAAAGCCATATGTGGAAACTGGCTGCCGAATGGCTGCTCCCAGTTGAGAAGTGTAATTCTGGAAGGAAGAAGTGTGACTCACTCTCTCTCTCTCTCACACACACACACACACACACACACACACACACACACACACACACACACAGGTCGCAGTCGTGCTGGGGAAGCGATTTCCTCATTGCGTTCAGTATTTGCTAGTCAAAGGCATCGCGCTGAAAAGGTGCGGCGGCTGAAATCCGGTCCACCGGACAATGCAATCATCCTCATTAAAGTGCATAAGCAGCAGCTAATGGGAACTCTTCGGATGAATTGACAGAAAGAAAAATTCATTTTTCAGCCATTCCTCAGTCTGGCTCTAAGGCTATGTTTCTCAACCTTGGCAATTTCTGGGAGTTGAAGTCCACCTGTCTTAAAAGTTGCCAAGATTGAGAAACAGTGCTCTAATGCACCCTGCCCCGTCCATTATTATTATTTTTTTTTGCCTCCTCTCCTTGAACTCAAAAGAGTTCATAACTTTGCCCGGCCTTTGAAAGCGTTAACCTGCACCACGTCAGAACTGTCGTAAAGCGAAGCAAATTCTGAGCTTCTAATGTCCACCCAGCTCACCTCGCACGAGTGCCAATGGGCCACAATCTCAAGAGTTCCTGCTCATTTGTTTTTATCCATCGCTGGACTCCTCCCACATGGAAGCTAATGGGCGAAAACAACTTAAGGTTAAGGTAACACTGCCAAGGACAACCGAGCTGAAGTTTTCCGATCTTTTCATTGGGTCAGGCCCCACCTTCCCAAAGGGGCGAATCACTTGTACTCAGTTATCGAAGAAAAAAAATCTGGGTTCAAGGATTGGGGGGGTGGGGGAATGGGGCAAGACACGTTTTCCCCCTAAACCTGTTGTATTATTCAAATAATCCCCTACAACCAACCCTCTTTAGGAAAAAAAAATATGACAGAAATTAACATACATAAGCAGATGTAGTCCAAATGATTAAAAAAAAGATGAGGATTATTTTTTGTTTTAGGACTCAAGTATTAGACCCTTCAAATTAACAATTCCCGTCGATCGTTCTGGAGCCAGTTCACACCAACTTTCCATGCTGTGCCTTCTGCTTAAGGATCAATTTCTCTTTATAATCACCCACACCGGTGATTCTGGTCTTTATAATCCTCCACCCAATTCCAAGGTGCATTCAAAAACAACTTTTGTCATGATACCCCGTTTTTTTGTTTTTGTTTTTTTTCCTGGTGTTTTCTAAGCTCCCTTTCGGACAAAACTGAATGCAAACACAAAGATCTAAAGGCAAATTAAGATCTCCCGCAGATCCCCAGAGGGAGTCCCATGATTCCATGCAGTCTGGGAAATGGAGGGTGGGGGCACAGATGAGAAATTGGGGCTTAACGCCGTTCACCGAGAAAGATGCAGAAACCGCTTCTTTCAAAAAGATTCGATTCCGACGACCCAGAGGACCGACATCTACAATCGCTTCCCCTTCTTTTATTCAGCTTTTTTTCCCCTTTCTTTCTTTCCTGGTACTTGGAAGGCGGGAGGAAAAAAAAGATGGCTCGCTCTTCATCTTACATCCTAGCTCTGCCTCTTTCTTCTGCAAAAAGAGGAATCTGGTACGGAAAACAAATTTATGCAATCGGAAAGCCATCCTGTCTCCTAACGGAGTTAAGGAGTTCGGGAGAAGCAGCGGCTTCGTGGGATCAGGAGACCATATTTTCTGGGGAAAGCGGCGTGGGATCCTTCTCGGCAAGCTCTTCAGAGGCCTGACTAAGGAGGCCCCTTAAAGCCAAACCTTGCGAGGAGTCTCTCTTCAGAGGCTCAGCTCGGCCTGCTGAACTCTCTGACGGCTGGGGAGTCTCTTCCAGCTCTGCATGGGCCGTGATGGGAGGAGGTATATTGGTCACAGAAGTCCCAACGGTGGACGCGCCCTCAATAGTGACGGAGCCCACTTCTGTATGGTCACTACTAAACAAACTTTGGATCACCGTGTTCGAAGCAGGCTCCATGTCCTGCAAACCCTCGCCACTAGTCACAATTGCTGGAGTGGCCCTGGAGTCCAAAAAGGTATCGGCCAGGTTGGAAATAAAGGCGGCTTCCGTGATGACCGCTGCTGTCTCGACCACCCAATTCAAGTCATTCCCGAGGGAGATGCCAGCGCTGGAGGCCGAGGGAAGGTGGTCTTCCCCAGAAGCCAGGGAGCCATCTCCTGCCCCGGCTGGGCTGGCGTCCAGGTGAGGCTGCCGATCAGCTGAACTGGTCGCCGCCATGGTCGTGTTGTTATTGAGGTTGTCCTGGAGAGCGGTCTGGGTTCCCACCTGCTGGTTCTGGAGCAACATCTCCTGGATCCGGATCTGTTGGAGGATGGCTGGCAACTCGTAATGGTGGAAAAAGTAGATCATGGAATGCTGCCAGGGAGGGGAAGGGAAGAGGAGAGGAGAGGGAGAGAAGAAAAGCGTCAATGATTGGGCTGAGCAAGAAAGTTCTCCCCTCCCCTCTCCCCCCTCCCCCACACAAAATGTATAAATCAATTGCTCCTCCACCAGTATGTTTGGGGGGAGGGGTTAAGGTGCTGGGCTAGAAACCGGGAGAGAAGGAATTCTAGGCCTTCCTTAGCAAGGAAGCCAGCTAAGTGCATTCTTAGGAGCCCTGGTGGCGCAGTGGTTAGAATGCAATATTGCAGGCAAACTCTGCCCCATAGCCAGGAGTTCGATCCTGACTGGCCCAAGACTAGATTCAGCCTTCCGTCCTTCCGAGATGGATAAAATGAGGACCCAGTTTGTTGAGGGCAAGAGGCTGACTCTGTAAACCGCTTAGAGAGGGCTGTAAAAGGACTGCGAAGCGGTATACAAGTCTAAGCGCTATTGCTAGTGCTAAGTGACTTTGGCTCCGTCCCTCTCTTTCAGCTCAGCACATCTCAAAAGGGCTGTTTCTTGTGGGGAAATAACATGCAGGAGTGTTACATCTGCCACCCTGTGCTGCTGAAAATGAGGATGGAATCACAGTGGTTATGCATTGTCTCCCATCCAAGTAACTTAGATGCTGTTAGGAAAGGCCAAATTCCCTCCCCTGCATGAAACATACCATCCTTTGGCAAAATGCACCATTCCCATTTCTGCTCCAACTCTATGAAAGGCAGCTGGTGAAGAGCGAGCGGGATCCGTGTCAGCAAAGCAAGACCAAATGCCTGCAATCCTAACCATCTTTCCTGAATGCCTGCCTGGCCAGCTGTTCTCTTGGCTCTGCAGTGATTCTCAAAATGAAAGCAGCACAGCCAGTGCAAGCCACTAATTTTCTGGATAAGATGGGGGCGAATCATTGCCAGAAAATTCTCTACCAACTACCCCTGCCTTGCCTTTTTGTGTTCCACAATGCCGATTTTATCTTTTACAAGAGTCTAGGTATTCACAAAGACCAAATGATACCTGGATAACTTCTGAGCTTTCAAGTGTGTGTTATTTACAGACTCGAAAGCAAAAGGACTAGAAACTTGGCAAACCATGTCTGAAAAAGTATTTTCTCGGGGAGGCTTAAATTGTAAAACGGATTCTATCTTCTGAAGTGCATCACGATTTGGGGGTTCACACAATGCTGTAGGACAGCGGTTCTCAACCTGAGGGTCGGGACCCCATTAGGGGTCGAATGACGATTTGCCAGAGGTCGCCTAAGACCATCAGAAATATGGGAAGTATACTTGTGAATCAAAGAATCACGTTCCAATGGTTGACTCCACAAGCCAGCTGCAGGCTCTTCAAATCGCTAGCCAAATTCAGCTTCACGTGCGATGAATTTAAAAAGAGAGAAATCTTTGCTCTGATGTCTTCCTCTCAAGCCAGCTGCAATCACTCCCAATCGCTAACCTAATCTGGCTTCAGGCGCAATAAACTTAATAGGGGAGGAGTCTCCGCTTTAATGCCTCCGTCCTCAAGGCAATCGCAAGCAGTTCAGATCACTAGCCAATACGGCTTCAGGCGCGATAAATTCAAAACGAAAATAATTTTACGGTTGGGGTCATTACATCGTGGGGAATTGTATTAAAGGGGTTGCAGCACTATAAAGGTTGAGAACCACTGGTGTAGGACCTTTTCGGAGCCAGAGGCATACCTGTATGAAAAGCCACGAAGTTACCAAGGCTAAACTGCTATATTGCCCATTGAAACGATAATGGTAGGCATAAAAGGCAAAGTGGTACAAGTAGAAAAACCTGGAGAGAGACAAGAAATATAAATATGCAGGCACACGCAGTTATATACGTTTACACTATCCCCGGTTTGCTTCCATCCATCCTTCCTTCCTTTCTGAACGCAAATGGTTGTATTTCCACCCACCACCCTCTTCGCTTCAAAGAAGAAGTGTGAACTGTGAACTGTAAGAGAGAAACAGCCTGGTCCTATAAACAGTGAGGGATGAGAACCAGGGAAGGGAAAGGACAATGATGCCACTGAGGGATCAAGGTGGTTGGGAGAAGATGCTGGAGCGGCAGGGGTTTAAGGAGTCAAAGTGGCCCAGGGAGGACTATACTCAGCAAACCTGGCTGAGGAACTCTGGGAGTTGAAGTCCACAAGTCTTAAAGTTGCCAAGGTTGGAGAGCCCTGGACTATACCAATAAGATTGCCAAGGGGTCTCCAATCCTAAAAATAAAATTAAAAAATGAGCCCAATGTGTGACACTAAAGACAGACAATCCGTCAGGCAAAATGGAGTCAAATGAATATCTAAGTCTGTGATGGAGAATCTGTGGTATGCTGAGCCATCTCTCCAGACACACGAGCCGTCGGCCATTTTTCTTCCGAGTTCCGGCGCACCAGCCAGCTGGTCTTCACACACGCAGGAGCGCTGGAAACCGGAAGAGCAATCGTGCACCAGTCTTCCAGTTCCCGGCGTGTGCATGCGCACTGGCCACCTGGTCTTCCAGTTTTTGCCACGCATGCACGCATGAAGACCAGCTGCGCATGCACAAGCCAGAATGTGCACACCGGGCGGCTGCTCTTCCAGTTTTCGGCACTCCCGCACGTGTGCTCCCATTTCGGTTCTCAGTGCCAAAAAGGTTCGCCAACACTGATCTAAGTGTTGCCCTAAATTGGGAATGGCCATTCTGTGACTCCTTAAGTTGCTTTTCTGAAAAACCCTAAAAGACAGTTTGGTCTAGTGGTTACGGGACCAGGCTAAAAACCAGAAGACTGTAAGTTCTAGTCCCACTTTAGGCATGAAAGCCGGCTGGGTGATTTTGGGCCAATCCCCAGGAGACCATGAGTTCTAGTCCTGCCTTAGGCATAAAGCCGGCTGAGTGATTTTGGATTAATCTCTTTCTCTCAACCTAGCTCACCTCACAGGGTTGTTAATTATGGGGAAAATAGGAGAAGGAAGGAGTATTACGTGTATTTGTTGCCTCGAGCTATTTAAAAAGTAAGAAGCCGGTTATTAAACACAGCTGCCTGCAATTACTGCAGGCTCGAGTCCCACCAGGCCCAAGGTTGACTCAGCCTTCCATCCTTTATAAGGTAGGTAAAATGAGGACCCAGATTGTTGGGGGGGCAATTTTATTTTATTTTATTTATTTTATTTGATTTTTATACCGCCCTTCTCCCGAAGGACTCAGGGCGGTGTACAGGCAAGATAAAACCAGCAATACAAATATACAAGTTAAAATATCATTTAAAAAACTTATTTAAAATTAGCCTGAAATTAAATTACCATAAACTAAAAAACCCGTTTAAAAATTAATAAAATTTCCCATTAAAAATCCAATTTAGGCCAGCCCCGCGCGAATAAAGATAAGTTGACTTTGTAAATATACAAATAGAATGAGACTATTGCCTTACACACTGTAAGCCACCCTGAGTCTTTGGAGAAGGGCGGGATATAAATGTAAAAAAAAACAAAAAAAAAAAACAAAAAAAAATAATAATAAAGGCAGGATAAAAAAATATTTTAGAAAAAAGCCCTTAGGTACAATCGATTATCTATCCTCCCCACTCTGACTCCTCCAAAAAGGTTTAAAAGCCTCCCCCCACCCATTGCTGCCCTGCTTCCCAAAGTTTGCCATGTCTGGTCCAGGGAGTCCACCGGCCTGTCTCTGTCTGAGCCGAGTCCCAGGTTCATACCTCAACCAGTGCCTCTTGCTTGTGTTGGTGTGGCAGCAAATTGCATCGTACTGGTCTGCCAACCACACAATGAGGATGATATAGAAGGCCGTGGTGGTGTCATTGAAGAACTCGGACATGATGGCCTCCATGCCTGTTTCGGGAGGGAAGAAAAGGAAGAGAACATCAGCATGCTGCCTGAGAGGTTATCCCCCTCCATATTTCTCAAAGGTGTGACAAATGTGATGCTGTCTTGCACCATGAAACCTTCGCAACACAGAGACTGGCTTTAAATCCATAACTGCAGAGAACTGGGAGCTCTGTGTTTCATCTTTAGAAACAAATGTCTCCAGTCCTTCAGAAGCTATTTCTTCCATGTGATGGGTTAAGGCGGTTGACGTAAGGCAGACAGGTAGTTGAAGGATACTGCAGTAGGTTGGAAAAGGAGGAGTCTACAGCAGTTTTCTTAACCTTGGCGATTTGAAGTTGCGTGGACTTCAACTCCCAGAATTCCCCACCCAGCACTGAAGTCCACGCAATTTCAAATCGCCAAGGCTGAGAAACACTGCACTATATAGCGATTTGTCAAATAAATATTAAGCAGATAAATAAGCAGAACCAAGGAAAGTGTGACTGGAAACAGTGGTGGGTTCTTCCCAATCCACAGAGGCTACGTGCCCCCTTTCCCCACCAGCGCTGATTCTTTCTGGAGGTTAAAAGCCGAGGTGGTCTCCTTACCTACTAAAGCCAAGATGACGGTCAGCAAAGGAGCTGCGGGAAAGGCGATTGTCATGTTCATTTCCAGCATCTGCAACAGGTCCACTGGAAAAAGGGAAAGGAAACCAAATTCAAAAGGCAGCAGTCAGGCAGGAGGTAAATTCATTTGTCTTGGCCTATGGCCATGGTGATGAACCATCAACGGGTGCCAGAGGTGGCACGCAAAGCACTCTCTGTGGGCACGCGCGCCATTGCCAGTTGCTCTTCTGGTTTCCGGCATGCACACGTGTGCCGGCCAGCTGATCTTCGCGTGTGCCAGAGCCCCGGAAACCCGAAGACCAGGTGGCCAGCATGCAGGTGGTCTTTGGGTTTCCGGGGCTCCGGCGCACACAAAGACCAGCTGGCCGGTGCACATGCGCATGCCAGAAAGCAGAAGATTAGGTGGCCAGCGCGCACATGCGCCCCGGCCAGCTGGTCTCCAAGTTTCTGGGGCTGTGGTGCGCGGGCGCAAATGCACACACACGGTCCAGTTTGGGCACTCGGTGACAAAAAGGTTCACCATCACTGGCCTATGGAACACAGCCTACAGCCAAAAAACAAATGGGATCTCAGGTAAAAGAATTTAGAGAAACACTGCTGGGCAGGGTAAGGAGGTATTGGGGTACAGAAGTCCCTTCCAGACAGTGGTGAAATGCAATTTTTTTTATTACTGGTTCTGTGGGCGTGGCTTGGTGGGCGTGGTGTAGCTTGGTGGGTGTAGCTTGGTGGGCGTGGCAGGGGAAGGATATTGCAAAATGCCCATTCCCTCCCCACTCTGGGGCCAGCCAGAGGTGGTATTTGCCGGTTCTCCGAACTGCTCAAAATTTCCGCTACCGGTTCTCCAGAACCTGTCAGAACCTGCTGGATTTCACCCCTGCTTCCAGACCTGCTGAGCTATTGCTCCCCTATTCCCAAGTAAAAGGCAATTTCACGTAATGAGAACAACTGAGCACTCAGTGGTTAAGGCAGAGGCTATGCAGGTCAAAACCAATGTATGTTCCAGAATACAGATAGTGCTTGATTTAGGACCACTACTGAGGCCAACGTTTTTGTTGCTAAGTGATACGTTTGTTCAGTGAATTTAGCCCCATTTTATAACCTTTCTTGCCACAAGTGAGATCAAGTGAACACGGCTGTTAAGTGAATCTGGCTTCCCCATTTGACTTTGCTTGTCAGAAGGTCGCAAAAGGGGATCACGTGACTCTGTGACATTGTAACCGTCATCAATCTGAGTCACTTGCCAAGCATCTGAATTTTGATCCTGTGACCGTGGGGATGCTGCAATGGTCATAAGTGCGAAAACCGGTCAGAAGTAATTTTTTTTTTCCCAGTGTCCCAAAGGTGCTTTTTCAGGAGGCAACTGGACTTTTCTTCTTTTTTCTTTGAAAATGTTTCGCTTCTCATCCAAGAAGCTTCTTCAGCTCCGATTGGATGCTGGGGATGGTGGAAGCAGCTTCTTGGATGAGAAGTGAAACGTTGACTCAGCCTTCCATCCTTTATAAGGTAGGTAAAATGACGACCCAGATTGTTGGGGGGGCAATAAGTTGACTTTGTAAAAAAAAATATATACAAATAGAATGAGACTATTGCCTTATACACTGTAAGCTGCCCTGAGTCTTCGGAGAAGGGTGGGATATAAATGTAAACAAAAACAAAACAAAACAGGAAAAGTCCAGTTCCCTCCTGAAAAAGCACCTTTGGGACAACCATGACCTGGATGACCGAGAATCTCTGTAGACCATTTTTTCCAGTGCTATTGCAACTTTAAATGGTCACTAAATGAACGTTTGTATGTCGAGGATTCTCTGTACACACTATAATAGGGGTCTTCAACCTTGGCCACTTTAAGACTTGTGGACTTCAATTCCCAGAAGTTGAAGTCCACAAGCCTTAAAGTGGCCAAGGTTGAAGACCCTTGCACTATAAGGTCTTGGAAAGCAACCTCTGATTTCAGGTACCTGACTAAGAAGCCATTGTTCAGCACTCGCAAAGGGGGGGAAAAAACCCCTCAATTTCAGCATCTCCTACTTCAGGATTTCTTAACCTTGGCAACTTCAAGAAGCGTGGACTTCAATTCCCAGCATACCTCAGACATCCAGAATTCCCCAGCTAGTCAGATGAGTTGGCTGGGGATTGCTGGGAGTTGAAGTCCGCACATTTTCAAGTGGCCAAGGTTGAGAAACAAGTGTTGTGCCTCGTCCTTCCTCCTCCCCTCAGCCAGGCCCCTCCCGTCTGTCCCGGGTCTGCTATCAGTCTCTGAGTCTGATAATGAAGATGAACGGCTTGTCGTGCCTCCAGCCCCCGGCCCTGGCCCCATGCCGGGACAAGATGTCAGGAATGAACAAACAAACCTCAATCATTCGGTGTGTGTTCCTTTGGCTCAGCCATCAGAGGACATCTGCCACAGATTGGAATTACTCGGGCCTACTCCTTCTGACCCCTCCCTTTCTCAAACAGCAGAAAACAAATCAAAGTGGGAGGATCCTCGCTTCCGGAGATCTGAGAGGCAACGTCAGCAGAAGGAAGGGAGGGGCGGGCCTGGATAAGTGCTGAGTCATGGAGCCACACCCCACAGCCTATATAAAGGACTTGCTTTTGGCATTCCTTGAGTCAAGCAAAGTCTCATCTAGTTTGCTGAAGTCACACCTTGGATTCCTGCCTGCCTTGAGAAATCTGAAAGGAATTTGGCAAAGCTGCAGAGGCTTCGTGGCCACACTTGATACGGACTTCCTAGACCCGGTCGTCGGAGGGGAAGGGGGACACGACAATTATGTCCTACTTTACAAATGGTCCTTGACTTAAAACCATTCGTTTAGTAATGGGGAAGGCACTGAAAAAAAAGTGACTTACTATCGCCATTGCAATCATTGCAGTACCCCCAGCAATTACACGATCAAAATTCAGGAGCTTGGCAACCGGCTTCTATTTTAGAATGGTTGCAGCATCCCAGGCAGGGGTGGGTTCTACTTACCTTTTCTACTGGTCCGCAATGGGAGCGTGAGCGCTTATGCGTATGCGCAGACCATTTATTATGACGTCTGTGCGGGTGGGCGGAGCCTCCCGCCACCTTTACTACCGGTTCGCAAGAACTGGACAGAACCGGGAGCAACCCACCACTCATCCCAGGGTCATGTGCACCGCCAATTGTGACCTTCCCAGCTGGCTCACAACAAGCAAAGTCAATGGGAGAAGATGCAGTCACTTCACAACTGCAGTGATTCGCTTAACAACAAAAAACGGTCATAAAATCAGGCACGACGCGTGTAACAATTCCACATAACAATTCCACTTGGCGGTGGAAATGCTGACCTCAATTATGGTCGTAGGTTGAGGACTATCTGTATATAGGACTGCTTATAAACATCAACTGCAGTCTTCCTAAAGCTGCTAAGGGCTGAGTCTCTTGGTCTAATGCAACCTTACCCCCCTGCTAGAAAATTAAATTTCCATCACTAAAGAGGGTTTCAGCCAATAGAAACAGCCAGCCGCTATCTAATACTGTGATGCCAAAATGATGATTCACTCAAGGATGAACAAATAACAAAATATTTCTTGGCTGTGCTGTTTGAGATTGCACATTAAAATAGATCACAGCAAGCAGTATACCAGGGAATAGTTATTTAACGTGGATTAGGATGCAAATGGACCATAGCAGTGTTTAAACCAAGAATGCGCAGGTTTTCAAGGTTGATAGCTATTCTCAATCTTTGCCTGGCATGCTGAATAGCAGATGGAATGGTTTTCATTTACACTGAATTAAAATTAAATGTATCCACCGTACCCAACACTATTTACTCCTGTACTCAGAATAAATCACATTAATGGCGTGGAATAAATTGAAATAAGTTCCTCCTTATATTAAAAACTACAGTCCAAACACTGAACCATAATTTGTGGCTTCTCAGTGCTCTCCTCATAGCAGTAGCACTTAGACTTATATACCACTTCATGGTGCTTTGCAGCCCTCTCTAAGCGGTTTACGGAGTCAGTACATTGGCCCCAATGATCTGGGTCCTCATTTTACCAATCTTGGAAGGATGGAAGGCTGAGAAAACCTTGAGCCCAGTTAGGATTGAATTCCTGGCGGTGAGTAGAGCCAGCCTGCAATTCTGCATTCTAACCACTGTGCCCACCACAGCTCACAATTCACCATCATACTCAGTCCAAGCCTACCTGGACAGCAGGCACTGCAGAAACTCACAGCAAGGATTTTTTTTAAAAACTTACCAATGAAAACGAAGATTTGGTGATGCGAGTAACGCAACAGCATGGAAACAGATAGGGTCTGAAAAGAGACAGGCGGGTAAACATTAAAGCATGAAAGCCCCAAAGCCAACCATGAAAAGCGGGAAAGCGTTCTCATAATTCTGGGGGGAAAAAATCACCATCTGGAATGAAAATTAATTTGTCCAGAATTAAAGTGAAAAGCACAATTCACTTAACCGCTCCAAAGTTTTGTCCTTAGCGTGTTGAGAGAAATGGGTTATTATCCTCAGAAAAGCTGTCCTTTGCCAGTCTTGCAAATCGTTTGTCCGAGACTCAAATTGGTGTCATTTTTGTCACAGGTTCTTTTATGTATAGCCAGGTTAGGTAAAAGTAAAGGTAAAGGTTCCCCTCGCACATACGTGCTAGTCGTTGCCGACTCTAAGGGGCAGTGTTCATCTCCGTTTCAAAGCCGAAGAGCCAGCGCTGTCCAAAGACGTCTCCGTGGTCATGTGGCCGGCATGACTCAACACCAAAGGCACACGGAACGCTGTTACCTTCCCATCAAAGGTGGTCCCTATTTTTTCTACTTGCATTTTTACATGCTTTCGAAACTGCTAGGTTGACAGGAGCTGAGACAAGTAACGAGAGCTCACCCCATTACATGGCAGCACTAGGGATTCGAACCGCTGAGCTGCCGACCTTTCGATTGACAAGCTCAATGTCCTAGCCCCTGAGCCACCGCGTCCCTGTATAGCCAGGTTAGAGGGCTCCAAAATTCCAGAAAAAAATCAGAGCAACCCCTCAAGGGCTTGTACTCAACAGTTTACTATACCACTCTTCCCCCATTCTACTACAACTGCTGTTCTTCCACTACAACGGGGTGTCAAACTCAAAGCCCGGAGGTAGATCCAGCCTGCGGGGTGCTTAGATTTGGCCCGAGGGGCCATTCTAGAAACAGCAAAGGACCAGCCCGCAGTGCCTCTGCCAGCGAAAATGGAGCTTGGAAGGCCCACGTGTGGCCCTCCCAGGCTCCATTTTGGCTGCGACAGCCTCCTGCCGCCCTGTGCCAGTGAAAATGGAGCTCTGGGGGGGCGGGGGCAGGAATTCTGTTTTCACTGGCAGAGGGCGGCAGGAGGCCGTCGCAGCTGAAAATGGAGCTCTGGAGCCCGTTTTCGCTGGCAGAGTGCTTGGGCCACCACACAAGCCCCCAATATGAGTGATGTCAAAGTGACCACACACACCCCGGCCATGGTCAGCCCCCCTCTCCCGGCCCCAAGGTCAAACACAACCCTGATGCAGCCCTCAATGAAATCAAATTCGACACCCCTGCACTACTACATCTCTTTGTGAGTCCTATTTCTGGAGAACAGTAACAGTAAATTTGCCTTAGGCTGCTTCAATTTCTCAAACTAACATAAACCATCTTACTCCCACTCCTCCAATACCATCACATCCAACTGTCTCTCTGCTCAGCTTTTATAGACACAGGTTGTTGGACTGGCTAGGGAGAGCTCTTAAAGGGACAGGGTGCTAGCCATTTTGCAGGCAACCAGTCCTCTCACATATCTGAACTAGGATTTTAATTCATGCATTGATTTAATTATTTCGGATAATATATTCATTTTTACAGTACTACTGTGATAAGTCCTAGCCAGGAAAATCTTCCGTTCTTGCACCTTTCAAAGTCTTGTTTTATTTCTTTCCATATTATTTAACAAACACTTTGGAAACTACCTTCATCATATCACATCCGATAAAGGCCTAAACATTTCACTGGGAGGTATTTTTGTTACAACCACTCTCTTCTTTCACATAATGTTGTTCTTTAGAAGTTAAACTGCCTCTGTTTCCTTCTTGTTAATTTTGCATCCAGAAAGGCAGCCAAAACTTTTCATTACTTTTATCATCTGCCACGTGCAGTGTTGTGGTTGTGCAACTGTAAATGCTAGATAGCTGCGTAACATTTTATCTTGTATTCCTCTCCTTGCTGGTTCAGCTGCTGCTAAGAGCCAGAGGCTACAAAACACTTAGAAGCACAGTGAATAAAACTGCAGCTGGGAGAAATAAAACAGAGGTGGGGAACGATGGCCCCTTTATGACTTGTGGACTTCAACTCCCAGAATTCCTGAGACAGCATGAAGTCCACAAGCCATAAAGGGCCATCTTCCCCTATCCTGAACTAAAGGATAGTGGGCACAGTTTCATGCAGAGGATCATTTTCTGATTACAGTAACTGATTTATAGACCAGGGGTCTCCAACCTTGGCAACTTTAAGACTTATGGACTTCAACTCCCACAAGGACACGGTGTGGCTCAGGCTGTAAGAAGCCTGTTATTAAAACACAGCTGCCTGCAATTACTGCAGGTTCTAGTCCCACCAGGTCCAAGGTTGACTCAGCCTTCCATCCTTTATAAGGTAGGTAAAATGAGGACCCAGATTGTTGGGGGCAATAAGTTGACTTTGTAAATATACAAATAGAATGAGACTATTGCCTTACACACTGTAAGCCGCCCTGAGTCTTCGGAGAAGGGCGGGATATAAATGTAAACAACAAAACAAAACAAAACAAATTCCTCAGCCAGCTTTGCTTTGCTTTGCTGGCTGAGGAATTGTGGGAGTTGAAGTCCATAAGTCTCAAAGTTGCCAAGGTTGGAGACCCCTGATATAGACAATCCTGGTTAAGAATGTCCATCTTAAGGTCAACCCTGACATAGGTAGTCCTCGACTTACGACAATTGAGCCCAAAATGTTTGTTCTTCAGCGAAACATTTGTTAAGTGAATTTTACCCTATTTTCGACTGTGTGTGCCACAGTGGTTAAGTGAATCACTGCAGCTGTTAAGTTAGTGAACAGGGTTGTTAAGTGAATCTGGCTCCCCCATTGACTTTGCTTGTCAGAAGGTCACAAAAGGGGATCACGTGATCCCGGGACACTGCAACCGTCATAAATATGAACCAGCTGCCATCCCTGGGGATGCGGCAATGGTCGTTAAGTGTGAAAAATGGTCCTAAGTCACTTTTTTCAGTGCCGTTGTAACTTTGAACGGTCAGTAAATGAGCTGTTACAAGTCGAGGACTACCTGTATACAAACAGGCTGCCTTTTACCAAATACTATGTGTTACTAAATACTACTTTGAACCATTGAAAACTATTGAAAACAAGAACCACCGGTGAAGCTGTAGACGCAGCCTGTTTTCATCAGTTCCTTGAAAGTATTGTGAGGCTTCAGCAGTCTGTCAGCTTGAGGAAAGACAATGCTGTCAACTATTTTTAGTACTAGGCAGTCTGTTTGTAGGAGTTCTGACTTATATACAAACTCAAGGGGGTTGGATTAGAGCAGGGGTCTCCAACCTTGGTCCCTTTAAGACTTGTGGACTTCAACTCCCAGAGTTCCTCAGCCAGCTTTGCTGGCTGAGGGACTCTGGGAGTTGAAGTCCACAAGTCTTAAAGGGACCAAGGTTGGAGACCCGTGGACTAGAGGACCTCCAATGTCCCTCCCCCCAATGTTATTCTTATTCTGTTATTCAAGTCAAAGATGGAATTAGGAACGTGTGTCTTCCTGTGGTCTTCCGGGTGCACTTCAAGGTGCTGGTTACCACCTTTAAAGCGCTCCATGGCTTAGGACCGGGTTACTTATGGGACCGCCTACTGCCACCGTTTGCCTCCCACCAACCCGTGCGCTCTCACAGGGAGGGACTCCTCAGGGTGCCGTCAGCCAAGCAATGCCAGCTGGCGGACCCCAGGGGAAGGGCCTTCTGTGTGGGGGCTCCCACCTTCTGGAACGAACTTCCCCCAGGACTTCGACAACTTCCTGACCTTCGGACTTTCTGCCGCGAGCTGAAGACGTATCTATTCTTCCGCGCAGGACTGGCATAGAATTTTTAGAATTTTTTATTGGGTTTTTAAATTTTAATGGGTTTTATGGTTTTTAAATGTATTTTTAAATCGGGGCCAAATTGAATAAGTTTTTAAATTATTGATTTTATTTGTATTGCATTTATTTACTGTTGTTTTTACTTGGCTGTGAACCGCCCTGAGTCCTTCGGGAGAAGGGCGGTATAAAAATTAACACACACACACACACACACACAATAATAATAATAATAATTATTATTATTATTATTATTATTATTATTATTATTATTATTATTATTATTATTATTATTATTATTATTATTATTATTATTATTATTATTATTATAGGGATTATAGGCTTGGGATTATTATAGGCTTGGGACCTGGGTACTTACGGGACCGCCTTCTGTTACCTCATGCCTCCCACCGACCCGTACGCTCGCACAGAGAGGGCCTTCTCAGGGTGCCGTCCGCCAGACAATGTCGGCTGGCGGCCCCCAGGGAAAGATCCTTCTCTGTGGGGGCCCCCACTCTTTGGAATGAACTTCCCCCTGGTTTACGTCAAATACCTGACCTTCGGACTTTTCGCCGTGAACTGAAAACATATCTGTTTGTTCGTGCGGGGCTTTCTTAAATTGTTTAGTTTTAAATTTTAAATTTCTCTCTGGTTTTAATTGGGGTTTTTTAGATTTTTTAACTGTTTTAATTCCGGCCACACTGTATAGTAAGTTTTTTTATTTTATTTTAACTGTACATTGTTTCTTTTTACTTCGGCTGTACACCGCCCTGAGTCCTTCGGGAGAAGGGCGGTTTATAAATCTAATAAAATAATAATAAATAATAAATAATAAATAAATAAATAAATAAATAAATAAATAAATAAATATTATTATTATTATTATTATTATTATTATTATTATTATTATTATTATTATTATTATTATTATTATTATTATTATTATTATTATTATTATTATTATAACGGAGCTTGTTCTTAAGCCTGGACAGGTAGTCCTCAACTTACAACCACAATGGGGACCAAAATTTCCATTGCTAAGAAAAGGAAGTTGGTAAGGGCGATGCACTCAATTTTACGACCTTTTTTTTTCTTTGTCCCCTTTCTTAAGCAAATCGCTACAGCTGTTAAATGAATAAGATTAAGCCAATCTGGCCTCCCGCACTGACTTTGCTGGTTGAGGCTGAGAAGGTCACAAATGGGGATCATAGGAGCCCAGGGCATTGTAAATACATGCTGGTTGCCTGGCACCCAAATTTTGATCACGGGACCCTGGGATGCAGCAACGGTCATAAGCGCACGGACCAAGTTGTAAGTCACGTTTTTCAGCGCCACTCTTAACTTTGAATGGTCGCTTAATCAAATAGTTGTAAGTCGAGGACTTCGTGTGCATCATTATACGAGTAATCCTTGACTTACGATCAGAGCTGAAACTCCCAATTTCAGTTGAGATATTAGTTAAGTGAATTTTGTCTCATTTTACGACCTTCCTTGCCACTGTTGTTCAGTGAATCACTGCACACGCTAAATTAGTAACAGAATCTGGATTCTCCCTTGATTTTGCTGATGAGAAGGTCTCAAAAACGTTGACCTCATGACCTCAGGATGTCGCAACCATCATAAATATGAATCACCAGTTGCCGAGCACCTGGATTTTGATTATATGACCAGGGGTGTGCTGTAATGGTTGTTAAGTGTGAAAAACGGTCATAAGGCACCTTTTTTTCAGTAATGTTGTAACTTTGAACGGTCAGTAAATGAACTGCCGTAAGTCGAGGACTACCTGTATTGAACTGAGAACCATTTTGCATGCCTTGAGCTATGCTGTGGCTGGAATGTAGCTCAGTGGAATGTAGCTCAGTGGTGAAATTCAATTTTTTTTTACTACTGGTTCTGTGGGCATGGCTTGGTGTGGCTTGGTGGGCGTGGCAGGGGAAGGATACTGCAAAATCTCCATTCCCACCCCACTCCTGGGGGAAGGATACTCCAAAATATCCATTCCCACCCCACTCCTGGGGGAAGGATATTGCAAAATCCCCATTTCCACCCCACTCCTGAGGGAAGGATACTCCAAAATATCCATCCCCACCCCACTCCTGGGGGAAGGATATTACAAAATCTCCATTTCCTCCCCACTCCTGGGGGAACAATACTGAAAAATCACCATTCCCACCCCACTCTGGGGCCAGCCAAAGATGGTATTCGCCGGTTCTCCGAACTACTCAAAATTTCCGCTACCAGAACCTGTCAGAACCTGCTGGATTTTCACCCCTGATGTAGCCCGTAAAAAACAAACCAGGTTTCTGATTGAACATTCTGGGAAACAAAAAAAACGCCAATTCAGGCTGAGGAAAAAATAAAAAGAAGAGAAAACACTCACAAAGATCACCATGATGACGAAGGCTGCAACGTAGGAAGTCCTGGCCATCCACATGCTGATGAAACGGTAGTGCTCCCCAGATACCACGTTGCGAAGGAAACCTGTCACACCAGTAAGAAAAAGGTGTGTGGGTGGGGGAAACATAACAACATGAGGAATGGAGGAATTCATTCATTCAACAGCGTTTTTACAAATATTTGATACACTGGGTCGCTTAAGAAAATCTCAACAGCCTGGGATACTTCCATGCGATCAGCCCACTCCCAGCCAAAGTAATTGCGAACCAAAGAGCGATGAAGCCTCACTTGAATGCAAAGCATTTGCTATGCTGTTTTAGAGGAATTTATATTTGTGTGTATAACACAGGGGTCTCCAATCTTGGCAACTTTAAGACTTGTGGACTTCAACTCCCAGAATTCCTCAGCCAGCTTTGCTCTGGGTGTTTCTCCGAGAAGACCTTGGCAGCTCTCCATTCTCTGCTCCAGATGCTTATCTGCAAAGGACCTTGGCAATTATCTAAATTGGACCAGGTTGGAGATAATGACAGACTGTTGATGTCGAGTCCCACGAGGCACAACAGTTTTGTATGAGAAGCCTTTGCTTTCTTTTGAGTTTCACAAACGCTGGGAATGGGTCAATTCCCAGCTGCTTGAATAAAGTTTATTTTCATTCAGGACTGCGTTTGTTGCTACCTGCTCAGGTTTGGGTCACAACAAGCTCAGGGAACATCACAAACCCCACAGTTCAATCCTAGGCTACACATATTCTCTTCTGTTGAAAAATACAGAACGTATTTTTTAGAGTATAAAACGCACTTTTTTGTCTCCCAAAAGGGGGCGAAAATGTCTGCGCATCTTATAGACCGAATATTGCCAAAGCCCCACCCACCCGCCAGCCATTTTTTTGGCCTCCACATACCGTTTTTGGGCCTCTTTTTTTTTTTTGCATTTTTCAGGCATTTTTGGGCCATTTTTTATGCTTTTTTCAGCCCATTTTTGGGGCTTTTGGGGGCCCGTTTTTCCATTTGTTTTTTTTCCAGAAAAACAAGATGAAAAAAGCCTCAAAAAGCCTCAAAAACAGGCCAAAAAAGCCTCAAAAACGGGCTGAAAAAAGCCACAAAATGGGCCACAAAAATGGGCTGAAAAAAGTCTTGAAAACGGGCCGGAAAAAGCCCCCAAAACAGGCCAGAAAAAGCCTTGAAAATGGGCTGGAAAAAGACTGGAGGTAGGCCAAAACCTTTTGTTGTTGTTACTGTTTTCCTCTTCTAAATTTAGGTGCGTCTTATAGTCCAAAAAATACGGTATTCAGATGTATAAAAATAATAAAATACTGGCATAAGAGCCAGGTTGGTCTTGTGGTTAAAGAGTTGTGCCCTGTAGAAGTCAGGGGTATCAGTTCTAATCCTGTCTTAGGTCTGGAAGCCAACTGAAGAAAACACAATGGCTTTCTCCTGTAGTCACCAGGAGTCAAGTTTGACTGAAAGACACACACATTCAAAATAGGCAGTAGTTCTTCAACACGATAAACAAAAAGAGGGGAAAAAAATACAGGCTGTCCTCGAATTACAACGGTTCATTTAGGGACTGCTCAAAGTTACAATGGCATTGACAAAAGTGACCTGGGACCATTCTTCAGACTTATGACCGTTGCAGCATCTCCATGGTCACATGATTCGGCCGCTTGGCAACTGGTTCATCTTTATGACCGTTGCTGCGTCCCCAAGGTCATGTGATCCCCTTTCGCGACCTTCGGACAAGCAAAGTCAATGGGGAAAGTCAGATTCACTTCACAACTGTGAAAGACTTCAGAATGCAATGATTCACTTAACAACTGTGTCAAGAAAAGTTGTGAAATAGGGCAAAATTCACTTAACAAATGTTTCACTCAGCAACAGAAGGTTTGGGCTCAATTGTGGTCGTAAATTGAGGAGTACCTGTACTTTAATCCCATCAGTCAGTCACCAATCACTCTCTTAAAAGGACACTCAACGTTTTATTGACAGCCTAAAGAAAGTGCCAGGCAAAACTCTTGGGCCATATTCCATAAACTTACGTCTAATTTTGCTAAATTTGCATCCACATTTACCAGCCACAAAGAGAAGTAATGAAGCTTGTTCTATCCTTGAGATTTTTCAAACGTGCTTATTTTGGCTCCTGACATTTTTCGTTTTCTTTTCAGCCCTAGTGATTAGGAATTTTAAATATGGGGTGTGAAGATGTTATTCTGTTACTGAAGCCCCACAGCCTCCGTTTCATTGGGGGGGGCAGGTTGGGGGGGGGAGTCTGGCGGTCCTTGAAAAATCACCACAGAGCAATATTAAAGGGGCAATCTTTCAAGACTTTTAAACAAGCATCTAAAGTTTCCAATATTTTTTTCTAGAAACAGTGGCTGACACAACACAGCAATTATATAATTTTCCAAACGACCAGTCTCCAACCAATTTGAAACCCTGCCCTTCTATCTGGAAGGGTCTGGACAGCTTCAAAACAGTCCCCTCCCCAAGAGAGTGTAATCTAACTAAGATTATTTAACAAGCACAACTCCCTACCCAAGGCCCAAGCAGAAGAACTGCATTCCAGAAAGCATAGCTAAGGCTTTCATGTCTGCAAATGATGAGTAAATTATAAATAGGAAGAAGATAACTACACTCGTACCCCTTAAGCAAGTGCTGGCCAGCTACCTATTACCACAGCTTTAATTTAGATTCCTGTACAGAGCAGGGAGTTAGCTGGACTCAGCGGGTCCTTCCAATTCTGTGACGCTGTCATAAAGAAAAAAAAATTGGGCTCAGCCACGATTGTGCAAATGAAAGCAGTGGCGTATTGTTCCACAAATACACAGCCACCCCAGGGATAAACGGGGAGTCCTTATGATCACAATAGTGACCAGAATTTCCGTTGCTAAGCAAGGCAACATTAAGTTAAGGGAGTCGCACCCAGTTTGGCAATCTTTTTTTTTTTTTTGCCATGGTTGTTAAACAAATCGCTGCGGTTGTTTACGGGAATCACAGGATCGTTAAGCGAATTCGGTTTCCCTTATTGAGTTTGCTTGCTGGAAACGGCGATCACATCATCCATCATAAATACATGCCCAATTGCCAAGCACCTGAATTTTGATCACGTGACCATGGGGATCTTACGATGGTCATAAAGTGTAAGAACCTGTTGCAGGCCACTTTTTTCAGTGCTGTTGTCATTAAACAAGCGGTTGTAAGTCGAGGACTACCTGCAACTGGAATCAAGGCCATCTCTCACTTCAAACCGCCAAATGTCAAATTATTTGCCCGCTTCTGTTTTCTGGGTTAACTTATTTCTTCAATTTCTAGACCTGCCCATCTCTACTGAGAGATTCAGGACGGCTTGTAACAGGGGAAAACAATAAATATAATGTAAAACACAGCGACACATGCGGCAGCCAAGCGACCACAACAATCCGAACAATGTAGCATGTCACAGAGGTTTGTACTAATGCTGCAATCCACGTGCCCCTTTTTCCAAACCTTTATTCTCTTCATTTTCAGCCAAGGCTTTCACACTGGACATGAGAATGTCGTCGTATCCTAGGAATTCATCCAATAAGAGACGGCTGAACCTGTCTCCAAAGCACTGGTCCCGGGTGGGATCTGTAAGAAGGGAGAAGGCAGACAAAGCTTAAATTACAGCAGAAAAGACCCACAGGCAGAATTTCACACACACACACACACACACACACACACACACACACACACACCCCAAATGCAAAAAGTCCAAAACGGTGTTTCTCAACCGCAGCCAACTTTTTACAACGTATAGACTACAATTCCCAAAATTGGGAGGAAAGGCTAGAAGAAGCCTCCATCTTCCAGGAAGGGAGAGAGGGAGGGAGGGGTCAATTTGCAGACTTAACTATCTTGTGTTACTTAACATTTTCAAGAAACTGCCACTAAGAATATAGGTTTAAACTACTGTAATCTTTATTGTTTTATTAAATAAGTAATAGCGAAGGAAAACGTGAATGAGTCTTGGGGTCTTAGAGAAAACGGTTTGGATTCAAAGAATCAAGTCTGAACAAGGTAACAGTGGCCAGACTTATCCAAAATGGAAACTGAATTGTCAGGAAAAATAGTTTGGAAAGGAACTGGTTAAGACTTTGAGCACATCTGAAATGAATCAACTCTGATGATTGACTCTTCCCTGGGTCCTAGAAAGACTGATATCCATACAAACTGGAAATGATTTTATCTTCTCTTCTTTCCTTGCGAAAACTCTATGACTAAAAGCCTGCAGCAAACTCTGCCTTTGCTATTTAACCACAAGGATTAACTAATCAACTAACTAACTAACTAATCCTAACCCTTGCCTCAAATGTTTTTGGGACTGGTTGGCCCACTGAGAACTTTAAAATTTATGGATCCCAGGTGGATAATTGCGGACACATTTCAAAAGAAAATAAAGCCTACTAGAGATATTCCAAAAATGATGTTGAGGCTGGTGCTTTGCATAGTAGCATGTCGGTTTTCTGTTTTTTTAAGGAAAAAAAACATTTTGATGAACTATTGGCTAGGATAAGGAGACTGGTGGGTACCGCAGGTGTTACGTGGGGTGGGCATTCCTGGCTACCACGTTGGGGAACTCCATGGCTAAAGAAGAAAATGCTGGCCTCTTCCATTCTGCAGCCTGGTGGGCCTCATGCCCCACAAAATCAGGATTCCATTTTCTATTTTTAATTTGGGCTTCCTATTAGGACATCAAATATCCATGAGCTATTTTAGCTGCACGGAGACAGTTGTGTGGAAATTCACAATTTCTGTGTAAGTTTGGGAGCCATGGAACGCAACGAACAATCATTTGCAAATGCTGTGTTCCCAGATAGCCAAGGGCATTAACTAAATTAAATAAGCCAGATATTTAAACTAAAATAACATTCATTTTAAAAGACAGACGGAATTCTTGAGATTAGGGGAACCAATGTCTTCCACTGTCACTCCGGCAAAGTCCCCGCTACCCCTTCTGCTTTAAAACATGAATTTCCCGTTGCTGAGACGTTTCATTTTCATTTATTTTCACTTGCACTGAATGTTTGCTGGCAGCACATATAAATATCTACAGCAATAGCCAAACAAAACCCGAAACAAAGTATTATACTTTTGGCAGTCTGATGATTAGCTTGATAACTCTTCTCTCCTGGTTTCTAAGCTTACGAGTTCTTAACAGAATTGGAAGGGACCTTGGAGGTCTTCTACTCCAACCCCCTACTCAGGCAGGAAACCCTACCAATCAGTGGTGGGATTCAATAAAATTTTTACTACCGGTTCAGTGGGCATGGCTTAATGGGTGTGGCAGGGGAAGGATACTGTAAAATATCTATTCCTTCCCCACTCCAGGGAAAGGATACTGCAAAATCCCCATTTCCTCCCGATCAGCTGGGATTCGGGAGGCAGAGAATAGATGGGGGCGGGGCCAGTCAGAGGTGGCATTTGCCGGTTCTCCGAACTATTCAAAATTTCCACTACCGGTTCTCAAGAACTGGTCAGAACCTGCTGAATACCACCTCTGCTACCAATGTTTCTCAATCTTGGCAACTTGAAGATGGGTGGACTCAAGCTCAATCCCTCCAAGCTCAATCCCTCCAAGCTCAACAGACTCAAGCTCAATCCCTCCAAGACGGAGTGGCTGTGGATGCCGGCACCCCGGTACAGCCAGCTGCAGCCGCGGCTAGCTGTCGGGGGCGAGTTATTGGCCCCAATGGAAAGGGTGCGCAACTTGGGCGTCCTCCTGGATGGGCGGCTGTTGTTTGACGATCATTTGGCGGCTGTCTCCAGGAGGGCTTTTTACCAAGTACGCTTGGTCCGCCAGTTGCGCCCCTTCCTTGACCGGGATGCCTTATGCACGGTCACTCACGCTCTTGTCACTTCCCGGTTGGATTATTGCAATGCTCTCTACATGGGGCTGCCCTTGAAGTGCACCCGGAGGCTGCAGCTAGTCCAGAATGCAGCTGCGCGGGTAATAGTGGGAGCAACTCGTTGCTCCCATGTAACACCAATCCTGCGCGGCTTGCACTGGCTTCCTGTAGTCTTTCGGGTGCGCTTTAAGATCTTGGTCACCACCTTCAAAGCGCTCCATGGCTTAGGACCCGGGTACTTACGGGACCGCCTGCTGTTACCTTATGCCTCCCACCGACCCGTACGCTCACACAGAGAGGGTCTTCTCAGGGTGCCGTCCGCCAAACAATGTCGGCTGGCGGCCCCCAGGGGCAGGGCCTTCTCGGTGGGAGCTCCTACGCTCTGGAACGAACTTCCCCCTGGATTACGTCAAGTGCCTGATCTTCGGACCTTTCGCCGTGAGCTGAAAACACACTTATTTATTCAAGCGGGACTGGCCTAATATTTTTAAATTTTAACTGGGGTTTTATCATCATTTTAGGGTTTGGAATTTTAAATTTTTAATTTTTAATACTGGCCATTTTTTTCTAATTTGCTCGGTTTTAAATTGTTGTTTTAATTGTATATTTTTTATATTTTTTATCCTTTGGCTGTGCACCGCCCTGAGTCCCTCGGGAGAAGGGCGGTATAAAAATTTAATAAAACTAAACTAAACTAAACTAAACTTCCAGAATTCCCCAGCCAGCAAAGAATTCTGGGAGTTGAAGTCCACCCATCTTCAAGCTGCCATGGTTGAGAAACACTGCCCCATACCACTTCAGACAAATGGTTGTCCAATCTCTTCTTAAAACTTTCCTGTGTTGGAGCACCCACAACTTCTGGAGGCTTAGCAATGGTTGAGAATGGAATGGTAAAATAGAAATTTACCCAGAGTCACCACCATGACGGGAATGCTCAGACGTTGACGGGTGCTTTGGGATAATCGGAGGAATCCGTACTCAAAGGAATATTCCACAATGTATTCTTCCTGCGGCCACACTACAAATAAAGCCAAAAAAAAAAGAAGTGTTTTAGAAAGCCAGGATAGAAGAAATAAAGACACAGTTCAGAAATGTTTATTCAAATGATAACGAAAATCAGAGCAGGCATTGTGATGTCAAGATGGCACATTCTAACTGCACGGACAGGCAAATATTTTTAAAGATGCATTCTTTGTGTTTTATTTGTTGATTTCTGTGCTTCTTCGGTGTGCACATTTGAAAAAGTAAGCCCCCTTCAATGGCTTGTTCTGAGCAGGTCAGTGGGGTATAAATATAGTAAATAAGTAATCACTTGGGGTTTTGAAGAACCCTGGTTTACTATAAACTATTCACATAAGCTAATTTTGCAGCGTTAGGCTCCTTCTGCAGACTCGGGGTACTATTGGCCAAATCCTCACCCCATAGATATATAACTGGACAAGATCTCTGAATATCTTACTCCAGCATGACAAATAATCAAATTTATTGAGAGCTGTAGTTTTTGGGGAATCCAATGGTGGGAAAGTCAAAGCCAAACTAACCAATATTCTGACTTCTTGTAACTCCTTACTAAGGAGGAATGCAAACTGCGATTTGCACGAATTTCAGGTAAGTTTCAGAAGCAATGAGCCCCAACTTTTCAGACCAGGTAAGAATGCAAACTTCTGATTTCAGGTGTCTGAACAAAAAGAGGTCTTAACAAAAAGAGTGAAACACGAGTATAAGAATATAAGAATAGCCCTGCTGGATCAAGAGACAAACTCTTCCACTATGTCACCCAGCAGCATTTGAGACTCTCCCAAGCCTATATTGGAAACTAATACCCCCTTTCAGCAACCTGTATATAGGTAATCCTTGACTTACAACCACAACAGAGCCCAGAGTTTATGTTGCTGAGACATTTATTAAGTGAATTTTGCCCCATTCTATGCCCTTTATTGCCACGTTGCAGTTGTTAACTGGAACTGGCTTCCTCATTGACTTTATTTGTCAAGAGGATCACAAAAGAAGATCACATGACCTTAGGACACTGCAAGTCAAAAATATGAGTCAGTTGCCAAGCGTCCGAATTTTAATCACATGACCATTGGGGATGCGGCGGTGTTCATACGTGTGAAACCTGGTCTTAAGTCACTTTCTTCCGTGCTGTTGCAATGTCGGTCACTAAATGAACTGTTGTAAGTTGAGAACTACCTGCACAAAGTATGATGCCTCTGATTCCAGCAGTAGCAAACAAATATATTCATAAGCAGTGGTGGGCTGAAACTGGTTTAACAACCGGTTCTGTGGGCACGCACTTTGCATGCGTGTGTGCACTCTGCACATGCCTGCACTTTGCATGCACACGCCTAAAGCGCTTGTGCACAGCGCCCTAAATACAGCAATTTGAAGTTCAGCTGCTTACCTTCTAAGGCAGCCCCGGTAAGTAGAACAGCAGAGGCACAGAAATCAGCTGTACCGCACGAATCAGCTGAGCCAGAATGAAGGAAACATAGGACAGGATAGGGTGGGGGCGAGTGGGCGGGGCCATCTGATCATTGGAACTATCGGTTCGTCCGAACTGGCAGCAGCCCACCACTGTGTGTAACCTTTGGTAGATTGGCCCTCTCTGAACCTCACCATTCTCTCGTCACAGCCATCCAAATTATCTGTCATTGTTACACTAAGCAGCAAAGCAGACAGTTAAATTATCTGGGTGAAAAAGTGTTTCTTTATCAGGGCAACCTGATCTACCCAAATATGGGACGCAGCATACTGTTTCTGCTTTCACCTTTCAGCCCCAATCCAGGAGCCTTCGCAGGCAGTCGCTTTCGCGGCAAACTGTTTTTTGTGTTAAATTTATATTTACTGACAAAGAAATAAAGGAAGACTAGTATAGATCTATTTCAAGGTATTTATTTATTTATTTTCTTGGTGAAAGTCTTTCTTTTAATCCATCTTGAACCTCTATGCATTTACCTTCGATGGATGGCCCTGAGTTCTAGCACTATGAGGGGGAAAGGAAAATGTATCCTTCTCCATTCTATCTAGGCCAGGGGTCTCCAACCTTGGTCCCTTTAAGACTTGTGGAGTTCAACTCCAGTTGCGGAGTTGAAGTCCACAAGTCTTAAAGGGACCAAGGTTGGAGATCCCTGATCTAGGCCAGGGTTTTTCAAATTGGGATCTGCAGCATTGTGGAATATTGTACTTGATGGAAATCTTGAAAGACAAAGTTCAGCGAAGGCCAATTTTCTATCAGTGGAGTTTTACATCTTGATGTTTTGTTTTGTTTTGTCTCCAGATTTTTTTTTATAATAACAGGTTCTGCAGCCCGTACAGCTTTGAAAAACCCTGAGTCACGCCTTGCCTGATTCTATGTATCTCCACCAGCTTTTCCCTCGCTCTCCTTTGTGCCAAGTAAAAAAACAGGTTTTCTAAGAAGCTTGTTCAGAGCATGTCAGATCTTTTATAAATCCTGATGCCATCGTCCTGCCACCCATAATTTAATTGTACATCGCCTAGAGTCTCTCTTTGAGGGAGATGGGCGGTTCAGAAATGTGAAAAATAGAATCCAGTTTTTAACTTAATCCAGCAGCATTTGGGTAGAGCTCCTTTTCTGAGTCTAAAACTAACCAGACCAAAGATACATCTAGTCCAGTACAGGTAGTCCTTGTCTTATAACCATAATGGAGCCTTTTTTTTTTGCAGCGGTCATTAAGCAAACCTATTGTTCACTATGGGAAATTTTGACTGAAAACCAGATGTAATGCCAGTTTTCGGGGGGGGGAGATCATAAATTATAATCATACAACAGTGGGATGCTGCTGCCAATGTCCAAAAATGTGGGCCAGCTGCCAAACGCCCAAAATGTAGTCATGTGATCATGGAGGCATCAGAACTTATGAACCGGCTCATAGGTACCTTTTGGGGGGAGATCCATCAGAACTTCAAATGGCCGCTAAGTGACTACTCGTACGTCAAGAACTACCTGTATGCTGAAAACCCACAGCAGTTGGCATAGGGCTAGACTATTACTAACTACAAGTAGTCCTCAACTTATGACAATTGAGCCCAGAATTTATGTTGCTAAGTGAGACATTTCTTAAGTGAGTTTTGACCCATTTTACGACTTTTCTTGCCACATTTGTTAAGTGAATCACTGCCGTTGTTCAATTAGTAACACAATTGTTAAGTGAAGCTGGCTTCCCCGTTGACTTTGCTTGACAGACGGTCGCAAAAGGAGATCATATGACACAACCGTCGTAAGTGTAAAAGAGTTGTCAAGCATCCAAATTTTTGATCACGTGACCATAGGGATGCTGCAACGGTCGTAAATGGGGAATATGGTCATAAGTTACTTTTTTTCAGTGACTCTGAACAGTCACTAAAAGAGCTGCTGTAAATCAAGGACCTGTACAATATTCAGTGTGAGGCATAGCATTTTATTTCATCCATCAAATTGTTATTTAAGGTGCAAAATAAGAACGTTTCAGCATAACAGACGGAGAAGAAATATCCCTGTGAGAAAAGTTGGTATCCTGCCTCTCCAGGATACTAATAAACGGATCCCAGACACAAATGACCCCCAAATGTTGCTTTCTTAACCAAAGTGATGCCATTTTCTCTATGTCAATACCGGTCCGCTTTCAATACATGCCCCTCCAACAACAAATGCAACAGAAAAGGTTCCGCATCATGTACCGTATTTTTCAGAGTATAAGACACACCAGAGTATAAGACGCACCTTAGTTTTTGGGGAGGAAAATAGGGGGGGGGGGAATTCTGTCAACCAGGTATTTATCTGGCTAGCGTCCTTAATCTGGTTTTGAGCGCACGCACACATGCATACATTCATGCCGGGTTGGAGATAAAAAACAGCTTCTAAAGCACAGCTGATCGTTGGAGGGAGCAGCAATGAGAAAAGCAGGCTAAGCGCGGAAGATCGCTTCACTCACTAGCACTTCCTTAGGGCTGAAAAAAAGCTTCAAAAAAGCTACATGTTGTGTCTCGTCCGATCTCACCACAGCCGGGGCCTTCTTATCTGCTTCCGAACACTGAGGAATGTCCTAGTATGCCTCCCGGCCCCAGCCCTGGCTCCATGCCCAGACAGGCTGAAGAGGAGGAAGTATCTCCAGCCCCCAGCTCTGGCTCCATGCCCAGGCAAACGGAGCAACTAGACCCCTCCCCCTCCTCCACAGCATGTGAGCCTGAGGGAGGTCAATTGCCAACAGCTGCAGACTGGAGTGACCCTCGCTTCAGAAGACTTGATAGACGGAGGCAACGGAAGGAAGGGAGGGGCAGGCCTGGATAAGTGCTGAGTCATGGAGCCACACCCCATGGCCTATATAAAGGACCTGCTTTCTGGCATTCTCTGAGTCAGGCAAAGTCTAAACATATCTTGCTGAAGTCACTTTCTGGTCTCCTGCCTGCCCTGAGGACTTTGCTAGGACTTTGGCAGAGCTGCAGAGGCACGCCTGATTCGGATTTCCCTGACCCGGCCGTCAGCGGAGGAGTGGGACACGACACTACATTCGGAGTATAAGACGCACCCAAATTTTCAGCCTCCTTTAGGGGAAAGTGCATCTTATACTCCGAAAAATACGGTAGATCCAACAGGCAGCCTACAAGCTGAGGGGCTTTCTCTGGCAAGTCCACTACTTCCCCAAGGAAATTAGCCCACAAACCAGTTTAGAAGTCAAGTTAAAATCTAGAGGGGGAGAGCATAAACTGAATGGTAGATTGATGGAAAAACTCATGCCAAAAGAAAAAAAAGCAATCGATGCAAGGGGGAAGATGAAAAAGGGGGAAAAAATGTGATGTACAGGTGGAACAAGATGGGAAGTTAAGAACAACATATCTTTACCTGCTTTGGCTAGCATCTCAAATTCGGACACAGTCTCGCTGAGAGGCTGCATACCTTTAGAGGCTGGCTCGCTGCCAAAGGAGAATTCTTGGCTTTCGTTGGGAGACAAAACATGGGCATTACTCAGCCGAGTTGCCTTGTGGAAGATTTTGGGTTCAATATCCAGATCAAACTATCAAAGGAGGAAGAAAAAACACACAGAGGAATTAATGTTTGATACTCAACATACAAGCTAGAACGTGTCCGTGTTGGCTGCCTTGTGACTCACTATATTATTCCTTAAGGGAAAAATTTGTTTGTTACCCATTGCGCCTCCTGGAACCAATTAATGATGAGTATCGAGGTATCATAATAAAATGCAAAACAGAAACACCACATAAACTGTTCTTCATTCAGAAAAGGGAAAGGCATTGCAGAGGACATAAATCTACCATTTTGATCATAAACATTCACACTGCACTATTTTTTTTATTTTTTTTTTATTTTATTTTATTTGCATTTATATCCCGCCCTTCTCCGAAGACTCAGGGCGGCTTACACTATGTTAAGCAATAGTCTTCATCCATTTGTATATTATATACAACTTATTGCCCCCATCAATCTGGGTCCTCATTTTACCTACCTTATAAAGGATGGAAGGCTGAGTCAACCTTGGGCCTGGTGGGGCTTGAACCTGCAGTAATTGCAAGCAGCTGCTGTTAATAACAGACTGTCTTACCAGTCTGAGCCACAGAGGCCCGTTTTATTTTATTGCTGGTTGTCATTTAGTGGCACTGCACTGGTTTTTAATCTCTTCTCTCGAGTCTTATCGGAAGTAATATATTGGAGAAAAGGAAATGAATTTAAAAAGTAAATTGAGTTCAATCAAGAAATTCCTCCTAAAAGATGTTTTCCATTCAGATGCAGGTTTTTGCCCAACAAGGCAAGCCCTTAATTAGGTTCAAACCAGGGGCGAAATGTAAAATTTGTTACAACTGGTTCCGTGGGCATGGCTTGGTGGGGTGGTGGTGGTAATGTGACTGGGTGGGGGTGACCAACCTTTTTTTTTTTTTTTTACTTTTAAAAGCATTTTTTCTACAACCTCTTTGGCCAAAGTGACTGTAGAAAAAATGCTTTTAAAAGGCTCCTCTGATGATCCCAGCTGAGCCACGTGATCATCAGAGGCTTTTTTTTTTACTTTTAAAAGCATTTTTTCAGCCAATGAAAAAATGCCTTTAAAAGTAAAAAAAAAAAACCTTCTGATGATCACGTGGTTCAGCTGGGCATGGAGGGTGGGGGGCAGGGATTTTTTGTTACCAGTTCTCTGAACCACCTGCCACCATCGATACCGGATCAGGCGACCCAGTCCGAACCGGGAGCATTTCACCCCTGGTTCAAACCAACCCTTGATATACTTTTTCCTCACACAGGATGAAGTCAGATATTAAAGCAGGAGTCTCCAATCTTGGCAACTTTAAGACTTGTGGACTTCAACTCCCAGAATTCTGGGAGTTGAAATTCACAAGTCTTAAAGTTGCTAAGGTTGGAGACGGGTGAAATTCAAATTTTTTTACTACCGCTTCTCTGGGCGTGGCTTGGTGGGTGTGGTGTGGTTTGGTGGGCGTGGCACGGGAAGGATACTTCAAAATCTCCATTCCCTCCCCACTCTGGGGCCAGCCAGAGGTGATATTTGCCGGTTCTCCGAACTAATCAACATTTCCGCAACCGGTTCTCCAGAACCTGCTGGATTTCATCCCTGGTTGGAGATCCCTGTCTTAAAGGAAGATACTAATATATACCAATTGTGGAGATCTTGCAATAAGCCAGAAGAAAGGCAAGAACCACAATGAAAAGCAGACAGGTAACTTTATGTCACAAACTACAAGTAGCAGGCCCAGACATAAGCAACTGTAGTGAACTACAAGAGTGGGAAATGGGGGGGGGGGGGAAGGTTAGTTAAGCACCAACAACATAAATCAGTGTTTCTCAATTTTGGCAACTTGAAGACTTGTGGACTTCAACTCACAGATTTCCCCCTGGCTGGGGAATTCTGGGAGTTGAAGTTCACTCATCTTCAAGCTGCCAAAGCTGAGAAACACTGACAAGAAGAAGAAGAAGAAGAAGAAGAAGAAGAAGAAGAAGAAGAAGAAGAAGAAGAAGAAGAAGAAGAAGAAGAAGAAGAAGAAGAAGAAGAAGAAGAAGAAGAAGAAGAAGAAGAAGAAGAAGAAGAAAAAGAGGAATAATAATAGTAGTAGTAGTAGTAGTAGTAGTAGAAGTAATAATAATAATAATAATAATAATAATAATAATAATAATAATAATAATAATAATAATAATAATAAGTGATCTGTAATACAAAATCCAGCATAGTTATCTCGTTTGCTGTGTATACTGTCATTTGTGTAAATAAAATAATAATAATAATAATAATAATAATAATAATAATAATAATAATAATAATAATCTGTGATACGAAATCCAGCATAGTTATCTTGTTTGCTGTATATACTAACATTTTGTGTACATAAATAATAATAATAATAATAATAATAATAATAATAATAATAATAATAATAATAATCTGTGATACGAAATCCAGCATAGTTATCTTGTTTGCTGTATATACTAACATTTTGTGTAAATAAAATAATAATAATAATAATAATAATAATAATAATAATAATAATAATAATAATAATAATAATAATAATAATAATAATAATAATAATGATCTGTGATACGAAATGCACCATAGTTATCTTGTTTGCTGTGTATACTGTCATTTTGTGTAAATACCAGCAAGCAACATCTGTCTATCTCAAGTCCCTGGGAAAGACTCGGTAGGTAGATAAAAACGCCAGATCCAGTCTAAACAACTAGCTGATTATGTGGCCAACCATAATAAATTAAATTTATATGCCACAGATGACTCAGATTAGCCAGAGGCTGAGTTATGCTTTCCAGTACCAGAACATAGAAAGATTCTGCAGCATTAACGTAGCATAATGGGGAGAAGGGAGTGGGGAGTTGTAATGCATCTATGGATAATCAAAAATAGGAAACGCGGACTCTGACGTTTTCCTCACCCTATAAATCAATGAGAAGGTTCAAGACAAATGAAAAGCAAATTAATTATCCATATAATTATCATATAAATCAGAGGTGTGATTACATCCTGCTGCTCAAATCTCACCCGATGTAATCATCTATGTAATACGTGTGTTGAGGTTTTATTTAAGTTCATTTGTACCCCAAGTGTGTAAATTAAAAAGAATTTGCATAGATTCCTTCCCCTGCATAATTCATCACCCTATTTAAACCCGCTTCTGAGATTTAGTGTCATTCAGCAAATCCTCTGGTTTACAGGTTGAATAGGGATTGCCAAAGCAATTAGAGGTACCTACCAGTATCAATAACCATACAGAGCAGAAACATATACGCCTCTTTTAAGCTAAGCTTCTATCGTTTTCCGTGTGTTGTCCCAAAAGTGCTTTTTCAGAAGGCAACTGGACTTTCTTGTTTTTTTCTTTTGAAGACGTTTCGCTTCTAATCCAAGAAGCTTCTTTAGCTCTGACAGGATAGTGGGGAATAGAAGGATTTATATTCCTTGCAGACAGCTGATAATAATGCAAGGAGTATAAATACTTCTATTCCCCACTATCCTGCCAAAGCTGAAGAAGCTTCTTGGATGAGAAGCAAAACGTCTTCAAAAGGGGAAAAAAAAAACACCAAGAAAGTCCAGTTGCCTCCTGGAAAAGCACCTTTGGGACAACCATGACCTGGATGACTGAGAATCTCTACAGACTTCTTCCTGGGTTCTGCAGCTTTTTTGTATTCTATGGATAGAAGGAGATCGTATTATCAACCATCTCCCATCGGGAAAGGCAGATTTGTGCTTGCAAACCCAAATCAGGGGTGGGTTGCTGGGGGTTCATGGGGGTTCGGGAGAACCTCTAGGTAAGATTCTTTGCAGTTTGGAGAACCCCCAAATCCCGCTCCTGGCTAGACCCACCTACCCCACTCCTCCCCTCCCCGGAGTCCCTACGCAGCCCCTTTTGGATGCAGGTAAGTGCAGGGCGCACACATAGGCTCAGGGAGGGTGAAACACGGGCCTACTGGAAGTTCGGGAAGACCTGTTTCCGGCCTCCAGAGGTCCTCCGGAGCTTGGGGAGGCTGTTTTTGCCCTCCCGGAGGCTTGAGGAAAGCCTCCGGAGTCTGGGGAGGGCAAAAACGCCCCCCACCCACCCCCGGCCGTGGTGCAGGAGGCTGACTAGGCCACACCCACCATGGCCACGCTGACCCAGCAACCAGGCAGAGAACCCCTTGCTAAAATATTTGAAGCCCACCCCTGACCCAAATTAGCTGCAGGACATGGTGACAGTTAAAGACATCACAAAGTTCAACTTCTAGGAGATCATGGTAAACTAGCATGTGTCCGAATGGTCATAGACAATGACTGTGGTAAAGAGCAAGTGGACTGGTTCTACAAACCCCCCCCCCCCACCAAATGAGAGGATGGGAAGTGACCCTCCTGTGGTTCGGATAGCTACTCTTCACAAACAGACCACAGGACGGCGGTTTCCCATAGGTTTGAGTTCCGGGAGAAGAAGACAACCCACAACAGCTCACAACTATGATGGAGCCTTTTAAAACAGGGGTCTCCAACCTTGGCAACTTTAAGCCTGGTGGACTTCAACTCCCAGAATTCCTCAGCCAGCTTTGTTTTGCTGAGCTGGGGAATTCTGGGAATTGGAGTCCCCCAGGCTTAAAATTGCCAAGGTTGGAGACCCCTGTTTTAAAGGACATCAGGTTCACTCATTTTAAAATCACGTTCAGAAATTGACTATTTAACACTTTAGGGCTATTAGAGGTCTTCAGAGCCAATGAGTTTGAAAAGCTATGTGGTTACAAGGGCTTCAATTCTTGAACAAAAGAAAAATCAACCATAAGTTTAAGTAAGAGTTTAAAGAGCTGGAATACATGGCAAAAACTAAATAAGACTTTGATCCAAGAAATGAATTAATGGTTCAGATAAATTTTAAGGGCCATGGTAGCTCAGGCTGGTAAGAAGCCTGTTATTAGAACACAGCTGCCTGCAATTACTGCAGGTTCAAGCCCGGCCCAAGGTTGACTCAGCCTTCCATCCTTTATAAGGTAGGTAAAATGAGGACCCAGATTGTTGGGGGGGCAATAAGTTGACTTTGTAAATATACAAATAGAATGAGACTATTGCCTTATACACTGTAAGCCGCCCTGAGTCTTCGGAGAAGGGCGGGGTATAAATGTAAATAAATAAAAAAAAAGAAACATTAAGACCTTAATCATGAGTTCTGGAAATAATTATATAAATAAACAGCCTTTTAACTTTGGCTTTTTGTATATTTCACTTTTTATGTCTTTTGTCTTTATCTTTTATGATGGTAAGCTGTCTAGAGTTACCCTGAGGTAAGATGGCATCCAATAAATTTTACAAATAGTAAGTAAATGATTACATTTATAGGAACTAAACTGCTTTGTCTATCCTAAGTTATAACGGAGGTTTGAGAGTTTATGATTTCAGACACCAGAGTGAACTGAAGATTTCAGGCTGCGAAGGAAAAGGAAAAACAAAAGTGAAACTTTGCATTTTGCTTTTTGTTAGCATTGGGAGTTTGTGAAATGACACAAAACGTTATGACATTTGAAATACTCGAGGGGATTTTTAAAGAACAGGATCAGAAATAGGCAGCTACATCAGCAATGATCTGCATCTATGGATAGACTAAGATGGCAAAGGAATGATAGATGTGAAAATGTTGCTTAATGTAGAAATAGCAGAACCAGAAATACTGGATAATTTTTAAAAAGTATGTATTATAAGACAGAGAAGACTGTTAAAATACAAATACAAATGACATAGATAAGGACTTTCTACCATATATCCAAAAATCTTGACTAAAACTTTGAAAATCAAATCAGAAATATTAATGATAAACCAAGAGAATGATGTGAATAATGTTGGATTTACCACAGAGGTTTGCTAAAGCCTTTAAGATAACAAAAAGAAAAATTGAAATCAATTCCTATGCTACTCTCTGAATGAATTAAAGCTCAAGATTGTTAAACGTAAAAGGAAGGCATATAAAGTTTTTTTTTGGGGGGGGGGGGTTGAACAAGGTTAAAATAATTCATGTTTTCATAAATCTCTAGTATCCTTTATGGACTTTTTGCTGATACCAGGACAAAAAGTTGATTATTTATGGACCTGTGTGAAGATGAGAGACAGATTATGGGAGATGCTTGTTTGTAACCTTATGGGGAGTGAAGTTATCAACTTTATTAATATTTGTGATTAGAAGTCATTTCTTTAAATATTTCTTTGTTTTTTTACTTTTACTTTTTTACTTTTTTCCCTTGCACTTTTTATTCTTTCTCTCTCTCTCTTTCATGGTCTTTCTGACTTAAATTTGCATTTGCTTTTAGTATTGAAATCAAAATTTTAAAACAAAATATTTTAAAAATAAAAACATCACAAAGTTTGTCTACTGAAAAGCCAAGAGAAGCCAAGTGCAGACAAATCCTAATGGTGTTTATGAGCTTCTGATGCAAACAGTTGAGAAGCCCTGTTTAAAGGGGACATTAAATGCTCAGCTTTGCTGGCTGGAGAATTCTGGGAGTTGAAGTCCACAAGTTTTAAAAGAGCCAAGCTTGCAGACCCCTGGTCTAGGCAATGTTAGGATGTGGCAGTTTCTGAAACCGTCCCTAAATTCAGAGCCAAAATACTGAAAATGTCTTTTTTTAAAAGGACAGATAAATTGCTGGCCCATTTTTGAGGCCACCTTCATTGTGGCCTACTTCTAGAAAGCAGCATCACTGTCAGGCACTCAACTGGATGTCAAAGATTCAAAGGCCCCACAGCATTTCATTCAGAGCTAATCGGCAGCTCATTCCCAATTTCCTATTTATGTCTTCCGACTGCCACTGACTGACTTGCTTTCCCAGTTTTCAAAAAGCCACCACCTTCCTAAGCATCAAACTGATGTAACGCAATTCCCCTGAGTGCAGACTGATGAGAAGAGGACCTCTAAAGTAGATGCATTAGACACTTAGCAGCAATGCAGAAGATGACACCTCAAGTGCAGCTTGTTTACAAGAACGGAGCTCGGAAATGTACGAATTATCACGAGATACGTGGCTAGGATGTGTAGGAATTCCTCCTTTGTCTTGTGACCCAAGGCTGAATCAATTAAGCAATGTCACATCCTAGGGTCTAGGACAGGGGCCTCCAACTTTGGCAACTTTAAGACTTGTGGACTTCAACTCCCAGAATACCTCAGCCAACAAAGCTGGCTGAGGAATTCTGGGAGTTGAAGTCCACAAGTCTTAAAGTTGCCAAGGTTGGAGACCCCTGCTCTAGGAGATTTGCCTTCTCCATTGCAGCACCTGCCCTCGGGAACACCCTCCATATATCTGTCTGTAGTTTAATGGTGTATTTTTTCCAGCGTTTCAGGGGAGGGGACTTATATATAATATATATATATATAAAACAAAAAACAGACATTCTGCGAGCTCCAGAACTAAAACAATTAACATTTTATTCTACTAAACTTTCGTCAGCCATCTGTTGACATCATCAGAGTATTAGTTCCGGAGTTTGCAGAATGTCTGTTTTTTGTTTTACAAATATACCTGGAACTTGTATTTTTAGAATATATCTGTCTATGTATATGTCTATCTATCTCTATCGCTATCGCTATCGCTATATCTATCATCTTTACCTCTATCTCTATCTCTAGCTATCTATCTTTCTATCTTTCTATCTTTCTATCTTTCTTTCTATCTATCTATCTATCTATCTATCTATCTATCTATCTATCTATCTATCTATCTATCTATCTATCTCTGTATGACTGATTTTACTATACTGTATGTAGTTGAGCAGCCCTGTACTGTACAATTCTACAATATATACAGCATGTCACAGAAGTGAGTTCACCCCCTCACATTTTGTAAATATTTAAGCATATCTTTTCATGTGACAACCCTGAAGAAATGACACTTGGCTACAATGTCAAGTAGTGAGTGTACAGCTTGTAGAATACAGTAAATGTGCTGTCCCCTCAAAATAACGCAACACACAGCCATTAATGTCTAAACTGGTGGTGGCAACAAAAGTGAGTACACCCCTAAGTGATAATGTCCAAATGGGGCCCAATGTGTCAATATTTTGGGTGGCCACCATTATTTTCCAGCACTGCCTTAACCCTTTTGGGCATAGAGTACACCAGAGCTTCACAGGTTGCCACTGTCCTCTTCCACTCCTCCATGACGACGTCATGGAGCTGGTGGCTGTTAGAGACCTTGCACACCTCCACCTGCCGTTTCAGGATGCCCCAGATCTCAATAGGGTTTAGGTCTGGAGACATGCTTGGCCAGTCCATCACCTTTACCCCTAAGCTTCTGTTGTGACCCAGACTCGAACAGATAGCAACAAACACAGTTCTTAATGAAAATAAACTTTATTAAGCAGCTGGGAATTGACCCATTCCCAACGTAATGAAACTCAAAAGAAAGCAAAAGCTTCTCACACAAAACAGTCTGTCATTATTTCCAATCTGGTCCAATTTAGATAATTGCCAAAGTCCTTTGCAGATAAGCATCTTGAGCAGAGAATGGAGAGCTGCCAAGGTCTTCTCAGAGAAACATCCAGAGCAGAGAATGGGATGAGCGCAGCTCCAACGTTGTTTTCCGGCAAACTGAGACACCGATGCCGGTCTCCTTATAAATCTTATGGGAGGGGCCAATTATCTCTTGGCCCTACCCCTGAGGTGACCTCTCTGCTTGAGTTGCTCCTGCCTCTTGGCAGCTCTTCTCATTCGGGCATTAGGGACAGGCTCTCCCAGTTCCTCCTCCTCCTCGCTACTCTCAGCCTCTGGAGGCTCTGGAGTCCGCACCTCACTCTCACTACACTCAGGCCCTGGAGGCTCTGGAGTCCACACCCCATTTCTCGATGGCCCTGGCCTCGCCTCCGCCTCATCACTGTCCAATTCCGCCACTAGCACCGTAGGCTGCTGACGGACCACAGCAGCTTCTTTTAGCAAGGGAGTGGTCATTTCGGAGGTGAGTTTGGGGTTGTTATCATGTTGGAATATTGCCCCGTGGCCCAGTCTCCAAAGGGAGGCGATCATGCTCTGCTTCAATATGTCACAGTACATGTTGGCATTCGTGGTTCCCTCAATGAACTGTAGCTCTCCAGTGCCGGCAGCACTCATGCAGACCCAGACCATGACATTCCCACCACCATGCTTGACTGTAGGCAAGACACACTTGTCTTTGTACTCCTCACCTGGTTGCCGCCATACATGCTTGACACCATCTGGACCAAGTAAGTTTATCTTGGTCTCATCGGACTACAGAACATGGTTCCAGGAATCCATGCCCTAAGTCTGCTTGTCTGCAGCAAACCGTTGGCGGGTTTTCTTGTGCATCATCTTTAGAAGAGGCTTCCTTCTGGGACGACAGCCCTGCAGACCAATTTGGTGCAGCATATGATCTAAGCACTGACAGAACGACCTCCCACCCCTTCAACCTCTGCAGCAATGCTGGCAGCTCTCATACATCTATTTCCCAAAGCCAACTTCAGGATAGGGCGCTGACCATGGGCATTCAACTTCTTTGGTTGACCATTGTCGTGTCCCACTCCTCCGCTGACGGCCGGGTCAGGGAAATCCGAATCAGGCTTGCCTCTGCAGCTCTGCCCAAAGTCCTAGCAAAGTCCTCAGAGCAGGCAGGAGACCAGAAAGTGACTTCAGCAAGATAAGTTCGACTTTGCCTGACTCAGAGACTGCCAGAAAGCAGATCCTTTATATAGGCCATGGGGTGTGGCTCCATGACTCAGCACTCATTAAGGCCTGCCCCTCCCTTCCTTCTGTTGCCTCCGCTTATCCAGTCTTCTGATGCGAGGGTCACTCCAATCAGCAGCTGTTGGCAATAAACCTTCCTCAGGCTCACATGCTGTGGAGGAGGGGGAAGAGTCTAGCTGCTCCGTTTGCCTGGGCATGGAGCCAGGGCTGGGGCCAGGAGGTGCTCCCTCCTCTGCAGCTTGTCTGGGCATGGAGCCAGGACTGGGGCCAGGAGGCATACATTCCTCCGTGTTCGGGAGCAGATAAGAAGGCCCCGGCTGCTGTGAGAGCGGGCAAGACACAACAACCATGGCGAGGCCTGTTCTGAGTGGAACCTGTCCTGTTAAACCGCTGTATGGTCCTGTATGTATGCTGCAGCTCAGTTTCAGGGTCTTGGCAATCTTATAGCCTAGACCATCTTTATATAGAACAACAATTCGTTTTTTCAGATTTCCTCAGAGTTCCTTGCCATGGGGTACTATGTTGAACTTCCAGTGACCAGTATGAGAGTGAGAGCAATAACACCAAATTTAACACACCTGCTCCCCTTTCTCACCTGAGACTTTGTAACACTAACACATCACATGACCCCAGGGAGGGAAAACGGCTACTTGGGCCCCATTTGGACATTATCACTTAGGGGTGTACTCACTTTTGTTGCCATCAGTTTAGACATTCATGGTTGTGTGTTGTGTTATTTTGAGGGGACAGCACATTTACACTGTTATACAAGCTGTACACTCACTACTTTACATTGTAGCCAAGTGTCATTTCTTCAGTGTTGTCACATGAAAAGATATACTCCCAGGGGGAGGGCCTTCTCTGTGGGGGCTCCGACCCTGTGGAACGAACTTCCCCCCGGACTTCGACAACTACCAGACCTTAGGACCTTTCGCCGCGAACTTAAAACCTATTTATTTCGTATGGCTGGACTAGCCTGATTTTTTATCTTTAAATTTTGATTGATTTTTGATGGGTTTTTAAAATTTAAATTTTTGTAATTTTATGGGGGTTTATGTTATTTTAATATTTGGGCAAATTTAAATCAGTTTTTTAAGGGTTGTTTTTACTATTGTGTATGTTTGTATTTTATCTGCCTGTTCACCGCCCTGAGTCCTTCGGGAGAAGGGCGGTATACAAATTAAAATATTCTATTCTATTCTACTTAAATATTTACAAAACATAAGGAGATGAACTCACTTCTGTGATATACTGTACATAAATAACAAATTATCCTATATTTCTCCTAAGTAGTAGAATGCTCTGGAGCTACAATGATTCTTTGTTTGCTATACAGAGACTGTTAATTTACCATTTCTAGACTCCTCTAATCATTTAACATATTCAACTGCTTTAAAAGTTTTTTTTTAAATCAATGTACCATTGTTTTATGATATGTTTATTTTACAGTTTGTGATTTTTACAAAGGAGAGGTTGGAGATAACTATCATTAAATAAATAGAGCCCTTCATGATGACTCACAGAATCAGACCCAGGAAAAAAAAACCATTTTCAAATCAACCTTTAAGAACTAAAGAGAGGTCTGCTGAAGGTCTACGATAGCTAAATTTAACCTGTATCCAGAAGTATAAAACTAGGAGGATCAGTTAATACCTGTTTAATGTAGGACCCTGGATCTATTTACCCTGGACAGCCTTTTGAACTTCTGTTTAAATACAGTAGCAAAAAACAGCCCATCATCTCTTAAGGCAGTTCCGTTTCATCATTCTGGGAGGACGTTTCTCTCAAATACTTCTCTGAATCATCTATTCATTAGTTCTAGATCTGCCCTCATTCCTTACATGTGAGAGCTCTACAGATTATCTGAGGGCAAAATGTCACCTTTCAATGTGTCTTTTTATCAGATTAAATATTTCACAATTCACCATCCTGACTGTCCTCTTTTCAATGAGCTACAGTCTGAGTTATTCTTTATATCTAGTTTAGTTTAGTTTAGTTTTATTAGATTTTTATACCGCCCTTCTCCCGAAGGACTCAGAGAGGTTCACAGCCACAATAAAATAATAACAATATACAGGTAAAAAGAAATTTAAAAAACTTATTATATAATTGGCCAATTCTAAAACAATTTACAGTTAAAACCCTTAAAATTTATATCAAAAATTAAAATTCAAACTCTTAAAATATCAAAATATAAAATTCCTAAGCCAGTCCCGTGCGAGTAAACAAATACGTCTTCAGCTCGCGGTGAAAAGTCCGAAGGTCAGGTAGTTGTCGCAAGCTAGGGGGAAGTTCGTTCCAGAGGGTAGGGGCCCCCACAGAGAAGTACCTTCCCCTGGGGGCCGCCAGCCGACACTGCTTGGCGGACGGTACCCTGAGAAGTCCCTCTCTGTGTGAGCGTACTGGTCGGTGGGAGGCGTGTGGTGGCAGGAGGCGGTCCCGTAAATACCCTGGCCCTAAGCCATGGAGCGCTTTAAAGGTAATAACCAAAACCTTAAAGTGCACCCGAAAGACCACAGGCAGCCAGTGCAGCCTGCACAGGAGTGGTGTTACATGGGAGCCGTGTGCGGCTCCCTCTATCACCCGTGCAGTTGCATTCTGAACTAACTGGAGCCTCCGGGTGCACTTCAAGGGGAGCCCCATGTAGAGAGCATTGCAATAATCCAAGCGAGAGGTGACAATGGTGTGAGTGACCGCGCACAGGGCATCCCAGTCAAGGAAGGGGCGCAACTGGCGAACCAGGCGAACCTGGTAAAAAGCTCTCTTGGAGACAATTGTCACATGATCTTCAAATGACAGCCGTCCATCCAGGAGAACACCCAAGTTGCGCACCCTTTCCATTGGGGCCAATGATTCGCCCCCAACAGTCAGCTGCACCTGCAGCTGACTGTACCGGGGTGCCAGCATCCACAGCCACTCCGTCTTGGAGGACTTGAGCTTGAGCCTGTTTCTCCCCATCCAGACCCGTACGGCTTCCAGGCACCAGGACAGCACTTCGATAGCTTCGTTGGGGTGGCCTGGGGTGGAAAAGTACAGCTGCGTATAATCAGCGTACAGTTGGTATCTCTCCCCAAAGCTACTGATGATCTCACCCAGCGGCTTCATATAGATGCTGAACAGGAGAGGCGAGAGAATCGACCCCTGCGGTACCCCACAAGTGAGGCGCCTCGCGGTCGATCTCTGCCCCCCTGTCAACATCGTCTGCAACCGGTCAGAGAGATAGGAGGAGAACCACCGATAAACGGTGCCTCCCACTCCCAAACTCCTTAACCGGTGCAGCAAGATACCATGGTCGATGGTATCAAAAGCCGCAGAGAGGTCTAATAGGAAGGGCAGAGGAACAACCCCTGTCCCTGGCCCTCCAGAGATAATCCACCAACACGACCAAAGCCGTCTCCGTACTGTAACCGGGCCGGAAGCCGGACTGGAACGGGTCTAGATAGACAGCTTCATCCAGGTATTGGGGTAGCTGACTTGCCACCACACTCTCTACAACCTTCACAACAAAGCGAAGGTTGGAGACCGGACGGTAATTTCCCAAAACAGCTGGGTCCACGGAAGGCTTCTTGAGGAGGGGTCTCACCACCGCCTCTTTCAAGGCGGCAGGGAAAACCCCTTCCAACAAAGAAGCATTAATGATCCCCTGGAGCCAGCCTTGCGTCACCTCCTGTGTGGCCAGCACCAACCAGGAGGGGCAGGGTCCAGTAAACATGTGATGGTATTCAACCTCCCCAACAACCTGTCCACGTCCTCGGGAGCCACAGGGTCAAACTCTTCCCACACCATCTCCACAAGACGAGTCTCCGCCCTCTCGCCAGGATCATCCCAATTTTGATCCAAACCATCCCGAAGCTGAGCGATTTTGTCGTATAGATAACCACTAAACTCCTCGGCACGTCCCTGCAAGGGGTCATCCCGCACCTCCTGATGAAGGAGAGAGCAGGTCACCCGAAACAGGGCGGCCGGGCGGTTATCTGCCGACGCAATGAGGGAGGAAATGTAAAAACGCCTCGCTTCCCTCAATGCCACTAGGTAGGTCTTAGAATAAGACCTAACTAGTGTCCGGTCAGCCTCGGAATGGCTGGATCTCCAAATACTCTCTAGACGTCTTCTCCGGCGTTTCATCTCCCTCAGCTCCTCGGAAAACCAAGGGGCTGGTTGAGATCTGCGCCAGGTCAGAGGCCGCAAAGGCACGACACAGTCCAAAGCCCCAGCCGCGGCCTGTTCCCAAGCCGCGACTAGTTCTTCGGAAGTGCCGTGGGCAAGACCTTCAGGAAACGGCCCAAGCTCCGTCAGGAACCTCTCGGGGTCCATCAGGTGCCTGGGACGGAACCACTGTATTGGTCCCGTCTCCCTGCGGTGGTGGGTAGCGGTCCGAAAGTCCAAGCGAAGGAGAAAATGATCTGACCATGACAGAGGCTCTGTTACTAAATCTCCTAAATCCAGATCATTTAACCACTGTCCAGAGATATAAATCAAGTCCAGTGTGCCTCCCCCAAAATATATATATATATATATATGTTTTCTGAGGTTTTCGCGGGTGTTTGTATGTAGGTCTTTGGTTATTCGGGTTTTCTCCCGTGTAAAATTGGAAGTGTCTTGGCGACGTTTCGACGAAGTCTCATTCGTCATCTTCAGGCTTCAGCTTCGTGCTTCTGCTCCCAGAAGCACGAAGCTGAAGCCTGAAGATGACGAATGAGACTTCGTCAAACGTCGCCAAGACACTTCCAATTTTACGGGAGAAAATATATATATATATATATATATATATATGTCTTTGGTTGTTCGGGTTTTCTCCCGCGTAAAATTGGAAGTGTCTTGGCGACGTTTCGACAAAGTCTCATTCGCACGACCAAGGACCAGAAGCCAGACCGCAGCTGCAACATTAGCCATTTCAAACCCCTCCAATCCATTCATGCAGCAGACTGACACCCACTATGAAGATGTAGCACGACCACAAAGCCAAACAACAGCTATGCAGCTCACCAGCTCAAATCCCCCTGCAGCACAGACTAGACTGAGCACAACCAAGCCCCCACCAACACAGGACACCCCCCCAGCCAATCAGCGCACAGAAAAACCCCCATCCAAGCAGAGCACAGCCAAGCTCCCACCCAATCAGTTCAAACCCCCACTAGCAGTTAAAAGGAAGAAACAGCTGCGATCACACATTGCTCCCAGAAGCACGAAGCTGAAGCCTGAAGATGACGAATGAGACTTCGTCGAAACGTCGCCAAGACACTTCCAATTTTACACGGGAGAAAATATATATATTTGTTTTCTGAGGTTTTCACGGGTGTTTGTATATAGGTCTTTGGTTGTTCGGGTTTTCTCCCGTGTAAAATTGGAAGTGTCTTGGCGACGTTTCGACGAAGTCTCATTCGTCATCTTCAGGCTCCAGCTTGCTCCCAGAAGCACGAAGCTGAAGCCTGAAGATGACGAATGAGACTTCGTCAAACGTCGCCAAGACACTTCCAATTTTACACGGAGAAAATATATATATATATATATATATATATATATATATATATATATATATATATATATATATATATATATATATATATATATATGTAGATCTGAAGCCTGAAGATGACGAATGAGACTTCGTCGAAACGTCGCCAAGACACTTCCAATTTTACACGGGAGAAAACCCGAATACCCAAAGATCTACATACAAACACCCGCGAAAACCTCAGAAAACATATATATATATATATGTATATATATATATATATATATATATATATATATATATATATATATATATATATATATATATATATGTAGATCTGAAGCCTGAAGATGACGAATGAGACTTCGTCGAAACGTCGCCAAGACACTTCCAATTTTACACGGGAGAAAACCCGAATACCCAAAGATCTACATACAAACACCCGCGAAAACCTCAGAAAACATATATATATCAACTTGGTGCATAGATGACTTACTCTCTGGAAAAAAATACTGTGAGAGTAAGACACCCATAACACCTCTAGGACTATGTGTTCTGTTAAGATACAGCCTGTTGTGCCTTAAAATGGCTTCTACTGTGCAGCACAGTGGAGTTGTCATGGTAACGGCTTCACAGTACTCCACAAGAGGGCTCCCTCTGGTAAGGGGGAAAATCAAACATTAGAAATTAAGTTTGGTCTGGACATTTTCAACAAGGCTTTGATTATTCTTGAGGACAAAGGTATGGCCATGATCAATAAAACATTACTGCAACTCGGCCGGCCTGCCATCTCTTATCTACTTCTTTTATTTATATGGTATTCCAGAAAGTATTCTCATGGCATTTTCCAAACAGTTTTCCTGGGGGTCAATTAACAACAGGAATCTCAAAACTTCTTAGATTAGAAGCGAAACATCCTCTTCCTCAAAAAACAGTCCAGTTGTCTTTTGAAAAAAAACAAAACCACCTTTGAGATAACTATGACCTGGATGACTGAGAATCTTCCATAGACATTTAACCACAGGAATGTTCATGTCTAAATAATAAAGCTTTGAATTGCCAGCAAGCCCATCTTACAAAGCAATATTAAGACAGCTTAAAAGGAAATGAGGAGTAATCCAAATGAACCAGGTGCTGAAATATCTCCCCTCTCACTGAAATTCACAATTGGGGGATTTTTTCAGTGGAGACAAAAGCACATAAAGGACATTTGGAAGCAGGCACATTTAATTACTTAAAGGATGTAAGGAATTTTCTTTCACACACATAGTACCAGCCATATTAGACCAGGCCAAAGGGCAATCATTTGATGGCAACAATGAACATATTCATGGTTTGGGAAGGTGAATAGGAAAAAGCATAATCGTTAACAAAACAACATTCTTTTCCCTCGGGGTACCTTGATGGAGCTGTTCTGAAACATCTCCACAGTCATTTCTTCTTCCTCCTCTTCCTCTTCTTCCTCCTCCCCAACAGCAGGCTCAATCACCATGCCTGGAAACCTCTCACTCTCGCAGAACTGAAGAAAAACGGGGTTACGGCTGGAATTGCGTTGGATCTCAACTCGTAGGATGCCGTCCCGTGGCCATTTATCCCGGACGTGTTCCAGGCAGTTGATGGGGGAACGGGAGAAGGTGATGTGAATGTAGGCCAGAATGAAGAGGACAAAGAGAGCCTGGCAGACAAAGATTAACAAATTACAACTGTGCAGCCTCCCCGGCTCCCAAGCCTCTTGAAGACAATTATGAATATTCCATCAAGCTCCAATACTATAAAGCAGGGGTCTCCAACCTTGGTCCCTTTAAGACTTGTGGACTTCAACTCCCAGAGTCCCTCAGCCAGCAAAGCTGACTGAGGGACCCCTGCTATAAAGGAACCTGATTACACACCGTGTGTCCTATTTTTATTTATTTATACCCCACCGTTATTATTTTTATAAATAGCTCAAGGTGGTGAGCTCGTTCCTCCTCCGGTTTTCCCCACCAAAACACCCTGTGAGGTGAGTTGGGTTAAGAGAGTGTGACTGGCCCAAAAATCACCCAGCCGGCTGTCACGCCTAAATTAGAACTAGAACCCACAGTCTCCTGGCTTCTTAGGCTAGTGTCTCAACCACAGGACCAAAATTATAAATAAATAATGAATCAAAACATCATAAAATAAATGGGGGGTATAAAATAATTAAAACTTGGCTCAGTTTTGGTTTCTGGCTCCATGCATTTTCCATCCATAATTGCCTTTTCCCATGGATAAAGTTCTTTCAAAGGTTTTCCATACTTTTTATTTTTTTTATTTTTTTTAATAATAATAATTCCATCTTCAGTTAAGCAGTGTGTTGTCCGGGTACAAATATCTTTGTAAAATGATAATCAAGATTTACAACAATATTCATTACATTAATATTAATTCTATAATATTAAAATTATAATATTAAATGTAATATTTGCTTCTCTCTCTTAACATATCTTCATTTCACTAATCTTTTTCTTTTGTTTCCCTGTTTCTAACTTCCATTTTTGTTATCAAATCATTGATAAAATAAGTCCCATGTCATATAATATTCAGTTTGTTCTTTCTCCTTAATTGCTAGCGTTAGTCTATTCATTTCTGCACATTCTAATATTTTCCTGATCACATTCTCATCTGTGGGGATCTCTTCACTTTTCCAGTTTTGTGCAAATATGATTCTAGCTGCAGTTAATATATGAATAATTAAATATGCATTCCCCTTACTATATTTTCTGGATAAAATCCCCAAGAAGAATATTTCTGGCTTTAAATCAATATGCTGCTTTATCATCTTTTTCCAGCCACGTATGCATTTTTGTCCAGTATTTTTTTGCTTTTGAGCATGTCCACCATATGTGATAATATGACCCAGGTATCTGGTGGCACTTCCAGCATTTAGCCGACTTATCTTTAAACATGTTTACCTACCTCGCTGGCGCAAAATGCCATCTATAAAACATCTTATACAAATTTTCTTTGTATGCAGTTGACATTGTTAATTTACAGTTCCTATCCCACGGTTTCTGCCATTTATCTAACTCTATTATATAACCAAAGTTTTTTGCCCATACTATCAGTGTCTCCTTCACTTGTTCTTCCAATTTAATGCCTAATAAATAGCTGTACGTTTTATCAATTTTTCTTCTGTTCCTGTTAGTATCTTGTCTAATTCTGTTAGTTCATTATTTAAAAAAAAGGATTTTCCATTCTGAACAAGTTCACAGAAGGAAGACAGCATTCTCTCCTTCTTCTCAGCCAGTCCAGTTCATTTCTGAACAAAATGTAGAGGATTTCTTCCTTTGTAACTACAGGTAGTCCTCAAGTTACGGCCAGAATTGAGCCTGTTAAGCATTGCTTAGCAAGCAAGTTAATTGAGTTTTGCCCCATTTTACAATCTTTCTTGCCATACTTGTTAAGTGAATCAATGCAGTTGTGAAGTTAGTAACATGGCGGTTAAGTGAATCTGATTTTACTTTGTCAGAAGCTCGCAAAAGGGGATTCACATGATCTTGGGACACGGCAACCGTCATAAATACATGCCAATTGCCAAGCATCTGAATTTTGATCGCGGAACCATAAAGATGCTGCAAGTGTGAAAAACGGTCAACCGTCAGCGCCTTTATGAATGGCCACTAAATGAATGGTTGTAAATTGAGGACCACCTGTAGTCCAGAAAATTAAGGCAGCTGCCATGATATGTTTCTGTTCACCATACCCTATGCCAGGGGTCTCCAACCTTGGTCCCTTTAAGACTTGTGGACTTCAGCTCCCAGAGTCCCTCAGCCAGCAGCTGGCTGAGAGACTCTGGGAGTTGAAGTCCACAAGTCTTAAAGGGACCAAGGTTGGGAGATCCCTGCCCTATGCTGCATCATTAAGTAAAGTGTCAATCAAATCAAGTTGAGCTTGATTTGTGGTGACTTACATCCGGCAGTTTCCTTGGCAACAGCTCATAAATCACCCCTTGACACCTTCTGGGATTCTGTTTTACACAAACCAGGTCCATTTGTCATGCCCTGGATCTCCCAGCCATTCTGCACCCAAATTTATCAAGCAGGGCTGGCCCTGGTTTGCTTTCTAGATCAGTCAAGGTCAGCTAGTGCTGCCAGCTGGCTTGACAGAGCCAGATTATGAGAAAGCAACTTTAAGATACCAGAACGAAGCAACAGCGATCGGCTTGCTAATGCCGCATTTCAAAAGCATTTTTTCTTCCTGCTTTACTATGGAAACATGGATTAGTAGCCTTCTGGGAGAGTAATAAACCATTTTTATAGCCTAGTTAACTTTATGGAGCTTTTTAAAACTAACCCACAGAAATTATCCCCTTCTTGGCTCTTCTGGGAGTTCTAAACATATCATGTTAGCTTGTTATAATCCTTACAATGGTCCCGTGTGGTAAACCAATACCGTTGCCTTCAAACTGCAAGCGAATGAGGCTCTCCAATTTTGAGAAGATGGAAAAACATATCCAAAACATTTTATGATCCTCAAGAACAAGGGCTTTAAATTATAGAGCTGTAAATGCTACTGCAAGAAAATACACAGCCCTACTAATTTTAAAGACGCTGAGCTTTAAAAAGCTGGAGTTTTAAAGGGCTGGAAGCTCGGGTTTGAGACCCGAGTTCCGCGCTACAGGATGAGCGCCTGTTACTTGCCCCAGCTCCTGCCCACCAAGCAGTTCGAAAGCATGAAAATGCGAGTAGATAAATAGGTACTTAAGTGGGACGGTAACAACATTCCATGGGCCTTTGGCATATAGCCATGCTGGACCACATAAACTGTGTTTGGACAACCCTGGCTGCCTCAGCCAAGAAACAGAGATGAGCCCCATGCCCTAACGTCGGACATGACTGACAGGGAAATCTTTACTTTTACTAATTTAGTTACAGTAAAATTAAGGCAGAGAACTGAGGAACTAGTAGATCTTCAGAGAAATTCATTAAGCCTAGTGTTTTCCTGTAAGTTTATCAACTACTTAGATAGAAAAGGTGAAGCCAATCTTTACCAAAGTTGATACCGAGTTTGGTGGATCCCTAACTGGTAACACTTCAGAGCAAAAGAAATAAAACTGTACTGAACATATACCACAATGGCATATACGGTTCTATTTATAACTGATAGGTATAACATACATATATATGTAAGCATACATATACAATGGTGAGTACGTGGCTTGATTGCATTAGATGTAAAGAGAGTTTTGAAATAATAGCTGATCAGAGGTTGAACAGGGGCCCACAGTGTGGTGTAACTAGGAAAAAAACTAGCATGAATTTAGGAAGCATTATAATAGAAACATCACAGGAAGTTACACTTTATTCCTCACAAACTTGTCACATGCTCTAGATAAACCATTATCCCTTCAGCCTTAGTTTTCTCTTTCCTATCTGTTAAATGAAAATAATAGTACCCTACTTTTTGAGAGTACTGTGATGATTACAAAAGTAAGACAAAAACATCTGATAGCTATACACGATACACACACACACACATATATAAAACGATACAGTACAAAACATGTAATACATGCAGAGCAAAAGGAAGGGAGATGGCTAGTTAAGAAATATGAAATATAAATAAATAAAACACAATTTTTAAAGCTTGAATAATATCAATAATCCCCATGGTTCTTAAAAAAAGATTACAAGGTAGTCTGGGTAATACCTAGCACAAGAAATCGAAGTTAAGCACTGGGAAGTTTTGTAAATATGAATAGAAGTGCAGGAGGCATGTGGAGGAGGGGGCACAAAGAGAATAATCTATCACAAGCCAATAAAATGTTCATGGGGGGGGGAGTCCCACCCCCACCCCAAATCTGAGAGGCTAAAAACTTTTTTTCCCACAAGCTTTAGCGAGCATTCAAATATTACTAACTCTATTCCAAACCCATATGAGAATATACACATTGAACCATTACCTTAAGGAGTATGAAGAATTCAAAGATGCGACGGAAAGACGGTGGGAAGAGGCGGGCATAGGTGACAGCCATTTTGAAGAAAAGGGCATGGAAGAGGCGATCCCGAACATTGATGAGAGGGTTCTGGTTGAGATTGCGGACCCCTCGGTTATTGCCAGCAGGGCCCCCACCCACCCCATTATTGTTCAATGGATGATGGGTGTTGTTGGGTTGATTCTCTGACATCCTGAGTTGGTGAAGATCCACAGAAGGTTGACAGGGCTGCTTTTAGAGGCTTCTCTCGCAGTCTTCTCTTAGAAGAGTTTGACTCCAGTTTCCCACATACAAATTTAATTTCAAGATACTAACCAAATCTTCCGATAGGAGAAAGCACTTAAGCAATGAATTCACCTCCCAAACTGACACAGGGGAGGGAAAAAACAACAACTGGAAATAGTTATCCTACAACAAAGTAGCCCATCATCTCAATTAGAAGAAAAACAGTCCTTAAAGGGGACTGACATGAAAGATGCACCAATTTGGAAACAACTAAGTAAGGGTCAGTCGCTCAGCAAGAGTTGAACAAAAGAGCAAACTAACCAAATCCCGTATAAGGGCCTCTGATGGTAGGAAGGCGTACCTCGAATAGGACCTAAAATGCTTCAGGGTTAGGGAAGACAAATAGAATGAGAAGGAGCAGCAGCTGCCAGGAGAAAAGAAAAAAAAAACACCTGTTGGCAGATCTGCCTCTCCCTGGGAAAAAAAGGTGTATCTGTCAAAATGGAGGTTTGAAGGTTCAACAAGTCAGGGATGCCAGAACCCTCCAAAAATCCATAAAAAAATGGGATTGTGGCTGGACCATTCAAGAGATGGAAAGGGGATTCAGCAAGATAGGGGAGGAGGTTATCAAATCACAAAGAGAAACTTTGCCAGGATAAGTGAAGAGACAGGGGAGAGCCCTTTCTGAGAGGGTGGGGCGGGAGGCTGTGAAACGTCTATATGACCTCTTATTTAGGGGGGGGGGGGGAGGGAGGATTTGGTGACCCCCCCCACCAATTTCTAGCAGAGGAAATTGGGGCAGGAGGAGGGGAAAAAACCAAGGAAGCGGGGAGATACTCTGAAGACCCAATTTTGGGGTAGGGGCGGCAGAGCAAAGAAGAGCCCCTGCAATCTTCTTGGGGAAAGGGGGGAGCAAGCCTCAAAACGGAGGCGCTTAATTTGGGGAAGGAAAAGGGTCGTCAGAAGAATCCGAAAGCATGAAGCGGGGGGGGGGAGGTAGAAGAAGGGCCCGCCCTTTAAACTTGAAGGGACGGGAGAAAGGGGGGTGAGATCCCGTTATGGAGAGGGAGAAGGGCCCCCCTCCAGCCCCCCCAGGAAGGGAAGAAGAACAGCCTCGAAGGAGGAAGAGGAGGAAGAGGAAGAGGAGGGAGAGCCTTCACCCAGCCCTGGGTCTGCAGGAGGCGAGAGTCAAGCGGGGGGGGGAGCAGCGGCGCCCCACAAAGCCAAAGGGGCGCCGGGGAGAGAACGAGAAGCTCGGCCGCGTCCGCGGGAAGCGGCCCGTGCTCTGGGTCTCCGCCTCTCAGTCCACCTTCACGTCCGCCCTCGCCACCGCCATGATGAAACCAAGCTGGCTTCCCCTTTCCCTCCCGCCCCGCAGCGCCGATGACGTCAGGCGAGAGCAGGCCAGGGCGGAGGACCGCCGAGCGAGGGCGAAAAGCATCCTGGGAAAGGAAAGGGGGAACTAGAGGAGCCCGGCGAGGGGAGCGCGCGATCACGTCGGGCGGGGTGGGAAAAGCGGGCTCCAAAGGGGGTACGGTTAAGAGGACGGTTTTATAAACACTTCCGGTATTTTGTTGACAAATACTTTTTTTTAAAAAAAATCCCAAGAGCCCCGACTCCCTCTTCCCCAGCTTCAAGTTATCTGGATCAGCCAGTAAGAAAAAAAAGTTTTAAAGGCTTCGTGCTTTTTTTATTTTTATTTTTTATTTATTTGTTTTATTTTGTCAATCATATATATAAGGTAACAGGTAAAAGTATGAACCTAATTTGGATACAAAATCTTCCCTTCTTTAACCTATCCACTCCGATGTAACTATTTATCGAGTTTCCACCTTCTCAGTGAGGCTTTTTGACCCGGGAAAACTCAGAACTGTTAATCTTTCGCTGCAATATTATTGCGTCGTGGAAATCTTCATTTACGCAAATACTACTGTGAGCGATTCACTCTTCACTGGCCTATAGAACAGAAGTCTTCAATACAACTACATTGGTTAATTATTGCCTCTTTAATTTCACACCTTACCCCTTTAAGACCTCACATCGAGGATTCGACTTAGGGCGATTTGAACCACACATGCTGGACACCTTGAAACGCTCGACGTTTTACTCACCTCTTTGTCCTCATATTCCCCCACCCATTCCGGAGCCACGCCCCTTAATTTCCATAACCCGACCTTGCCGGTCATCCTCTGCTGAAAATGCAGTTTGTTCTGAATTTATAAAATATTTATTCGAAATTTCGAGCTATAAAAGAGACACAGCTTGTTTTGAGTTAATATAAACTAGATCTTTTAAAAATTACATATGAATTTACATATGTGATCACCATAGCTTACAATAGTCTGACAACTTGGAGCTTATATAGCTTTTCCGATAGGGTTTAGTTTGTGCTCGCTTCGGCAGCACATATACTAAAATTGGAACGATACAGAGAAGATTAGCATGGCCCCTGCGCAAGGATGACACGCAAATTCGTGAAGCGTTCCATATTTTGATCCTTTTTCTCCTTCCTCCTTCCATCGATGTCTCCACCTAGCAACATACAGTACTTCTCACACCCGGGTCTACTGTGATTGTTACTACTGTTTTCTCTGTTGTTGCTATTTTTTGCGATGTTGTCTGTGGCTTTGAGAAATATTGCAGACATCATCTCATCTAAATTCCAAACCACAGCAGCAGCAATTTCAGCTCCTCTGTTTTTCAAAAAAACGAAATCTTTGTAATAGCTTAAAACATGCAGCCATCAACGTGGTTTTACTGGATTGAAGCAATGCATCCCATTAGCCCGTCCATTGCTTTCCAAAAGTTAAACTTTATGCTAGATCCTCAACAAGTGGAACAAAAAGTTGGACTGCTCCTAGAAGAGGAGGCTTTGTTTTAGCATGTGAGAATAGAATAGAATAGAATAGAATAGAATAGAATAGAATAGAATAGAATAGAATAGAATTTTATTGGCCAAGTGTGATTGGACACACAAGGAATTTGTCTTGGTGCATATGCTCTCAGTGTACATAAAAGAAAAGATACCTTCATCAAGGTACAACACTTACAACACAGACTTGCTAGACTTGCTAGACCACACTTGGCAGCTTGTTTGTTTGAAAAAACGATCGCAACCAACCTGCCTTCCATTGAGGACCTGTATACTGCATGAGTCAAAAAGAGGGCTGGGAATTCCTCTGAAAACAATAAAATACCCTATCCCACCAGACTTGAAATCCTAGGCTTAGAAAACTTGGAACTCCGTCGCCTTCGACAAGACCTAAGCTTAACTCACAGAATCATCTATTGCAGTGATTCCCAAAGTGTGAGCCGCGGCTCCCCAGGGAGCCGCGCTATCGTCATGGGGGCGCCGCGGAATATCTGCGCCCGCTGGGTCTGGCGCTGATGCGCCATTTCTGGGGCGTCTGGTGCGCATGCGCAGTTGCAGGTCGGATTTCCGGGGGAGCCGCGGGCGAAAACGATTGGGAACCTCTGATCTATTGTAATGTCCTTCCTGTTAAAGACTACTTCAGCTTTAATAGAATAGAATAGAATAGAATAGAATAGAATAGAATTTTTTATTGGCCAAGTGTGATTGGACACACAAGGAATTTGTCTTGGTGCATATGCTCTCAGTGTACATAAAAGAAAAGATGCGTTCATCAAGGTACAACATTTACAACACAATTGATGATCAATATATCAATATAAATCATAAGGATTGCCAGCAACAAGTTATAGTCATACAGTCATAAGTGGAAAGAGATTGGCGATGGGAACTATGAAACGATTAATAGTAGTGCAGATTCAGTAAATAGTCTGACAGTGTTGAGGGAATTATTTGTTTAGCAGAGTGATGGCCTTCAGGAAAAAACTGTTCTTGTGTCTAGTTGTTCTGGTGTGCAGTGCTCTATAGTGTCGTTTTGAGGGTAGGAGTTGAAACAGTTTATGTCCAGGATGCGAGGGATCTGCAAATATTTTCACGGCCCTCTTCTTGATTCGTGCAGTATACAGGTCCTCAATGGAAGGCAAGTTGGTAGCAATTATTTTTTCTGCAGTTCTAATTATCCTCTGAAGTCTGTGTTTTTCTTGTTGGGTTGCAGAGCCGAACCAGACAGTTATAGAGGTGCAAATGACAGACTCAATTTCCTCTGTAGAATTGGATCAGCAGCTCCTTGGGCAGTTTGAGCTTACTGAGTTGGCAGAAAGAACATTCTTTGTTGTCCTTTTTAATGATGTTTTGATGTTAGCTGTCCATTTGAGATCTTGCGATATGATAGAACCCAGAAATTTGAAGGTTTCTACTGTTGATACTGTGTTGTCAAGTATTGTGAGAGGTGGAAGTATGGAAGGGTTTTCCTAAAGTCTACCACCATTTCTACGGTTTTGAGTGTGTTCAGTTCCAGATTGTTTTGGTTGCACCACAAGGCTAGTCGTTCGACCTCTCGTCTATATGCGGATTCGTCATTGTCTCGAATGAGACCAATCACTGTTGTGTCATCTGCGAACTTCAGTAGCTTAACAAATGGATCATTGGAGATGCAGTCATTGGTATACAGAGAGAAGGGAAGTGGGGAGAGCACACAGCCTTGGGGGCCCCCTGTGCTAATTGTACAGGTATTTGATGTGATCTTGCTTAGCTTCACCTGCTGCTTCCTGTTTGTTAGGAAGCTTGTGATCCACTTACAAGCCTGTTCCGGTACCTGTAGCTGGTTTAGCTTAGTTAGAAGAATGTCTGGAATGATGGTATTGAATGCTGAACTAAAGTCTACAAAAAGGACCCTTGCATAGGTCTTTGGAGACTCAAGATGTTGTAGGATGTAGTGCAGAGCCATATTAACAGCATCATCTGTTGATCTATTTGCTCGGTATGCAAATTGCAAGGGGTCTAACAGCGGATCCGTGATGGTTTTCAGGTAGGAAAGCACTAGCCTTTCAAAGGTTTTCATGACTACAGATGTTAAAGCAACTGGTCTGTAGTCATTCAGTTCCTTGATGGTGGGCTTCTTCGGCACTGGGATGATGGTAGAGCGTTTGAAGCAAGAAGGAACATAACACATCTCTAGTGATTTATTGAAAATATGGGTGAAGATGGGGGCCAATTGGTCAGCACAGACTTTTAAACAAGAAGGAGTTATCTTGTCTGGGCCTGGAGCTTTTCCTGGCTTTTGTCTGTGAAATAGGTCCTGCACTTCCTTTTCTGTGATCACTAGGGATTGTGAACCCAATGAAATGGGGTCAGTTGTAGGAGGCTTGGCTATTGTTGGTGTGTCTGAGATGGGGGTTGTGGAGATAGGTGGCTGTAGTTTCCTTTCAAACCTGCAGTAAAACTCATTCAGGTCATCTGCCAGTTGTTGATTACCTTCAGCCTGGGAAGGAGGTTAGCCATAGCCGGTGATATTTTTAAGAGTTAATTGCAACAATACAAGAGCAACCAACAGATTTAAACTTAATGTTAACCGCTTTAATCTAGATTGCAGAAAATATGACTTCTGTAACAGAATCATCAGTGCTTGGAATACTTTACCTGACTCTGTGGTCTCTTCCCATAATCCTAATAGCTTTAACCAAAAACTTTCTACTATTGACCTCACCCCATTCCTAAGAGGACCATAAGGGGCGTGCATAAGCGCACAAACGTGCCTACCGTTCCTGTCCTATTGTTTTTCTTTTCTTCTTCCTATATATATATATATATGCTTATACCTCCTTATATTTACCCATATATGTGTTTATTTACTATATAATCTTTTTGTATGATACCTACATTTATTGTTGTGACAAAATAAAATAAATAAAATAAAATAAATAAATAAAATATTTACAGACCCCTCACATCCTGGATATAAATTGTTTCAACGCCTTCCCTCAAAATGACACTATACAGCACTGCACACCAGAACAACTAGACACAAGAACAGTTTTTTCCATCACTCTGCTAAACAAATAATTCCCTCAACACCGTCAAACTATTCACATTAGGCTGCATTACTATTGCTATTAATCTTCTCATCGTTCCTGTCGCTCCTCTCACTTGTGACTGCATAACTGTAACTTTGTTGCTTGTATCCTTGCGATTTATATTGATATTATATTGCCTTCCATTGAGGACCTGTATACTGCACGAATCAAGAAGAGGGCCGTGAAAATATTTGCAGATCCCTCGCATCCTGGACATAAACTGTTTCAACTCCTACCCTCAAAACGACGCTATAGAGCACTGCACACCAGAACAACTAGACACAAGAACAGTTTTTTCCCGAAGGCCATCACTCTGCTAAACAAATAATTCCCTCAACACTGTCAGACTATTTACTGAATCTGCACTACTATCAATCGTTTCATAGCTCCCATCACCAATCTCTTTCCACTTATGACTGTATGACTATAACTTGTTGCTGGCAATCCTTATGATTTATATTGATATATTGATCATCAATTGTGTTGTAAATGTTGTACCTTGATGAACGTATCTTTTCTTTTATGTACACTGAGAACATATGCACCAAGACAAATTCCTTGTGTGTCCAATCACACTTGGCCAATAAAATTCTATTCTATTCTATATTGATATTGTTTCCTAGTATGATTTGATTGCTTATTGTACCGTATAACTGTCACTGGGTGTTGTGCTTTGTGATTCTTGACGAGTGTATCTTGTCTTTTTATGTACACTGAGAGCATTTGCACCAAAGACAAATTCCTTGTGTGTCCAGTCACGCTTGGCCAATAAAGAATTCTATTGTTGGTTGGTTTGTCACCCAACTCTGATGAACTCTGATAGAGATCATGGGAACTGGCAACATTCAAAGATCAATTTTGAAATCATTATTTAAGGCAATGTTTCCCAATCTCAGCCGGCTGGGGAATTCTGGGAGTTAAAAGTTCACACATATTAAAGTAGCTAAAATTGGGAAAATAAGGACTGTTATTGTAGCCACTGCAATAGCTTAGCCTGTCCCCCAGGGGAAGCTCCACGACTCCTTATAGGAATAGATATTGGATATGTATATATGTATATACATATACAAACAATCTCTTTTTCAGTATTTTTGTTGCAGACAAAAATAACAGGTCTGTTCTTGTCCTGGATTCCTTTTGTGGATTATTCTGAAAGTTTCCTTTAGCCTTGAAAGAACCTCTGCCTGAACATTTCCCTCTGTTGGAAAGTTGCAGCTCAGATCTTCCTACTTCTTCATTCTTCATCCTTCCCCACCACTATTCCCCAAAAACAGTCTAATCCAGTGTTTCTCTACCTTGCAAACTTTAACACATATGGACTTCAACTCCCAGAATTCCCTAGCCAGCATGCTCCCATTTGGAGAATTCTGGGGAATTGAAGTCCACCCACTTTAGATTTAGAATAACTTTATTGTCACTTGGAATGTACACTAATGTAGGTAGGGAGGGAGAGAGAGAGAGAGGGGAGGGGAGGAGAGAGAGAGAGATATGACAGATGAGAGAAATAGACAGATGAGAGAGAGAGAGAGAGAGACGAGAGAAAGAGATGAGACAAAAAGAGAGAGAGAGAGATGACAGGTGACAGATGAGAGCGAGAGACAGACAAAAAAGAGAGAGATAGATAGATAGATACGGTACACAGATACGATACATAGATACATAGATATAGAGAGATGAGACACACAGAGAGAGAGAGAGAGATGAGTCATATATAATCAGAATAATAGAGTTGGAAGGGACCTTGCAAGTATTCTAGTGCAGGGGTCACCAACCTTTCATACCTCAGGGACCACTAAATTCATAATATTAAATCCCGAGGACCACTAACATGAATTTTTTTAAAAAATAAATAGTATTTAGTGCTATATATGCATATAATTTTTCTGCGGACCACCAAAATTTTCTCCACGGACCACTGGTTGGTGACCACTGTTCTAGTGAGTCCAATCCCCCCGTGTGTGTGTACACACACACATACACACATACACACACTGTGTATGTATTAATTCATACAATTTTGAAGGTTACTATACATCCAAGACCAGAGGCATTTCTGTTGAAGCTGATAGATGAAAACCTGGAAAACTTGCATGGTTTTTTATTCTTAGATAGGAAAACTTAAGATAGGAAAACCCGGAGTCCCTTTTGGATTTTTCGTGCAAAACTGAAAAAATTGAAATTATGCTATATGTGTTTGTTGTTTAGTAAAGATTTGTTTATAACAAAGTGAACCTTATGTTGTAATTGGCCAACTGCAGCATTTTGCAATCATGTGACATGATTTATGTTGTATTGCTGCCACAAACGGGGCTTTTTGGCCAGTTTCTGGCAAAAGAAATACCCATAGGAATGAATTGATTCACTTAATGACCACTGTGCTCACTTAATGACCAACCCAAAAAAAGTAATAAAATTGGATCAATCGTGTGAGTGCCTTGACTTAGAACTATCATGACTTAGAACAGAAATTCTGTCTACCATGACGGTCATAAGTTGAGGACTACCTGTGTACTATAGATAATTTAAATTCTTATCTTTTGTACATGTTTTTCACTCTGCCTGCTTGCTTTCTAACCTCGTTTTCCCCACTTACGGTTGTTGATCTTTGCTGATGTTTTAATAAACAAAGAAGCTGTATTTACTTTCATCTGGATTTAGGGATTGCGTGGGAATGTGCTGGGAGAAAGGTAAGCTGAAAGTTAGTATTTTTCTGCCTAGGCCTGCAGAAGGCATAAATAGAGGGATTTATAGTCTTTTTAAACACAGACGAGATATCTACTTTGGTGTAGCTAAGAGCTTCCCTGAAATCTCAATTTATATTTCTCACTTTTGATGAATTTCAAAGCCTGGTGGAATCCCAATACAAAATTATGCATCTTTCTTTATCACATTCATCAATGAAATTATGAGGTGTGATTTTTTAAAATCATTAGAGTAAACCATTTTGTGTATGCCTGCAATTTTTGACTGTGTATTTTTAAAACTGTTTTTCCCCCTTAAATTTCCTGACAGCACAATGAACCAGTGGAATGATTTGCCTCCAGAAGTTGTGGATGTTCCAACACTAGAAGCTTTTATATACACTGAGAGCATATGGACCAAGACAAATTCCTTGTGTGTCCAATCACACTTGGCCAATAAAATTCTATTCTATTCTATTCTATTCTATTCTATTCTATTCTATTCTATTCTATTCTATTCTATTCTATTCTAGAAGCTTTTAAGATGTTGGATAACCATTTGTGTGAAATGGTATAGGATCTCCTGAGGTCCCTTCCAACTCTGTTATTCTGTTTTGTAAGTTGATTAAAAGGGATCTTGCTGGTTATTTTCGTGCAACGTTTTATAATAAAGAAACTCACGTGCCGTATTTCTTTTAATGCTTTGGCAACCTGATCTATTTCAGAAAAATCAAATATTATTCCGCCTTAAGAATTGCCCCTGCCTTCTGTCCGCTCCCAGCCACGCAATAATCAGGCTATTATTGGATATTTAAATATGGTTTATGGTTTTTGTCTTGGTGGTTGCAACGGTGTGTCTGTCCCCATTGCTTAGTTACTAGAGGTGTTCAAATACAGCAGGCATACAAACAGGTGAAAAGAAAAAAACAAAAGACAAACTCTTGAGATCTGGGACTGCAGAAATCCACAGCTCAGGCTAGATTCCCGTGGATCAGTTCATTGGCATACAGATTGGGGAGGGGGGAATCTCCCCACTAAGTAACCTGTAAATTTTGATTAGGGGAGATTCGTATCCCTTCATCTTTTAGATCTGAATCTCCTTGCTGCTTGCTTCTCTTTTTTTCCACTCAACCTGGTTTATTTTAAAATCTGAAGTTTTTAATGATGACCGCACGGAAATACATCGATCAACGGCTTCGTCTCTTTCCAGCGGCTTTGTGACAGGTGAGGAGTGAAAAATAGGGCTAGGCTCCAAAGCTGGCAGGTAAATTGTTTGATCTCAACCAACGGGACAGAATCTTTAAAAAGGAGGTAGCAGTTAAACGTTTTCGTGTCCTAAAATTCATCCGCTGAGAAATTGGCCGTTAACTCTTTCTTGTCAAAATTTGCCCTCCAACTCTGGACGTGAGGAGGGTCCTACCTGTACAGGTAGTCCCTTGACTTACAACCATTCATTTAGAATAGAATAGAATAGAATAGAATAGAATAGAATTTATTGGCCAAGTGTGATTGGACACAGAAGGAATTTGTTTTGGTGCATATGCTCTCAATGTACATAAAAGGTGTACATAGGGCCTCTGTGGCTCAGACTGGTAAGACAGTCTGTTATTAACAGCAGCTGCTTGCAATTCCTGCAGGTTCAATTCCCACCAGGCCCAAGGACCACCAGGACTCAGTCCACCAGGACTCAGCCTTCCATCCTTTATAAGGTAGATAAAATGAGGACCCAGATTGTTGGGGGCAATAAGTTGACTTTGTATATAATATACAAATGGATGAAGACTATTGCTTGACATAGTGTAAGCCGCCCTGAGTCTTTGGAGAAGGGCGGGATATAAATTCAAATAAAAGAAAAGAAAAGAAAAAGAAAGAAAAAAATAATTTCATTAAAGGTACAACATTTACAACACAAATGATGGTCATAGGTTGCAATTAAACCCTTACCAATAGCAATAAAAAGTTATAGTCATACAGTCATAAGTGGAAATAGATTAGTGATAAAAATGAGAAGATTAATAGTGTAGAAGATATAGTGTAGACTATATATTTAGTGACCGTCCGAAGTTATAATGACACTGAAAAAAAGTGAGTTATGATGACCATTTTTCACAATTGTGACTGTTTCAGCATTCCTACGGTCACGTGATCAAAATTTGGATGCTTGGCAACTGACTCATATTTATGGCGGTTGCCGTGTCCTGGGGTCATGTGATCCAGCTTTTGCAACGTTTTGACAAGCAAAGTCAATGAGGAAAGCTAGATTCACTTAACGACCATAGGAATGAGTTGTAAAATTGGACATCACTTATTTAATACGTCTGCTTTCACTTAGCGATGGAAGTTCCAATCTCAACTCTAGTTATCCTTCGGAAGTTGTGGGAGCTTCATCAGTGGAAGCTTTCAAGAAGAGACTGGACTGCCGTCTGTCAGAAATGGTGGAGGGCAGGGGTCTCCAACCTTGGCAACTTTAAGACGTGTGGACTTTAACTCCCAGAATTCCTCAGCCAGCTTTGCTGGCTGAGGAACTCTGGGAGTTGAAGTCCATGCGTCTTAAAGTTACCAAGGTTGGAGACCCCTGGTGTAGGGTCTCCTACTTGGGCGGGGGGGTTGGACTAGATGACCTATAAGGTCCCTTCCAACTCTGTTATTCTGTTCAGCTGATCAAGAAATAAATACCTTGTTACCTATATTAAACCTCAAAGATTTAGTACATTGGTTTGGTTTCCAGAAAAGCACATTTGCAATGATAGAAGTGGAAGGGACCTCAAAGGTCATTTAGTCCAACCCTCTGCTCAGTGCAAGAACTGCTGGAGTAGCTGGGCAGACTCATTTGTCATAAATATAATGTGTGAACGTGACATCACCTTGGGCCTCCTGTTTTCCCAGAAACAATTTCTCTCATTTTACTTAGATAGTAAATATACAGATAGTTCTTCACTTAACGACTGCAATGGAGACCGGAATTTTCACTATAAGTCATGACACTTTAAGTCGAGGCATCCATATGACTGACCTAATTTTGAGATCGTAAGTGGTCGTTAAGTGAATCAATATGTTTTCAGGGACATTTTGTTCTATCGCAGATTGCATCACATGGCACCCGAATGCTGCAACCAGTTGCGAAGATGAACCAGTTGCCAAGTGCCCAAAATGGGGTCATGCAGGGGTGAAATGCTCTCAATTCGGACCGGAACACCTGATCCGGTAGTGATGGCAGCTGGTGGTTCGGAGAACCGGTAGCAAAAATCCCTGCCCCCCCCATGCCCAGCTGAGCTGTGTGATCATCAGAGGTTGTTTTTTTTAACTTTTAAAAGCATTTTTTCTTCGGATGAAAAAATGCTTTTAAAACTAAAAAAAAAAGCCTCTGATGATCGCGCGGCTCAGCTGGGATCGTCAGAACCTTTTAAAAGCATTTTGTCTGCCACCTCTTCCGCCGAAGAGGCTGTAAAAAAAATGCTTTTAAAAAGGATCCTCTGGCGATCCCAGCTGAGTTGCCTGATCGTCCGAGGCTTTTTTTTTTCTTTTAAAGGCAAAAAAAAATGCTTTTAAAAAAAAAGAAAAGCCTCTGATGATCAGGCAACTCAGCTGGGATCGCCAGAGGATCCTTTTTAAAAGCATTTTTTCTTCAGCCGAAGAGGTTGTAGAAAAAAACACTTTTAAAAGAAAAAGAAAAAAGGTGGCCACGCCCACCCAGTCGCATTACCCCACCCACCCATCAAGCCACGCCCACAGAACCGGTAGTAACAAATTTTACATTTCACCCCCGGGGTCATGTGAATGCTGCTGTTGGAACTCTGGACCCAGGTCATAAGGATCTTTTCGGGAGGGTGGGGGTGGGGGGGGAGGCATCACAGCTTTGAATAGTTTCTAAGCAAACGGTTACTAAGTGAGAACTATCTGTACAATTAATCAGTGGAATGACTTCCCTCCAGAAATTGTGGATGCACCAACACTGGAAGTTTTTAAGAAGAGATTAGACAACCATTTGTTTGAAATGGTGTAGGACTAGAACAGAGGTCTCCAACTTTGGCAACTTTAAGCCTGGCGGACTTCAACTCCCAGAATCCTGGGAGTTGAAGTCCGCCAGGCTTAAAGTTGCCAAGGTTGGAGACCTCTGGACTAGAAGACCTCTAAGGTCCCATCAAACTCTGTTGTCCCAAAGGTGCTTTTTTCAAGAGGCAAACTGGACTCTCTGGTTTTTCTCTTTGGAAGATGTTTCGCTTCTCATCCAAGAAGCTTCTTCATCTTATAAACTTCTTGGATTTTTATTTTATTTTATTTATTTTATTTTGTCACAACAATATATGTAGGTATCATACAAAAAAATTATATAGTAAATAAACACATATATGAGTAAATATAAGGAGGTATAAGCATATATATAGGAAGAAGAAAAGAAAAACAATAGGACAGGAATGGTAGGCACGTTTGTGCGCTTATGCACGCCCCTTATGGTCCTCTTAGGAATGGGGTGAGGTCAATAGTAGAAAGTTTTTGGATAAAACTTTTAGGATTATGGGAGGAGACCACAGAGTCAGGTAAAGTATTCCAAGCACTGATGATTCTGTTACAGAAGTCATATTTTCTGCAATCTAGATTAAAGCGGTTGACATTAAGTTTAAATCTATTAGTTGCTCTAGTATTATTGCAATTAAAGCTGAAATAGTCTTTAACAGGAAGGACATTACAATAGATGATTCTATGAGTTAAACTTAGGTCTTGTCGAAGGCGACGGAGTTCCAAGTTTTCTAAGCCTAGGATTTCAAGTCTGGTGGGATAGGGTATTTTATTGTTTTCAGAGGAATGGAGAACTCTTCTTGTAAAATATTTCTGGACACGTTCAATTGGATGAGAAGCGAAACATCTTCAAAGAAAAAAAAACCCAAGAAAGTTCAGTTGCCTTTTGAAAAAGCAAATTTGGGACAACCAAGACCTGGATAACTGAGAATCTCCATAAACTTCCAACTCTGTTGTTTTGTACTCCCACTACAGGCTAAAAACCCTCCAGCTTGGGAAAGATGAAGGCAACTGCTGTGGGATTTTCAGGCCAAGATTGCCGGGATCAGCTGAAGCTGCCACGCATCGTTTGGACCAACCTTGTCTTCCAGGTTCCCCAGCGTAAGATCCCATCCGAAGGTGTGTGTGTGTGTGTGTGTGTGTGTGTGTGTGTGTGTGTGTGTGCAGTTTCCATTTTGACTGAGCTGCCCAACGGTAGTGTCTGCCTTGCTGTTTTAAAAAAGCTAGATGTGAATCTCCAGGTAAAGGTAAAGGTTCCCCTTGCACATACGTGCTAGTCGTTCCCGACTCTGGGAGGCGGAGCTCATCTCCGTTTCAAAGCCGAAGAGCCAGCGCTGTCCGAAAAGTCTCTGTGGTTGTGTGGCCAGCATGACTCAACGCCAAAGGCGCATGGAATGCTGTTCCCTTCCCACCAAAGGTGCTCCCTATTTTTTCTCCTTTCATTTTTTACGTGCTTTCGAACTGCTAGATTGGCAGAAGCTGGGACAAGGAACGGGAGCTCACCCCGTTACGCGGCGCTAGGGATTCGAACCGCTGAACTGCCGACCTTTCGATCGACAAGCTCAGTGTCTTACCCACTAAGCCACTGCATCCCCATCTTCTCCCTTACAACCATTTAGTGACCGTTCAAAGTTATGAAGGCACTGAAAATAGTGACTTGTCCTGACTGTTTTTCATACTTAACGACCGTGGCAGCATCCTCATGGTCACGTGATTCAAAATTCAGCCGCTTGGCAACTGGCTCATATTTAGGACGGTTGCAGTGCCCCGGGGGTGTGTGGGGGTGTGTGTCATGTGATCCCCTTTTGTGACTGTCTGACAAGCAAAGTCAATGGGGAAAGCTAGATTCACTTAACAACTGCAGCAAGAAAGGTTGTAAAATGGGGGCAAAACTCAATTAACAAATGTCTCGTTTAGCCACAGAAATTTTGGGCTCGATTGTGGTCGTTAGTCGAGAACTACCTGTTATTAGAGAATTAGGTATTGATTGATATTTTGACACCTTGGTTCATTCTGAGTCGTGTGTACAGATGAAAAAGCCACAGGATGTGCATCACCCTCCCCTAATTTCACCTCTGGCCAGATGTGTTGGGCTTTATATGTGTTGGGTGATATAGATGGTGACGTCTGGACCAAGGGTGGGAAAAGGGCGTGGTGGCTCAGGCTGTAAGGAGCCTGTTATTAAAACACAGTAGCCTGCAATTACTGCAGGTTCAAGCCCCACCAGGCCCAAGGTTGACTCAGCCTTCCATCCTTTATAAGGTAGGTAAAATGAGGACCCAGATTGTTGGGGGGGCAATAAGTTGACTTTGTAAATATACAAATAGAATGAGACTATTGCTTACACACTGTAAGCCGCCCTGAGTCTTCGGAGAAGGGCGGGATATAAATGTAAAAAAATAAAAAAAAAATAAAAAATCCCAGGTTCCAAGTTCCCAGCCACAGAGGCTCCTGAGGGATTAGGGCCGTCCCTCCCTTACTACGGTAATACTAAGATGTTGAAAAACCTGTTTTATCAACCTTCCCTGGAATAGGGTGGTAGATAATGGTCCATAATTGGCCTTCATCCAGCAGCGGATTGATTGAGGCTGATAATACAGGTAGTTGTTGTGGCCCGCTAGAGGCCAGGGGAGCTGGCGGGAGACTCGGACAGTCCTGGAGTCTGGGAAAGGCTCTGATGAGTGCTCTGCGTTGGAGGCAGAGATGGGGCCAGGGCCTTCCGACAGTTATCCGCTACCTTCGGAATTGGAGATAAGTGGAGCTGACGAGCAGCTGGAACTTGTTCCCAATGCGCACATACGCAGAGTTGTCAGGAGAAGGGAACAATTAAGGAACAGAGGTCAATTTGGGAATAAAGGCACAAGGGGATGCTGAATGCCCCCCCCCCCCAATAGGGAATAAATAGGAGCGAAAGGGGAGTTTTTTTTTTATTTTTTTATTTGAATTTATATCCCGCCCTTCTCCGAAGACTCAGGGCGGCTTACACTATGTCAAGCAATAGTCTTCATCCATTTGTATATTATATACAAAGTCAACTTATTGCCCCCCCAACAATCTGGGTCCTCATTTTACCTACCTTATAAAGGATGGAAGGCTGAGTCAACCTTGGGCCTGGTGGGACTTGAACCTGCAGTAATTGCAAGCAGCTGCTGTTAATAACAGACTGTCTTAGCAGTCTGAGCCACCAGAGTGGTGTTTGGAGGAGGCCATTAGTTCGTTAGTGTAAAGATTTGCTTATCTGAGAGACACATTGCCAAGTATTTCCTTGTACAGCGTTGCGCCTGGAAGCTTTTGGCCTGTCAGCTTGATAGGGTCTGTGCTTGCAATTCACCCTTGAAAGACTGTTTGCTGGGACTTTTGCTGGACGTGAATGCTAGGAATTCACATTATTTTTATTTATTTATTTATTTTATTAAATTTTTATACCGCCCTTCTCCCTAAGGACTCAGGGCGGTGTACAGCCAGAATAAAATACAGGATATATATAATTAAAACGAATTAAAATATAACAATTACTAAATGGCTGAGAATTAAAATGAATTTAAAATTTAAAATATTAATAAAACCCCAATTTAAAATCAATCTATTTATGCCAGTCCCGCTTGAATAAATAAATATGTTTTTAGCTCACGACGGAAGGTCCGAAGATCAGGCACTTGACGTAGGCCAGGGGGGAGTTCATTCCAGAGCGTCGATGCTCCCACAGAGAAGGCCCTACTCCTGGGGGCCGCCAGCCGACATTGTTTGGCGGACGGCACCCTGAGGAGACCCTCTCTATGAGAGCGTACGGGTCGGTGGGAGGCATAGGGTAACAGCAGGCGGTCTTGTAAGTACATTAGCCAATTAAAAAGGATTTTTTGGGGGACAAGGAGTCTGTTTTGTGATTTAGTGAAGGCTAGGTCAGAACAGTAGTCCTCAACTTACAACAGTTCATTTAGTGACTGTTCAAAGTTTATTTATTTATTTATTTATTTATTTATTTATTTATTTATTTATTTATTTATTTATTTATTTAAATTTCTATACCGCCCTTCTCCCGAAGGGCTCAGGGCGGTTTACAGCCAACGTAAAACAATAATTCATAAATAAGGTTAAAAAACGCTATAAAAATCTAATTCAATTTTGGCAAACGTTAAAACTAATTAAAACAATAATAAAACCCTAACTAAAAACCACTAACACATTAGGCCAGCCCTGCGCGGTGAAACAAAAGGGTCTTGAGCTCACGTCGGAAGGTCCGGAGGTCGGGGAGTGATCATAACCCCGGAGGAAGCTCATTCCAGAGGGTAGGTGCCCCCACAGAGAAGGCTCTCCCCCTGGGGGTCGCCAGCTGGCATTGTTTGGCTGAGGAGACCCTCCCTGTGGGAGCAACACAGGTCGGTGGGAGGCTATCGGTGGCAGCAGGTGGTCCCGTAAATAGCCCGGTCCTAAGCCATGGAGCGCTTTAAAGGTGGTTACCAACATCTTGAATTGCATCCGGAAGACCACCGGCAACCAGTGCAGCCTGCGCAGGAGAGGTGTTATGTGGGAGCCACGAGTGGCTCCCTCTATCACCCACGCAGCCGCATTCTGGACCAGTTGGAGCCTCCAGGTGCCCTTCAGGGGGAGCACCATGTAGAGAGCATTACTGTCGTGTCCCACTCCTCCGTTGACGGCCGGGTCAGGGAAATCCGAATCAGGCTTGCCTCTGCAGCTCTGCCCAAAGTCCTAGCAAAGTCCTCAGAGCAGGCAGGAGACCAGAAAGTGACTTCAGCAAGATAAGTTCGACTTTGCCTGACTCAGAGACTGCCAGAAAGCAGATCCTTTATATAGGCCATGGGGTGTGGCTCCATGACTCAGCACTCATTAAGGCCTGCCTCTCCCTTCCTTCTGTTGCCTCCGCCTATCCAGTCTTCTGACGCGAGGGTCACTCCAATCAGCAGCTGTTGGAAATAAACTTTCCTCAGGCTCACATGCTGTGGAGGAGGGGGAGGGGTCTAGCTGCTCCGTTTGCCTGGGCATGGAGCCAGGGCTGGGGCCGGGGGGTGCTCCCTCCTCTGCAGCCTGCTTAGGCATGGAGCCAGGGCTGGGGCCGGGAGATGCCCCCTCCTCAGCCTGTCTGGGCATGGAGCCAGGGCTGGGGCCGGGAGGACATTCTTCAGCGTTCGGAAGCAGATAAGCAGACCCTGGCTGCGGTGAGAGCGGGCAAGACACAACAGTTACAGTAGTCCAGGCGGAAAGTGACGAGGGCATGAGTGACCGTGCACAAGGAATCCTGGTCTATGAAGGGGCGCAACTGGCGGATCAGGCGTACCTGATAAAAGGCTCGGCTGGCGACGGCCGTCATATGTTCCTCAAACGACAGCCGAGCATCCAGAACTCCCAAGTTGCGGACCCTCTCCATAGGGGCCAATGACTCAGCTCCAACAGTCAGCGATGGAACCAGCTGACTATACCGGGACAATGGTATCCACAGCCACTCAGTCTTGGAGGGATTGAGTCTGAGCCCGTTCCTCCCCATCCAGACCCGTACGGCTTCCAAACACTGGGACATCACTTCGACGGCCTCATTGGGGTGGTCCGGGGTGGAAATGTACAGCTGCGTGTCATCAAAATGACATGATTTTTTACCTGATTTTGACCTGATTTTGACACGATCAAAATTCAGACGCTTTTGGCAACTGGCTCATATTTATTATGACGGTTGCAGTGTCCCTGGGTCACATGATCCCCTTTTGTGACTTTCTGACAAACAAAGTCAAAGGGGAAGCCAGGTTCATTTAACAACAGCCGTGTTACCAACTTAACAATTGCAATGATTCACTTAACTTTGGCACAAAAAAAGTTGTAATAGGGGCCAAAACAAATGTCTCATTTAGTAGCAGAAATGTTTGGACTCAATTGAGGTCGTAAGTCGAGGAGTACCTGTATAGCAGTAATTCTTTAGCGATCCGCCATGGATGTTGAGAGTTGAAGATCTAAACATCTGGAGAGTTCCAGATTACGTAAGGATGATGCAGATAGATAAATAATCCCCCCTCTCTTTCTCTCTCTCCCTCTCTCCCTCTCTCCCTCCCTCCCTCCCTTCCTCTCTCTCTCCCCCTCCCTCCCACTCTTTCTCTCTCTCTCCCTCTCTCTTTCTTTCTCTCTCCCTCCCTTTCTCCCTCCTTCTTTCTCTTTCCCTCCCTCCCTCTTTCTTTCTCTCTCTCTCTCTCTCTCCCTCCCTTTCTCCCTCCCTCTTTCTTTCTCTCTCCCTCCCTTTCTCCCTCCCTTTTTCTTTCTCTTTCCTTCCTTCCTCCTCTCTCCCTCCCTCGCTCTTTCTTTCTCTCCTCCTCCCTCCTTCCTCTCTCCTCCCACTCTTTCCCCTCCTCTCTCTTTCTTTCTCCTCCTTTCTCCCTCCTTCTTTCTCTTTCCCTCCTCTCTCTCCCTCTTTCTCTCTCTCTCCCTCCCACTCTTTCTCCCTCCCTCTCTCTTTCTTTCTCTCTCCTCCCTTTCTCCCTCCTTCTTTCTCTTTCCCTCCCTCTCTCTCCCTCTTTCTTTCTCTCTCTCTCCCTCCCTCCCTCTCTTTCTCTCTCCCTCCCTTTCTCCCTCCTTCTTTCTCTTTCCCTCCCTCTCTCTCCCTCTTTCTTTCTCTCTCTCTCCCTCCCTCCCTCTCTTTCTTTCTCCCTCCCTCTTTCTTTCTCTCTCCCCCCCCTTCTCCCTCCTTCTTTCTCTTTCCCTCCCTCTCTCTCCCTCTTTCTTTCTCTCTCTCTCCCTCCCTCTCTTTCTTTCTCCCTCCCTCTTTCTCTCTCCTCCCTTTCTCCCTCCTTCTTTCTCTTTCCCTCCCTCTCTCTCCCTCTTTCTTTCTCTCTCTCTCCCTCCCTCCCTCTCTTTCTTTCTCCCTCCCTCTTTCTTTCTCTCTCCCTCCCCTTCTCCCTCTTTTTCTTTCTCTTCCCATCCTTCCCTCCCTCTCTCTCCCTCCCTCTCTCTCTCCCTCCCTCCCTCCCTCCCTCCCTCTCTCTCTCTCTCACTCCCCCTCTTTTAATTTCAGTGACAACTAGAAAAATCAGGAGGCAAGACAGAAATTTGACAGCGGCATCCAAACAAGGCTTCAGGAGTGAAGATGGAATCATAAACAAAGGGAAGAGGGAAAGAATATCGCTGCCCCTCTGGACAGGTTGCAGCCAAGAAGATGCACCACAAGACGGTCCTGGGTCTACATTATCTGGATCCCAAGATATGAATCCCCCACTTTTCCCAGCCCTAAAAACCTTGGTCACCTCCGATAAACAGCCCCCCCGAAAGATCTTAGTCGACCTTCGACCCCTCTTGGAGAATGTCATGGATCCATTGGACTCTGGGGGGAAAAAACCATCGGAGAAGCAGCCTCTGCAGGAGAGGTGTCCTCCTTCTACCTTTGGTGACTCCAGAGATGGAGGTAGCTTGGAAGGAGGAGGGGAAGATCAGGCTACTGAATTACCTGCTCATTTTCCCAAGGATCGTGAGATTCCCAGAGTTCATCTTTTCTTGCCTCCTATTGGAGCCTCCAAGCTTTCCCGGAAGAAGAGCAAGATCTCCAAAAGAACCATTTGGGCACCTCCGGGAGAATCAACACAGCTTCGGAAAATCACCTTGCCCGCCATCCAGGCTTTCCAACCAGAGC